>NW_022196896.1:42054862-42093596 GCF_008632895.1 Mastomys coucha
CCCCCCCCATCAAGCCCCATACAGTTATTTGCAAATTTACTTAACAAAAAACTTTTTAGTCCCGTATTCAGTCTTGAGAGCAAAAGCCAGAGAAGTGAATTTGCAAGCAGACAAAGTAGCTCAAAGGGATGGAACTGTTAGAAAGTGGGTGCTTTTCTTTATTTCAAAGGCGGGCTGAGTGCTTCATTTTAAACTAAATAGATCTCCACAGGCACAGAGAGCTTGTCACCAAGGTTCGGGCAGCACCTTCAGGCAAGTACAATTAAGCAAAGACCTCTGAAAACCCCCGGAAGGTTTTCAAAACGTATCCCCTCCCTCCACACTCCAACCACCTAATCATCATTGTTCAGAAGCTACAGGTATTTTAACACCAACTAATTAGGTTTGCTAGCTCTTTGGGCGTTGGCTGGGTCTTTCCTAAAGCTTGCTCTGTGGGTTATTAGCTAAGTGGGTCTATATGCTTCCGAAAGCTCACCTGACACAGAAGTGACACAGAAGTCAATGAATGGATTGATAAGACCACAAAGGAGACTGGAGGCTTTTGTGCTCAGTTATTTCTCCTCTAAAGAAACGAATAACTGACAGACTCTATGAATGTCAAAATCTAACATCAGATTTGATTCTTAAACCAATGCAGCTTAATACAGTGATTATAAGATAAACATTTTTTATAAGTCCACAGAGAATTTCTGGGGAAACTTGGCATAAGCTCAAGATTCAAAGATCATGATTTTCAAATACTTTCTCTGTGTCTCTGTCTCTGAGTCTGTCTGTCTGTCTCTCTGTCTATCTCTGTCTCCCCCACCCCTTGTCTCTTCCTTGCCCCATCTTTCCGGCTTCTCTTCCTCCTGTCTCTCCGTCTATCCTCTATCTGCTCTGTAGGCTGACTCTAAAGCCTTAGGCATGCAAAGTACCTCTACCTCAGGCCTTTTAATGTCTGTGTTTGGAGAAGTTCACTGTTACTGTGAACTTTACAAAATTCCTGGAGTCCTAATCAATGATGCTCCTGCCTCCTCTCACCCTCCCTCCCTCCCTCCCATTCTTTCATCTTTGTTTTTTTGCTTTTGACCACCTGGTCTATGGAAGCTCCTGCTGTTCTAAAGCTCACTATATAAGTACTGGATGACCTCACAACTGACACACACACACACACACATGTACACACGCACGCACACACACACACACACACACACACACACACACACACACACACACACCTGGTTCTTTTCCTGCCCCTCCGTAAAAGCTGAAGCTTAGCCTCTCTTCTCCAGCCTCAAGCACAAAGCAGCTCCACAAGTCTGAGAGGAGGAACAACTTTGCAAACTGAGTTGGGGCTTTTGCATTTGTCTATATATTTTTGGTGGTCAGGACATAGACACTGGGGCTCTCGAGTGCTAAATACACTCTGTCACCTAGCCATACCACCCTCCAGCACCTTCATTTTATTGGACTTTTTCTCCTTTAAACCTGATTTCCCTTGGTTTGTTTTGTGCTCGTTTGTTTGCTTTTTGAGACAGTGCCTCACTCTGTAGATTGAGCTGGTGTTGAGCTCTCTGGTGTCCACCTTGCCTCAGCCCACCTAGGGCAAGGCCTACAGGCTGAGCTCTCTGGTGTCCACCTGGCCTCAGCCCACCTAGGGCGAGGCCTACAGGCTGAGCTCTCTGGGGTCCACCTTGCCTCAGCCCACCTAGGGCAAGGCCTACAGGCTGACAGCTACAATCCTATCTCTGCTTACTTCTTACAAGTACAAGTTGCATCCCCAGTTTCTTTTGTATCATTCAGTATATTTGCATGAAGATCTACTAGAAAATACTAGAAGCAAGCAGACACTGGCGTGGCGACTTGAGGCCAGCTTCAGCTCCATAGCAAATTGGAGGCCAATCTAGACTACGTGAAAAAGAAAAACAAAAAACTACGTAAAATACGAGCCTCCAAAACCTGAACAAGCAGCACATAGTAAGAGCAGGGAGAGGAATTGAGGCAGGGGAATTACTCATCCTTAGGAATAGGTTCAAAGCCCTGAGCTAGGTTTGTGCCCCCAATCTCCAATAGGTTAAATCTCAATATTTATTTTTCTCTGTTATGAATTTGATTTTTCTTCCTAAGACATGGTGCTAAATGAGCATTTGTCTTTCTTTTTTGCTGAGTTATTTTCTTTTTGAAAGGTTTGCCACCTTCATTTCACACAATTAAGCTTCATTAATACTCCTGTTTCCTCTAAAGAAAAATAAATACTCCTGTTTCCTCTAAAGATACCTGCTGTGCCTTCAGGTATAATGTTAATGTGGCTCCTAGATCTGTTTATTTCTGTGAGTTTTTGTGAATTCTGTCTGTGTATTTTATTTCTTGTGCTTTTGAGACAAAAATCTGTCTGTGTAGCTCTGGCTGTGTAGAGTTCACTACAGAGAGCAGGCTAGCCTCAACTTTTCAGCCATCCTTCCTGCCCCTGCATCCTCAGTGCTAGAGTACAGCTCTGTGCTACCACACCTAGCTACTGTAAGTTTTCTTGGTGATATTTGTTTTTTAAAAATCAGAGATCTAAGAAAGTGTCATCATCATCATCTGACACTCCACGATCCCACAAATGATAACTACTTCAACCATTGCCACCACTCTTCTTCACCAGCTACTATAATTGTGCAAGCATTCACACACAGGGTTATGCCAGACTAAATTAATATCTTGTCTCTGGCCAGAAGGAAACTAAGCAACTGGAAGCTAATGAGTTTATTAACTCAAGATGTCCCCGCAGAGGTCCCTCTTAGTCCCTCCCCAGGGGGTTGCTCACAGAAGCTGTGTCCACTTGTGCATAATGGATCAGCCTCAGACAGAAGCACCCTGCTTCCAGTCAAAGGTGAGGTTCCCAGTCTGGGAGGAATCCAGCAAGCTCACAGGTTACTATTCTGGGATGGGTAAGACCTCATTCAAATCTTTACAAAGAGCATTTGGGTAAAACTAGAGTAACTTTTTTTTTAACAGAAAAATTGTCTTGTCGAGGCTGAAGAATGTAGGGCAATGGCAGTGCTCATGAGTGAGGTAAGAAAATGGGCTTAATCCATAGGGTGGAAAATTTTATTCATTGCTAATCCCATTGCTTAAGAAAAGCAGATTTGGGGCTGAAGAGATGGCTCAGTGGTAAAGAGCTCTGGCTGCTCTTTCAGAGACAGACTTGGGTTCAATTTTGATTGCACGCACATGCGCGTGCGTCACACACACACACACACATACAAGTGACCAACATTATCTGTAACCCTTGTCCCAGGAAGTCTAGCACCTTCTTCTGGCTTTCTCAGGCACATATGCACATACACATACAATAAAAGTAAAAGTTAAAAACATTAAACAAAGAAAGCAAATCCCTGAGCTGTGTCCAGAGGCTAACGCAGGGTCTCACTGTGTAGCCGAAGCTGGCGTCAAAAACAGGGTCTCACTGTGTAGCCGAAGCTGGCATCAAAACTCACACACCTCAGCCTCCCAGTGCTGGAATGACAGGAGCCTCTCATTGATTTTAACTGTGGAGTTTGGTTTAATCTACACAAATGTGGCAGTTCATCTACCGTTTCTGTCTTTCTTTGCCTGAGGGTCAACTAACTTTCCCAAGACACCACAAGACTAGACCAGTAGTGGCTCAGGGTTGCAACCTAGAATATGACTAAGAATGCAAATTTGAGGGCCTATCTCAGGCTGAATTAAACTCCAAGGGTGGCCCCAAGGGTTTTGTTTCTAGAACTCCCTAGGTGGTTAAAAAAAAAAAAAAATTAAACCTGGGGCTATGATGAAAACTCAAGATTCAGAGAGGTGGAGAGATGGCTCAACAGTTAAGAGCACTGACTGCTCTTCCAGAGGTCCTGAGCTCAGTTCCCAGAAACCACATGGTGGCTCACAACCAGCTGTAGTGGGATCCCCATGCTCTCTTCTGGTGTGTCTAAAGACAGCCACAGTGTACTCATATATATAAAATAAATCTTTTTGTTTGTTTGGTTGGTTGGTTTTTCGAGACAGGGTTTCTCTGTATAGTCCTGGCTGTCCCGGAACTCACTCTGTAGACCAGATTGGCCTCGAACTCAGAAATCCGCCTGCCTCTGCCTCTCAAATGCTGGGATTAAAGGCATGTACCACCACTGCCTGGCAAATAAATCTTTTATTAAAAGTTCAATATCCAACAGTAGGGTTCTGGAAGTCACCCAGCATAGAGGGGGGTGGGCTTGGAAAGTTGAAGGGGGTGGGAATTGTTTGTTTGCTTCTGTTTGAGATAGGCTGGCCTAGAACTTGCTATGTGGGCTTGAACTCACAGAGGTCCACCATTCCCTGTCTCCTGAGTGCCTAAGGCATCTTGCCTGTTTACTCAACAGCCTAGTGAGTCTTCTTCAGAGCCGAGTTTAGGAAGCCAGTTCTCCTTTATTATCTATCCTTTGTAGAGTCTGGCATCCTGTAGCTTGCTAATTTTGAAAACAAAGAGAATAAAAATGAGAATGTGCTAGGCCAGAAGGGAAGGGTAGTTCTAAGTGTGGGAAGACCGGAGACAGCCAGAGACAGCCGACAGCCAGAGTCAGGTAAAGAAACTGTATTGTCCAGGGTGCTGCTATCAGCAAACACAGAAGGAGAGGCAGCCTGCAGGGTCCCTGTGGTGGGCAGTGCCTTGGAAAGCAGACTTTAGGTAATCACAGAGCTACACTCAAGCTCCAGTCACCTTTCACCTGGACAGAATAGTCTTCAGTCAAATGGCACTCTGTCCCAGCCACTGTTACCTCAAAGATGCAATCGAGCTCAGGTAAAACATATTGCCTCCCAAATTGGGTCTGTTCAGGACAGGTAGAGTTTGTTGTCATTTTGTTTTGTTTTTAGGTGTGGGTGGGTTCTCTATGTAGCCCTTGGCTTTCCTGGGATTCAAGGTGTGTGCCACAACTCCCAGCTTTTTTTCTCTAAGTAACAAAAGTATTTGCATATCATTTACATTATTATGTATTATAAGTAATCTGGTAACAAGATAATGTGTGCTGGAGACCTTATGTAAAACAGAGGATCTTACAGCTAACGGGCTATTGAGACCTTGCCCCAAAACAAAATAAATGGTCCAGGCGGTGGTGGCACACGCCTTTGATCCCAGCACGAGGAAGGCAGAGGCAGGTGGATCTCTGAGTCTGAGGCCAGCCTGGTCTACGACGTTAGTTCTAGGACAGCCAGGGCTATACAGAGGTGTGGGCTAGATAAATGTAATTAATTAATTAGCTTAAATATAGAGAGGATACGTGCAGACACGAGGGCATGTTATGGAAGAGGAGTTTGCTCTCTACAGGGGTCTTGGGACACACCATGGGATACTGCAATTTGCACACAGTGGCACTACCGCTGTTGGTTATTGTTGGTCTTGATTTGGTTTTTTATGTTTCCTGTGTGGGTGTCGGGTAGGTTAGACCCTTGTGCTACAGTGCACCTATGGGGTTCAGAGTACGACTTGAGGGAGTCAGTTCTCCCCTTCCACCATACAGGTTCTGGGAACCAAGTGCAAGTCGTCAGGCTTGGCCATAAGCATCTTGGCCACCAGTTCCCTGGCCCTATTTTGTTTAAGACCAGGTCTTATGTATCCCAGGTTGTCCTTGAACTCCTAATCCTCCTTCATCTCCCTGGATCACAGGCAACCTGTGATATCATGAGACAGTGTGAAAAAGAAAGAAGGAAGGGATGGGGATGATGGACAGGGGCAGGAGGTGGGGGAGGGAGGGGAAAGGATGAAGGGGGGCAAACGATTCCTAAACAGAGATTAGTTTATCTAGAGGATTCAACTACTGGTCCTGTAATGTCCAAGCCCCGTTTTGTTTGCCAAGCCTGGGATGGAGTGTAAGAGCATGCACATGCTGGATAAATACCTTGCCACGACCTCTCCCCTCTCCCCAACCACACTTGCAAGGAGCAGAGCTACAGACATGGCTAAGTAGATGCCTGCTGTCTGCGGGGTAAGAGAGCTTTTAGTGCTGTCTTGTTTGTTTAAATGGATAGAGAACCAGGTTAGAGGGGATGAGGATAAATAATAAATGAGTGACAGCTCAAAACCACAATTAGACCAAGGTTAATAAGCTTCAGTCCCAGGGGGTAAATCTTTTCCCTTCAGAAAGGGGAACAACATCATCCATCTTACGGATGATACACCTGATGGGGTATTTAGCATGTAAAAGCAAAAAAGTAAATAAAATATATATTCTACAATATTCAATTTATTCTTGTTAATTTGTTTGGGAAAGGAGCAGATAGTTTTAACTTTTTAATGATAGTTTATCAACACCAGAATGGCAGTTCATTCATTCATTCATTCATTCATTCATTCATTTTTATTTTATTTTCGAGGCAGTTTCTCACTCTGTTTAAAGTTAGCCTGGGCTGAATAGCAAGTCATTGTCTCCAAGAGCAAAGCAGAAAAGGACATTGAGATAGCTCACTCCGTGAGTGATGCATTTGCTACCTAGACTGACAACCTGAGTGTACTACCTAGCTGTTCTCTGATCTCAAGTGTTCTCCTGGGTTTAGATCCTGGAGCCCAAGTACAGGATGAGGCATTGCCCGGTGTGCTTACAAACCCAGCACTAAGGAGACAGAGACAGGCTGGATTCACTGGTCAGCCATTGTAGCACAGTCAGTGAGCAGTTCCCAGTGAAAAATACCATATCAAAACAAGGTAGATGGCTCCTAAAGAAGCTAAGCCAAGGCTGACCTCTGGCTGGCAGGCAGACAGGCAGGCACAAGCACACACACACACACACACACACACACACACAGCACACACACACACATGTGCACGCGCATGCACACAAAAATAAAGTCAATATTTCATTATGTCACAAGTATTTTAAATATTAAAATTTGCTTTTTTTGTTTTTAAAAGCATTTTATTTTTTAATTCTTTTTTTCTGTTTTGCCTGCATATATGTTTGTGCACCACCTATGTGCCTGGTGCCCTCGACTGATAAGAGCCTTGGATCCGTTGGAGCTGGAGTTGTAGACAGTTGTGAGCCTGCATGTGAGCACCAAGCATTGAGTCTGGATCCTGGGAGAAAGGAGCCAGTGCTTTGAGGTGACTCACACAGCAAGTGAGAGCGCTTGCTGTAGAGACTCACAGCTATCCCCCCAGCCCTACCTTTTAATCTTTAGGTTACGTATATACGTGGGCCTGAGTGTGTCTGTACATTCAGGTGCCTTTGGAGGTGAGAAGAAGGCACTGGGTCCTTGGAAGCACAGTTAAGGCAGTCTTGAGCCACCCACTGTGAGAAGAAGGCACTGGGTCCTTGGAAGCACAGTTAAGGTGGTCTTGAGCCACCCACTGTGGGTGTTGGGAACTGAGCCTGGATCCTCTGCAGAAACCCTAAATGCTTCTTAACTGCAGACCCATCCCTCTAGTGTATTCTAATAATTGAGTCAACAGAACTGATTCTCTTAAGAACATATCATTGCCAGGCAGTGGCAGCACACGCCTTTAATCCCAGCACCTGGGGGGCAGAGGCAGGCAGATTTCTGAGTTCGAGGCCAGCCTGGTCTACAGAGTGAGTTCCAGGACAGCCAGAGCTACACAGAGAATCCCTGTCTCAAAAAAACCAAAACAAAACAAAAAAAAAAGAACATATCACTTACTAGTGTTAGCAAGACATACAAACTGTTGCTTAGGTCAATGAATGTGTGTGTGCAGGCACAAGTGTGCACCCACTTACCATGCATGTGGAAATCGGTTCTGTTCTTCCACTGTGTGGGTTTCAGGATTATACTCAGGTTTTTGAGGCATGGCAGCCAGTGTTTAGACCTACTGAGCCTCTTGACTACTTTACTGAGCACCAGTATCCTAAAAATAGAAAAATAACAAACTGTATGCTGGGCATGGGCAAATTAGATGCCGGCCCATCAAGACGTCTTATTTAGGGGAACATATGGACAGCAACACTCGGAATGGACCCAAGTAAGTACAGATGCCAAGTAAAGATTCAGACTAGAAACCCCAAGTCAAAGTGGACTGAAAAGAGAAGCATAAATGGGTAGATTGATGAACAGCCCAGCTGGAAAAGTGGATAGTCATCCGGAAGAGGAATTATTTGACAAAATTTTGTATGCTTGACAATACAGATATAACCACCAGTAGAGTGAATTATTAATCAATATAAACTGACTTGTATGCATTATTATGTTGAGATATGTATATAAGACCAAGATAAATGATAGGATGTATATGTGTACATACTAGGGAAAAATAGTTTAATGTACATAGATGTATTATCTACTATATAAATTTAATGTACCTTTCTTAAACTTTATGAATAAAAGCATATAGTATATATACTTTCTTGTATATGTCACATATATATGCTATTGTACATATTCAGGATTGTATTCAGGAAATATATATGTGTGTGTATATATATACATATATGTGTATATATGTATACATATATGTATATACATACACATATATATACATATATATTTCCCAAATGCTAATATTACAGGCATGTGCCACTAACTAGACTTACATATATTCATTATTATTTCTATTATTATTATATTATTACTGCTACTACTTTTTATTATTTATTAGTGGTGACGTGGAATATCATTGTGTATGTGTGTGTGGTCATAAAACACCTTGCCTGAGTTCGTTGCTGTGGGTCAATGGCAGGACTCAGGCCAGCAGGCTTGGAAACCAACACGTTGCCTTTACCCAAGGAGCATCCTGCTGGCCCAGACAGACTCTTGTTTTCATGTATATTCTTTATTTTGTTTTGTTTAAGACAGGGTTCTCTGTATAGTTCTGTTTGTCCTGGGACTTACTCTGTCGATCACGTTGGCCTCACATTCATAGGTCCCCCTACCAATGGCAGGATTAAAGGCATGAGCCACCAAAGGCCAGCTTCCTAGATATTCTTCTACATATGGCTTCTTTTTAATGTTCATCCTTGTAGAATTCTCACTCTTTTTATTTATTTTTATGCATATGGGTGTTTGTCTGAATGCAGGACTCTGCAGCTCCTTGGGGGGCAGGAATGCAGCATCGAATTCCCTAGGACAGGGATTACAGATGGTTGTGATGTGGGTGCTGGGAATTGAACCTGGGTCCTCTGGAAAACTAGCCAGTGCTCTTAACCAGTAAACCATTTCTGCAGCCCCACATTCAAGGAAATCCTGCCACTTTCCTTTTGAAGGTGGAGATTAGTGCTCTCTGTAGTTCCAGACCACTCTCAGGAGCTGCTGGGAGCACAGACCACTCTCAGGAGCTGCTGGGAGCACAGACCACTCTCAGGAGCTGCTGGGAGCACAGACCACTCTCAGGAGCTGCTGGGAGCACAGACCACTCTCAGGAGCTGCTGGGAGCACAGACCACTCTCAGGAGCTGCTGGGAGCACAGACCACTCTCAGGAGCTGCTGGGAGCACAGACCACTCTCAGGAGGGGCTGGGAGCACAGACCACTCTCAGGAGCTGCTGGGAGCACAGACCACTCTCAGGAGCTGCTGGGAGCACAGACCACTCTCAGGAGCTGCTGGGAGCACTATGGTATGGTCTTTCTGTGGGTGTAAACTGACTTATTAGTGAGTAAGTTACTGAGACATAACTTATTAATGAACAAGGTATAAACCTAGGAAGGGCATAGCTGTTAGTGAAGTAGGTAAAAGCTGGACTTCCTTAGAACCTGCTGCTTTTCCAAAACACGGTGGTGACCACCATCACCCACCTGGGATAGTTTCCCTGCCTCTTCCTGGACACTCTTGGTTTGGGTGTCTTTTTTATTTTCAGCCACTATAGTAGACCTGTAGTGGGTGGCATCTTACCTGTGAGACACTCACACATATATCCATGATACACATTTTAATTTTACATTATTATCATCATTATTGTTGCTATTATTATTATTATTATTATTATTATTATTATTATTATTTTGGGGTTTTTTTTTTTGAGACAGGGTTTCTCTGTGTAGCCCTGGCTGTCCTAGAACTCACTCTGTAGACCAGGCTGGCCTCCAACTCAGAGATCCTCCTGACTCTACCTCCAGAGTGCTAGGATTAAAGGCCTGCGCCACCATTGCCCAGGAGGTTTTATACAGGTCAGGCTGGCTTTGAACTCAAGATGTAACAAAGGGTGATCTTGAGCTCCTGATCCCTCTTGCTCTACTTCCCCTCTGCTGGGATTGCAGATATACATCAACATTCTCAGTTTGAACGTTGTTGTGGCTTGAAGCCAGGCTTTGAGCATGCTATCAAAGCAGCCCACTCACTGAGCTGCATGCCGAGGCTCTAATTTTTGTTTATAAGTCAAAAATAATATAAAGAAATATATAACTGGCAGCTGTTGGAGAAAGACTATTTTGTTGTCCTAAAAAGATGTTCCAGCTGGGCAGTGGTGGTGCACCCCTTTAATCCCAGCACTTGGGAGGCAGAGGCAGGCGGATTTCTGAGTTCCAGGCCAGCCTGGTCTACAGAGCAAGTTCCAGAACATCCAGGGCTGGACAGAGAAACCCTGTCTCAAAAAAACAAACAAACAAACAAACAAACAAAACAAAAAGATGTTCCAAACCTACTATCACTTCACTAAAATAGAAAAATAGCATCTTAGCAAAGAACAAGTGACCCTTCACCTACCCCCAGAATCTCAGCAGTAATTACCTTGCTGACATCCATTGGGGTAAAAATCATCCTTCATTAGCTTTGTGCTTTTTGACGTTAGCATACTAGATTAGGGTGTGGTCTTGCTAATGAGTCCCCTTGGGTATTACCTGTGTGTGTCCTACTCAGTTCAGTGGTCCAGGAATAAAAGACAAAGTGGGGAGGGACATCAGAGGATCATGCAACACTGCTGGCAAGACATAGACACTGCACTCAGAAGGATGCAATGAAATATCATTTCATCAGTAGCATGGTGATTAAGTCCTGTTAACAAGATCTTACAAACACTAAGACTCCGCTGCTCTATTCCCTGAAGGGTACAATGGTCACTTCCTGGTGCTGCCCTTTCTGAGTCCCCCCAAACCAAATGACTTCAAGTAACAGACACATGAGCTTTGTGGTTCTTGAAGCCGAGGCGCTAGGGCTAGTTCAAGTAGACGTTCAGAAAGAAGTCTTTGCCCTTCCCGCTTTTCATGGCTCCGGACACTTTTTGCCTTAGAGTTTCAAAATTATAATCAAACGGCAACCAACAAATTGGGAAAAGATCTTTACCAATCCTATATCTGATAGAAGGCTAATATCCAATGTATACAAAGAACTCAAGAAATTAGACTCCAGAGAACCAAATAACCCTATTAAAAAATGGGGTACAGAGCTAAAAAAAGAATTCTCAATTGATGAATACCAAATGGCTGAGAAGCACCTAAAGAAATGTTCAACATCCTTAGTCATCAAGGAAATGCAAATCAAAACAACCCTGAGATTCCACCTCACACCAGTCAGAATGGCTAGGATAAAAAAACTCAGGTGAAGCAGATGCTGGAGAGGTTGTGGAAAGTGTTTACTCCTTCATTGTTGGTGGGATTGCAAGCTGGTACAACCACTCTGGAAATCAGTCTGGTGGTTCCTCCGGAAATTGGACATAGTTCTACCAGAGGACCCAGCTATACCACTCCTGGTGAAGATGCTCCAACATGTAATAAGGACACATGCTCCACCATGTTCATAGCAGCCTTGTTTATAATAGCCAGAAACTGGAAACAACCCAAATGTTCCCCAACAGAGGAATTGATACAGAAATTGTGGTACATCTACACAATGGAGTACTACACAGCTATTAAAAGCAATGAATTTATGAAATTCTTAGGGAAATGGATGGATCTGGAGAATATCATCCTGAGTGAAGTAACCCAATCACAAAAGAACAAACACAGTATGCACTCTCTGATAAGTGGTTATTAGCCCAGAAGTTCTAAATACACGAAGAACAACCCACAAACCACAAGAAACTCAAGAAGGAGGAAGACCAAAATGTGGACATTTCATTCCTTCTTAAAAGGAGGAACAAAATACCCACAGAAGGAGTTGCAGAGACTAACTATGGAGCAGAGACAGAAGGAAGGACAAGCCAGCCTGATATAGCTGTCTCCTGAGAGGCTCTGACAGTACCTGACTAATACAGAAGTAGAAGTTCACAGCCATCCATTGAACTGAGTACAGGGTCCCCAATGAAGGAGCTAGAGAAAGGACCCAAGGAGCTGAAGGATTTGCAGCCCCTCAGGATGAACAACAATATGAACTAACTAGTACCCTCAGAGCTCCCAGGGACTAAACCACCAACCAAAGACTATACATGTTGGGACTGATTGTTCTGGCAGCATGTGTATAGTAGAGGATTGCAAAGTTGATCATCAATGGGAGGAGAGGCCTTTGGCCTGTGAAGGTTCTGTGCCCCAGGGTAGGGGAATGCCAGGGCCAATAAGTGGGAGAGGGTGAAATGGCAAGCAGGGGGAGGTGGGAGGCAACAGGGGTTTGTTCTTATTGTTTTTTGGGAGTTTTTTTGTTTGTTTGTTTGTTTTTTGAAGGGGAAACTTGGAAAGGAGAAATCATATGACATGTAAATAACGAAAATATCTAAAAAAAAAATTAGAATCTATCTGAGCTAGGGTGGTACCACCTAGAATCTCAGTACTGAGGAGCTAGAGGCAGAACAGTCAGAAGCTCAAGGACAACCTCAGCTACAGACTGAGTTCTGAGGCTAGCCTGGGCTATATAACACCATGTCTCAAACAAGGGAAAAAAAGGAAAAGAAATTTTGTATCCTTTTTTTTTTTCCTGAGACAGGGTTCCTCTGTGTAGCCCTGGCTATCCTGGAACTCACTCTGTAAACCAGACTGGCCTGGAACTCAGAAATCTGCCTGCCTCTGCCTCCCAAGTGCTGGGATTAAACGCGTGTGCCACCACTGCCCGGTTGTATCTTTTTTAAAAATATATTTCTCACTGTATCTACTATATAAGGTTAATTTCACAAAAGAATATAGGCAGGCAAAATGACTCAGTGGGTAAAGGGTTCTGCCTCCAAGCTTGCTGATTCACTCCTTCTCCCAGGACTCACATAGTGGAAGGAAACACCAGCTCCAATAAGCTGTCTTCTGACCTTCACAACACACACCCCACCCTAAACCTGCACATGCATGTATGCGCGCACACATACATAAATAAATAAATGTAATAGAATTCATCTTTAAAAAGGAATCCACTGCAGACTGAACATAGGACTACAGATCAAGAATGTCTCTAAACAGAAAACAAACACTTATCTTTCCTAGGAACGCAGCCCTACACAGCCTAGACTCAGTTTAATTGCGTAGGAAGGTCTTTGGCTGCTTCTTGCCATTTTGTGGCATTGAGTGAGAAGGGAGAGACCTTCTCACTAAGATGGGAGCACAGATCCATTTCCTCCCAGAAGGACCCCAGGTCAGGGGCCAATAGGGAGAACCCATCCAGGTTCTGACTATGAAACTAGAAGATGAGTACCAACTCTTTGAGAACAAGGATTACAGGCCTGAAGATGTAGATTGGTGGTTACAGAACTTCCCACAGGCTTGGGCTGAGACAGCAGGGATGGAGAAAGCTAAGAACCAGCCTCCAGTCCATGCGGAGCTGAAGGCCCAGGCCAGCCCAGCAACCATTTGCCAGTATCCTATGTCCAAATAAGCCCGAGATGGGATCCAGTCCTACATCCTACACTTCCTCCAACTGGGGATAGTGCAGAGGTGCCAGTCCGAATGGAATACTCCCCTCCTTCCAGTACAAAAGCCAAGATTCAATGACTATCGACCTGTCCATTCCTTGCTCTTTTCTTGCTCTTTGGTATTTTTATGAGGTATCCCTGTTTGCTCAATTCTTACACCTGGAAACCACTGACTCGTGTCCTGAGCACCTGTGATAAGCAGTGTCTTCAATCACAGCCAGGAAACCCTTTTTAAAATAGTTTTCCTTACTGTAAATCCCATGCGAAACCCAAGGCTGTTCCCCATTGTACGTGACACTCTTTAGTCTCTAGGCCTTTCTAGCCTGGGAATAGGAGATTTATAAAAAGGTAATAGTTTTCAAACTTAAAAGGAAAGAAAAAAATGAAGACAAAGTCTTGGCTGGCATGGAATTTACTATTGTAGACCAGGCTTGCCTCAAGTGATCTGCCTGCCTCTGTCTTGTTGAAGACAAACACACTACTAAACCCCATTTATAATCAGAAATTTTTCTTTCTTCCTCTCTCTCTTCCTTTCTTTCTTCCTCCTTTCCTTCCTTCCTTCCTTTCTTTTCTTTTTTTTTTTTTTCTGTTTTTCGAGACAGGGTTTCTCTGAGTAGCCCTGGCTGTCCTGGAACTCACTCTGTAGACCAGGCTGGCCTCAAACTCAGAAATCCACCTGCCTCTGCCCCCCAAATGCTGGGAGTAAAAGCATGTGCCACCACTGCCCGGCTGCTTTCTTCTTTTCTAAGACAGGTCTCACTATGTACCTCTCTCTGGTGGCCTAAAACCCACACTGTAGACCAAGCTGGCCTTCAACTAGTGGAAGCCTTCTGCATCAGCGCTAGGATCACATGCATGTGCTATTACAGCCCAGCCCAGAATAATCAACTCTAAACTCATTCAGAGAGAGAGAGAGGGAATCTTCCTGTTGTTTCCAGTCTAACAGATGGTCTAGGCTCTAACTATCTTGTGCATCCTTGGTCCAGGACCACAGTAGAGTGCTCTGTATGGAACCTTTGCTGTAGAGGAATATATACTTGTGTTCCTAAGGGCTATGGGGCTTTTGATGGTGAGTGGTTGTGGACCCTTGGGCGGACTGCTGAAGCTCCAGCTCTATAGATCCGGCTTTCTTCATTTGGAAAAGAATACAGTGTTGTTTTAAATATAACTACCTTGCTTTGATTTTGCAAAATGTGAATTTCAGGAAAGCCAAGGCAGGGGGTTATCAGGCTTTGCCTGCAGTTCTTTGCAACTTTGCTAAAAATACTAACTTGTATTAATTGCAAGTGGATTTCTAGGGAAGGGCAATGCTTCCTCTGCCTTTTGGTTTTGGTGTCTGTGTGTGTGTGTTAGCTATTTTGAGACTTGCTATGTATCCGAATAGCCAAGGATGATCTTGAGCTCCTTTGTAACAGTTGTAGAGTTTACTTTCAGTAGGCTACCATTTCGTGAAGAATCCCCAACCTTTGTTCCCTGTCATGTGAGATTTAGCAGGAACAGTTCAGTTACTATAAATACTGCAGCTTGGAAGCAGCACATTTGAGTGAAGACTGAAGATGATTTATTCTAATCGTATTTGGTCTACATGGTCCCTAGTTACAGTCATATAAGCAAAATGGTTCTTAGTTTAGTAAGAGGCCAACCAAAAGATTCTTGGGGAAGCAAGATGACTCCATTGTGACCCTCCTACAGCTGAGGGCTGATTCTTCAGACCCCGCCTTGCCATAGATAGCCACGCCTCTCTGCCCACCTCCTGCTAATAGCCACGCCTCTCTGCAAGTTCCAGTTATGCCATAAGGCCTGCCTCCAGAGACTGAAGATGAAGCTGCTGATTGGGCCAAGTTGCTAACGAACTTGGGGGAGGGGTTTTGTTTTACCTATCTACCTGTTTGCTTGTTAACAAGGAGATTGAATTAATGATGGCGGACTGAAAGCACACCATGTGTTGGTCTAATTTTTTCAAACTCTTCCCGCATTTCTGGTACCCTTAATTTTAAGGCCCTTTGACTCCCATTCCAGATGACCCATTTGTACCTGTGGCCTCGGGCGGCTACACTCCATGAGTAAGGAGCCTCATGGCCTGACTTTGAATGGGCACATGGTTGGTGGAAGGAGAGAACTGACTCCCTCACATTGTCCTCTAAACTCTACATGCATGGTGTGGCATTCATGTGCACATACAAAAACAAAAATAAATGTTATAATGGTTTTTAAAAAGAGATTCCTGTACATTGATGCTGCATGTGAAAAATCATCCAACTGCCTTTAAAAATTAATAATGCTCCAGTTCCAACCCCTAGCAATTCTGATCTGATAGGTCTGAGTAGGCCAGACTCCACCAACTGAAAAATTGTACATTTATTTATAACTGACATGTAAAAATAGCATAGCTGATCATGGTGGGTTACATTTGTTATCTCAGCAAGCAGAGAGGAAGGGAATCCACTGAGGATGCTGTGGACTTTCTGTCCAGAGAAACAGACCACCAAGAGTCTTCTGCAGGAAGAGGTTTATTATGTGTCAACACGGACCCATTAGAATAGTCTCTGAAAGACCGAGTCCAGGGCACAGAAGGGACTGTGGTGGTTTGAATAAGAATAGCCATTACAGGCTCATATATTTGAGTATTTAGTGGCACTATTTGAAAGGATTAGAAGGATTAGGCCTTGTAGGAGGAACAGTGACACTGGGGGTGGGCTTTGAAGTTTCAAAAGCCCATGCCTGACCTAGTCTCTCCTTTCCTGCTGCCTACAGATCAAAACTAGCTCTTAACTACTTCTCCATCACCATGCTTGTGTTGATGTCATCATGCTTCCTCTCATGATGATAATGGACTAAACCTCTGAACTGTAAGCCAGTCCCATTTTAATGCTTTCTTTTATAAGAATTGCCTTAGCTGGGCAGTGGTGGTACATGCCTTTAATCCCAGCACTTGGGAGGCAGAGGCAGGCGGATTTCTGAGTTTGAGGCCAGTCTGGTCTACAGAGTGAGTTCCAGGACAGCCAGGACTAAACAGAGAAACCCTGTCTCAACAAACAAACAAACAAACAAACAAGAAAAGAAAAGAACAAGAAAAAAGAAAGAAAGAAGCCCTGACTAAGATATATGGTTATAGGAATGAGGCAGGACCAAGTCCAGTTTTCCAGAAGACTTCTGGGATTGGAATTTAGAGCCTTTTGCTTAAATAGCTAGCACTTTAACCTAATGAGCCATCTTTCTCTTTCCTTCATTCTTGTCTTCTCTCTCTCTCCCTCTCTCTCTTTCCTTCTCTCTCTTTCTCTCTCTCCCTCACTCTCACTTGTTCTCTCTCTCTTCTCATCAATCACTAATTAAGAAATGCCCCACAGGCTTGTCCACAGCCCCATATTATGGAGGCATTTTCTCAACTGAGGTTCCCTCCTCTCTGATGACTTTAGCTTGTATCAAGTTGATATAAAACTAGCCAGGACAAGGCTGGAGAGATGGCTCAGTGGTTAAGAACACTGACTGCTCTTCCAAAGGTCCTGAGTTCAGTTCCCAGCAACCACATGGTGGCTCATAATCATCTGTAATCTTATCTGATGACATCTTCTGATATGTCCAAAGACATCAATGGTGTACTCATAGACATAAAATAAATAAATAGATCTTAAAAACAAACAAACAAACAAAAACTAGCCAGGACAGTAATGTTCATGTCCAGAAAACAGCACAACAGCATTCCTTCACATTCTCCAACTCTTACCTTTTTGCCCCCTCTTCCACAATGTTCCCTGTGCTTTAGAGAGGAGGTTGATGTACTTGTCCGTTATACAGCTGAGCACCCAGCACCACATATTCCTCACACTTTGTGCTTGTTCTCCACTACAGGAAAAGGCTTCTCTGATCAGGGCTGATAGCAGCATTTAAATACATAGGTACAAATGTAAATCTTTAGAAGGTAGTTTGATGGCATGACTACCTAGCAAAACAACATTAGTAGGTTCCCTCATAGGGTCTATGAGCTCTCCAGCTTGGGCCATGTTTATAGGCATGAATGTGCTCCTGCGCAGAAGGCCAGAAATTTAAACCCAAAGCAATTGGCTACTCCAATAATCTTGATGCCATTATTGTACCAGTTGGCAACTTTGCCTAGAAGGTTGGTATAGCAGTGATGAGGGTGCACCTCTGGGTAAAGTTGAAGATGCCTTTGTTCCTCAAGCAGCCTGTGTAGCATCTTCCAGCATTGTGAAAGCTAGCCAGCAGGAGGAGGTTTTCATGTCAGTCCCAGCTTGATTTTTCTAACTCCTGCAACCAAAGTGTGCAGTGTCTTCAGCAACAGGACCTTACGCAACTAAGAAAAGTGGTAGCTAGGCAGTTGGAGGGGCATGTCTTTAATCTCAGCACTCTGAAGGCAGAGGCAGAAGGATCCCTATGATTTTGAAGCCAGACTGGTCTACAGGACAACCACGGTTACACAGAGAAACCCTGTTTGTCTTGAAAAGCAAAACAAAAAAAGCAGTGTAGTTTGAGGGGCTCTGAAACTTCCCTGACCTATAACTGGATGGGAGCTATCCCATATCTGGCACTCATTTAATAACTCATGTCTTCTTGGGGAAGCACTTTATACCCATGCAAAGTTACTGTGTTCAAACTGTTTTTTTTTTTTTAATTATATCTTAATTTGCATACAAAACAGTAGGTTTCCATAAGGGGCTTTGTTTGTTTTTTCATATATTCTTGGGCTTTTCTGTCCTTATTCTTATATCAGTATTGGAAATTGAAGATATCAGGCAAAGGCATGGCTGCCACTCTGTCCCCATCCCATGCTGATGAACAAGACAGTTATTAAAAAGCCAACACAACCCATGTTTCTAAACCTCCAGCTGAATATGAAGCACCATTTGCTGTGTGGATGCCAGTCTCTTACACGTTTGGATTTCCAGAGCAATTAGTCTGCCACTTTTTGACATCTGATCAATTTTCTGATAATTAAAGTTTAAGAGGAATGGCTCTTTGTACTCAAGCTGTATGAAATAGCAAATAAATGAATTTCCCCAGTCACCAAAGCTCCTATCACCAAAACTTCTAATCAACTGGTAAGGATTTTCATGGACAGAGGATACAATTATGCACACTTGTAATCCCAGCATTTAGAACTACTGTCTCTGTCTCTGTCTGTCTCTCTCTCTGTGTCTCTCTGTGTCTCTCTCTCTCTGTCTTTCTCTCTCTCTCTCTTTCTCTCTGTCTTTCTCTCTCTCTCTCTCTCTCTCTCTCTCTCTCTCTCTCTCTCTCTCTCACACACACACACACACACACACACACACCACACGCGTATTTATTTTCCGGTAAGAGTCAGAGGCTGAGGAAGTTTGCTGTGAAACTGTGTCTCCTAGTAAGACCAGAGGCTATATCCATAAGGTCTTGCAACACAACTGCCCACACATGAGCTGAACAAGGACAGTACACATGGCAGTGTGAACTGGGAAAATCTCACAAGGCCTCAACCCTACACGAAGAAGTACAAGGAATGCCGAGAGGGAAAGACAGCCTTCTTCAGAGAAGAGCAGATCAGTTGGTTATCCAACACCCAAAGGTCAGCCCTGGGAACGGACATTCAAGTAACCTTATACAGGCTGAGCAGATTATATTTAGGAATGTATAACCATATACATATATGCATAAAACAACAATGCAAATGCTTTTTGTCAAGGCTGGCCTTGAAATCACTTTGTGGCCAGGTCTGACCTTGAACTCTTCCTCCTTCCTGCACTTCCTAAATGCTTAATCCAAAAAGAAGCCATGAATTTGAGAGAGAGCTAGAGGGAATGCTATGCAAGTGTTTGGAGGGAGGAATTCAAAGGACAAAGTGGTGAATTAATTTTTTGTTTTGTTTTGTTTTGTTTTGTTTTTCATGACAGGGTTTCTCTGTGTAGCCCTGGCTGTCCTGGAACTCACTCTGTAGACCAGGCTGGCCTTGAACTCAGAGATCAGCCTGCCTCTCCCTCCCAAGTGCTGGGATTAAATGCATGCGTCACCACCACCCAGCTTCTTTTTCTTTCTTTTTCTTTTTTCAAAGTGGTGTGTTTACATTATAATCTCAAAAATAAGAGAAATACTAAAGGTTTTTTGTTTTACACAGAAACTATTATAAATGAGTATCTCCAACTGTATTTTCAAGAGCGGTTTCCTGTTTTAGGTACCAGCATAGGTACCCACCACTCTGGCAGATGACTTATGTTAGGAACATAACTTAAAAACACTTTTTTAATAATCACTCTAAAGCCATAAATGATGCTAAAGCTTGGAATGATGTGAGCTTGCCACCAGGCAATTTTTGATAAGAGCTAGGATTCGCAAACAAGCCCCTAGTGGGCCACCAACAGCTCAGATAGAGCCTAACCTAGAACAGGTCTTGATATACTAATAAACTTGCCCTACGAAGGTGTTGATATGCTAATGAACTCTGCCCAAACCATGAGCCCTGATAGAATAAAGCTACAGCCCAATGAAATGACACAACATTTACAACTTTGGAAATTGTCTCTAGGATCGCATGGCTGTGCTCCCAAGACACAGCCTCACTAGTCTCTGTGTTGAAACTCTCTGACAAGAGGACTTGGGACTCTGTGAGATTCTGGCCTTTTATGTCACTTTAGCTGGGCTCCCACAGGGACCTCCCTCAGTGCCATCTTCTCAGCCTGCCACAACTAAAGGACTTCAGAGGGGACATGGTTCCAACCTACAAGCTTCCGAATCGTGCTCAACAGAGACGATTCCCCCCTTGTGGGACCCTGCAGCTGCACTTCTGTCCAAACCACTGTTCTAAGATAGGGGACTTGTCTGTTTCTTACATTAGCATGATATTATAAAGAATGTTTGTGTGAATAAATGAATATATTTGAAAGATAAGTCTTGTGTGTGAAGAACAAGCTTGACTCCATTTTTGGCTTAAAAGTCACCTGGTAGTAAATGCAAATTAGGCCCCTTCTTCTTTGTGATTGATCCAGGCCATGCCCCACCTGTAACCATAACTACAGATGATTCTGCACTGCCGGTTCCAGGAATGGCGAGCACATCTTTGTTTCAAGACAGACTAACTTGTTATGCTGATGTTCTCCTTCTGTAAGCACGCCTATTTTGCCTGCTGACTGCCCCCTGCCCCCAATTTGGAAACCTCCTACCCCTGAGCTATAAAAACCTTTTCTTCCTCACACCCAAAGCTGACCTCTCAAACCCCACCTTAGGGAGAAGGCACCCTGTGGGCCTGAACCAAAAAGCTTGCTTTAATTAACTAATTTGGCCCCGATGGCCTAGGAGGATGGTGCTTCTCCTCTCCTCTTTAGGATTAACATGCACACATCCTATGCACCTTGCAGCCCATAGTTCTGCTTTCTACAGCTGGGTCATCCCTCTCCTCCCACTCAAGGAAGTTTATTTGAGTCAGGCATGGTGGGGCAGGCCTGTAATCCCAGCACTACAGAGGCTGGGGCTAGAAGATCAACAGAGTCTTAAGCCAGTCTGGGCTATAGATGAAACTTTGTCTCAACACAACAACAAAGCAACACAGAAAACAAAATAAAAACAAAACAACAAACCATCAATAGGGAACATTCTCAGGCAAGGGACTATAATATTCATAACACTTGTTCTATTTTTTGAAGGGGCTGGGGTCTTTTGTTTTTTCTTTTTGTATGAGACAGGGTCTCTCTGTGTAATTCTGTCTGGACTGGAAGTCAATATATAGACCAGGCTGGGCTCAAACTCACTGAGATGCATCTGCCTAAGCTTTAAAGGTGTATGCCATCACACTCAGCTTTTTTATTTTATTTTATTTTATTTTATTTTATTTTATTTTATTTTATTTTATATTTTTTGAGATAGGAAGAATCTCTCTAGGAAGGCTCTTGGGAATGTCTGGTGCTGGGAAACTGAGACTGGAGGTCTGTTATCTTGCCTGTCCTGGAACTTGCTACGTATGAGTATTCACAGACCAGGATGACTTCAAACTCAGAGATGCTCCTGCTTCTACCTCCCAAGTGCTGGGATTAAGCCACCACTGCCCACCTGCTGGATTTGCCTCAGCCTACAAAGGAAAGATAGAACAAAAGGACACAAAACTAGAGACAAAGCGAACAGCTAGACGTGACAGCCACACTGTGGAACTGAGAGTGAAATAAGAAAAAAGGGGACACTTGTGAGAGCTGTTCAGAGAGACAGAAAGATTCAAGAGGACAAATGGACAGACTTGGAGGCTGGCTTAGAAAGGAGGTGGGTGACAAGTCACAGGATTCCAAACTCCACCTTACACAGTGGAGAGAGGATGGCGGTGCTCACAGATGCAGCTGGAAGATATAAGAATTAAATACTTAAATAGAAGTTGATCCTGGCAGTGCAGGCCTGTAAGTCATCCCTTCCAGGTGTGGGGGGCAAGGAGGATAGGAAGTCGGAAGGAAGCCTAGGCTGCAGAGTGAGTTCAAGACAGGCAGGAGCAACTTACGAAACCAGTTCTCTGCGTAGCCCTGGCTGTCCTGGAATTCACTCTGTAGAGTGAGACTAGCCTCGAACTCAGAGATCTGTCTGCCTCTGCCTCCCAAGTGCTGGGATTAAAGGTGTGCACCACCACTGCCCAGCTATGAAACCAGTTCTTAAAGTCAAAAGCAGAAAGAGGACCCAGCCTGGTCAGCTCTGGTTTCAGTTAAGCCCCAGTAGGGCAACAACAAAGGCTTAAAGGGGAAGGTGACTAAATTTTAACCCTTTCAGGAAGAGAAAGAGGAACTGTCTCCAGAGCGTACTACAGTGTGTAGCTACCCAGAAGTGTTCAACAGGCACTCAGGAGGCAGAGGCAGATGGATCTCTGAGTTTGAGGCCAGCCTGGTCTACAGAGTGAGTTCCAGGACAGCCAGGGCTACACAGAGAAACCCTGTCTCAAAAAACAAACAAACAAAAAACAAACAAACAAAAAAAGAAGTGTTCAACAGGGTTTCCAAAGCTCAGGAAAGAGGTTTGGTTTGAGGTTATCAATGATAATTATCAGTGTGGGTGCTGAGAACTGAATCGGGGTCCTCTGCAAGAGCACCCAGGGCACAGAGCCATTGCTTCAGATCACACACTGCTTTTTAAATCTTTTTAAGATTTTTTTATTCATAAGTGTATTTTGCCTGCATATTTGTCTGTGCATCATGTGTATCTGGTACCCACTGAAGCCAGAAAAAGAATGTTGGTTTCCTGAAACTAGGGTTACAAACAGTTGTGAGGTACTATGTAGGTACTGGATATTGAACCCCAGTCCTCTGGAAGAGCAGCCACTGCTCTTACATGTTTTCCAGTCACCCCTCTCTCACTTATGACAGGGTCTTAATACAGCACAGGCTTAGCCTCAAAATAGCTGGGTAGTGGGAAGAGCTTTGAACTCCTGATCCCCCTGCCACCTAAGAACTGACTTTAAGGGTGTGTGGTACCATCCCTGGCTTACAATAGTTTTGCAAGACATTTTACTGTTTCTTTGGGCTAGGAACCTTTTTAGTTTGTTTGTTTGTTTTTGTTTTTGTTTTTCGAGACAGGGTTTCTCTGTGTAGCCCTGGCTGTCCTGGAACTCACTCTGTAGACCAGGCTGGCCTCGAACTCAGAAATCCTCCTGCCTCTGCCTCCCAAGTGCTGGGATTATAGGCGTGCGCCACCACCGCCCAGCTTGCTAGGAACCTTTTATACATCTTATCTACTTATTTTTGGAGTTTGTCCAGCTAAGCTGGGATATTTAGTTACCTTGGCTAAATTCCTAAGCTGACAGATAATTCTCATTCACAATTTAATAAGATTTTTGTAACACCTGCCCTGTACCCACTCTAGGGTTTCTCTGTGTAGCCACAGCTGTCCTAGGTCTTTAGACCCTGTTGGAACCAGGGATCCACTTGGCTCTGCCTCCCAAATGCTGGGATTAAAGGCATGCACCACCACGTCTCAAAATATATGGTAAATTCTAGAGGTACTCAGGCAATCAAAAATTTATTGAAACAGAAAAAATAAAAATTCTAATGTATACTCCTTCCACCAGTTCACACAGACGCTGTGCTGGAAGAGAAGGAAGAGCAAGAAGACCAGAAAGAAAGGGGAGATGAGAAAGAAAGGCTTCCTCCACACACATCCTCCCCGGAACCTAGATTTTGTTTCCCTCAATACGAGGATGTTCATAACAAGGACCCGTGTTTGGTTCCTAGAACCAACGCATTGCTCTCTAGTCTCCTTTGCGTAGCCTCCAATACAGCACACTGTTTTGCCGATGGCTGTGTTATTGTAAGATCAGAACAGTTTCAATGGCCCTGCCCTAGTCTGTTTCCAGTCCCAGATATCTAATTCACATATAATCCAATCACCTGTTTGTTCTCTAGGCTTCTTCTCATCCCAATCATGTTCCTGAGAAGTTTCTTAAGAAGCGGTATGTGGGAACAGAAGCCGACATCTCCCTTATAGCATGATGGGTCTGAATGAATAAATACCCATTGTTTGTAAAGTCTCGGTGTATCATGAGTCTGGAAGCAGGATGCTGAGCGTTCACTGAGCGACCAACTACTCAATTATTTATTGCATGCATGTCAGAATCGCTGTTGCCCTTAATGACAACTGCAGGTTATCCTAAGGAACTCATTTCTGCAGAACCTGTATTTGTTATCCACAAGTACAGTTTCATTGACATTTAGTCTAGGGCAAGTAAATGAGCCAATGAAGTGATTTATGTGTTCATTCCACCGGCCTCCCTGATAGGAAGCTGAGCAATGCACTGTGGTCATTGGGGTTGATTTACACCAGAAAAGCGCAGGAAGGAAAATGGAGGTTCTCTATGCTGCTCGGCCTCTGCAGGGCTCCTGATACTATATAACAGGCATCCTTTTCCTTTAATTACCTTCTTCATGGCCTGAGAGCTTTGATGACTTGATTGAGTCTTGTGGTGCAGTTCCAGTCCCTACCCATCTGATTAATTAGCCCAAACCTTATTAACTTCCTAATTCTAATCAATAAGGTACTGGTGCTAAGCTGTGCAAGGACAAACTAAGGAGGCAATTTTATCTCAAGACGGAGTCCCTCTGGCGTTGGTCTTTTCTTTATCTTACTTTTAAACTTCGGCCATGTTCGGTCCAGTAAGGCCGAGGTCATTTTGTGGGGGTAGCACACTCTCTCTGACAGCCGCTTCTTCCACCACAACTCTTCTACTTTATGTTATGGACTGAGGTAAATATGCTCTTATCCAAAGACAGATGCTGGTGAGGGAGAGGAGAAGGGCTGTTATTGCTAAGCAAAACCCATAACAGCAAGCATTCAAAGGCTAGCTGAGACCGTGCTTAAAGCAAATAAATAAATGAATAAATCACTAAATTGTAGTAGTCACATTTTTGTTTTTCTCCAGACACCTATGTAGAATGAAGTTCTCCGGCACTGAGACACTGTTTCAATATTCTAGACCTGTCTTCTCCAATGGAACTACTTTAAAAATTCTAAGATAAGCATGGTGGTGCACCCCCTTAATCCCAGCACCTTGTAGGCAGAGGCAGGTGGAGCTTTACGGGTCTGAGGCCAGCCTGGTCTACATGAGGAGTTCCAGGCCGGTCAGAGCAATGCAGTGAAAACCTGCCTCAAAAGAAAAAGAAAAGTTGAGACATGCTGATCTATAACCCCAGCAGCCAAGATATGGGAGCAGAAAGAGCAGGGATTTAAAACGATCCGTGGTACATAGCAAGTAGTTCAAGGCCAGCCTGGAGTAGCTGAGACCTTGTCTAAACTCAAGGAAATAAAGTTGATGAACAGTGGTGGCGCATGCCTTTATCCCAGTACTTAGTCCCAGAAGACAGAGGCAGGTGGATGTCTGTGAGTTCAAAGTCAGCCTGATCTACAATGTGAGTTCCAGGACAGCCAAGGCTTCACAGAGAAATCCTGCCTTGAAAAAAAAAAAAAAAAAAAAAAAAAAGCAAAACAAAAAAGTAAATAAAAGTAAGAATTATTTGTTTCTTGAGATAGGATCTTGTGTAGGTCAGAATGGCCTTTTTACCTCGATCTTGCAATTTTCCTGTCTCTATTCCAACACTATGAAACTACAAATAAGTACCATCATACCTAACTCATAGTCATATTTTATTTAGTTTTATTTACCTATATGAGTACTTGCTTCTATGTATGGGCACTGTGTGTGTGCAGTGCCCATGAGCCACCATATGAGTGCTGGGAATTGAACTTGAGTCTTCTATAAGAGCAGCATTTGCTCTTAACTGTTGAGTCCATCTCTCCAGTCCCTAATAGTCATATTTTAAAAGTTAAAGCTTAGGATGGAGGTATAGATAAGCTACAAAACACTTGCATGAGACCTGGGTTGAATCCACAGCCCCATGATGATGATGATGATGATGATGATGATGATGATGATGATGATGATGATGATGATGATGATGATGATGATGATGATGATGGTAGTGGTGATGGTGATGGTAATGGTGGTGGTGGTAGTGGTAATGATTTCTTCTTATTATTATTAAGTGAAATCAACTTAAATAGCATATTCTATATAATCGTAACCTACCAAAAATATTGCCATTGCAATACACAACCTAAATAAAATTATTAATGAACATAAGCTAGTGTGCTTCCTTTTTCCACACAAAGCCTTTGAAATGGGGTATATATTTTATATTTTCAGGTCATCTATGACTAGCCATATTTCTGGAACTCCAGTTACTGGCTACCATACTAGGCAGACAGCTCCCGCTCAGGGCCTCAATCTTGAGTTTAGATCTGAATCCCTGGCACTCATCCCCAGGACCTCTGATACAGGCTAAGGTTATGCAAGGAAACTGGCATTTCTTTGACCATACTGCATCTGGGGCCTTGAGAGCCCGCCTGCACGGACTTCCACCTACCTGACCAGCTCATAAGACCTGGAGAAATGTGCCGCCTCCATCCACTTAATGGAGGACTTAATGTCAGTTGTATGTCATGTTCCAGCTCTGACCATCTAATTTTCCCCCAGACTATGTTGTTCTCTGTGGTCTCATCAAATGAATAAAAAATATGAGTGATGGTGTATGAAAACATTGGGATTTTTTTTTTTCCTGAGGAGAGATAGGAAGCCAGTCTTTACGAAGTTTGGCTGGGAACAGAAATCAGCTTCATTTTACAGCTCATCACAGTCAGCTTCTGCGTCAACAAATGGATTCCTGTGCCCAGAGACCAGTAAAAAAACGCTGTCTCCCCTGGGGAGTCTCTGCAGCATTTGCTTTAGGACATTAATGGATGTGCTAAGCAGCCCGTGTTTTCTAAAGCAATGACACCTCAAGGTCATTCTCCAAAGATGAGCGTGCTCGATATGGTTACTGCAGAAAGCTGTACATGTGCTGCACACAGACATTTCTGATGGTGCCCATCATTCAAATCACTTCTTTTCCAATACAAAATGTAATGGGAATTTTTATCCTAAGAGGCATTTTGAAAAGCAACAAATCAATTTCTAGTAAAAAGCCTTTTGCAGGAGTTAGCATGAATATTCAGGCAGCTCCCAGGATTTGTTCAGAAAGCTAGAAAATTAAAGTACCCGTGTCTTTATTTTATTAAAACAAAAACATTAGCCAGGCAGTGATCATGCACACCTTTATACCAGCACTTGTGAGTTTGAGCTCAGCTTGGTTTACAGAGTTCCAGGACAGCCAGAGCTACATAGGGAAACTCTTTCTTGAAAAACAATTTTTTTTAAAAAAAAGGTTAAAGTGGTATTGAGAAGGTAATTCTTCTCAAGAATTAGGCCCCAAATCAAAATTTAAAAATTATCATCTGCCTTCTATCATCGAAACTGTAAGCTAGGGCATGGTGGCTCACGATTTAACCAAGCACACGAGAGGTTGATAGATAAGGATTCCAAAGTCAGAGGCCAGGCATTCTGGGTTACACAGCAAGCTCTAGGCCAGCTGGGACTGTAGAGACCTTGAAACTGTCTTCAGAGTGAAGGGAGGAAGGGAGGGATGGATTTGGGGGTGTTTTTTAACATTTATTTTTATTTTCTTGTATGTCTACCTGCACATAAATATGTGTAGCACATGCATGGCTCGTGCCTGAGGAAACCCCCTGGAATGATAGTTACAGACCATCATGAGCTGTGTGTGGATGCTGGAAACCAAATCAAAGTCCGCACGCGGCAGGAGCAGCAAGTGCCGGGAAGCGCACAAAGCCATCTCTCCAGCCCAAATTTTGTGTTACTTAAATCTTGAGGGTGGAGTGGGGATTGATCACAGCCTTTCACTCATGTGAGACAAGCCTTTCGCCACTGAATTATATTCCCAGGATAACAGAAAGCTGCTGGGAAGCGGGGTAGAGACATGGCTCAGCTATCAACACCAACATGCTCAGGCTCCTGGGTTAGATCAACAATAGCACACACACACACACACACACACACACACACACACACTCACACACACACAGAGTGAGGCTTAGGCTGCTCACGAGTGCAATTATTAATGATGTATACATGTCACTCACTGTCTAGACGCTGTTACTCTAAGCTCTGCCTGCAGCCACTAAGCCTAGCTTTGCTTGACCTAGGACTAGGTAAACTTTTATCATTAGAGGAATGAGAAGAACATGAAAACTTGATGTAATATTTTTGAAACTTTTTGATAGCCTTTTCAAGTGTGTGTGTGTGTGTGTGTGTGTGTGTGTGTGTGTGTGTGTGTATGCGCACGTGCATCTTTGTATGTGAAAGCAGGTATCCTAAGGAGGCCAGAATAAGGTGTCAGTTCCCCTAGAGCTGGAGTTATCTACTAGGGGATCAGGCTTAGGGAGAGTGGTAACAAAACCCATCCCAAGCCAGTGTGGTGGCTCATGTCTATAACTTGGGAGACTACGGCTAGTTGGACGCCAGCCTAGGATAGTGATCCTACCTCACAACGAAAAGGGAATGAACGCGAAGAAGGAAAAATAAAAGTCCATCTCCAAACGCTGCTGCTGGTCAGCGGTGCACCAATGTGCTCTAGTAACTCGGACTTGTGGGGCAATCCTACCAAATTTGCTCCCAGGTACTTCTCTCTGAAGTCTGCTGTTGTTCCTGGAAAAAAGCTCCACCCACACATTCCAGTTCAAGGTCCAGGCATAGAGACAGGCCCTCCGGAGCTGGTCTCTATCGGTGTCCTCCGCAGGGTAGAGCCGGCCTGCCTTCTTGGGTGGCAAGAGGCTGTGTAGGCTGTTTCAAAGCAAATCTGGGTGTTTCAGGAGGCCTGGTGAACAGAGAGGGAAGGTGCCAGTGATCTGCATAAGCTGCTGGTGTGGCAAGCTCGTGCTGACCTGAAGCAGGGAGTCAGCTCTCAAAAGAGAGAAAGGTAGCTAGAGGGAGCTTTGGAAGAGAGCCCCGGGCCTTCACTGCCTGGGGCGGGGCTGGGGTGGAGGTGGGGGGTGGTAGGGGGCAGCAAGGGGAGGCGCTGGGGGGACCGGGTTGGGGGTGGAATCTCTGGGCACACTCTAGGCCAGGGATAGTGGTCTGGCCCAGGGTATTCCTGGGAGCAGTACCGGTGCATACATAACTCCTTGCATCCCACGGACAATTTTCTGTCTCCCTCGTCTCTCCAGCTCTTGTGGCTACTGTTTCCTAAGGCAGAAAACTCTCAAAAGGCAACTATCCCCCTGCCCCCCGCCCGCCGCCAGGAATTAGCACCCACTCAACTCGGAAAGCTATACCGGAATGGGAGCGAAGCATGGGGGGCTGCCCTTGAGCTGCGCGCTCTGGTTCCACCTACACACTGACCGGCCTTCAGCCTCACCTGCGCTAGGTCCATTTACGATCTGGGAATGTATTGGAATGAAAAGCCATCCAGGTGTGGGCAAATGTTCTCACGGATGTTTAGAACAGTTTTTTGTAATATTGAAAACTGTTAGCTACGGAAGTGAGGAACAGGCAGGGATTTTAAATCGCTTTAATACTCCGTGAAGCGTATTTGGCACATTCTAAGGGATTTAATGGGGAGAATACTGACAAAAAACCGCAAACTTGTCATTGTCTCTAATCCTCTCTACTTGATAGGCTGAGAGGGGCGCGGAGGAACTGAATTTACAAGTTCCAGGCCAGCCTGGGCTATGAGAGCAATCCGGTGGAGCGGGGGAGAAACCAGAGGGAAAATACACAGAAAATGGTCACTATATATCAAACATGGAGGGCGTTTACAATTTCTGTTTTTAAAGAATGTAAATAAAAATTTTTAAGTAAAATAAAAAGAATTAGAGCCAGATATGGAAGCACACACCTTTAATCCCAAAGCCTAGAAAACAAGGTGATTGATTGGGTGGGGAGTTCTAAGCCAGCCTGGGCTATATACTGACTTCCGGACCCACCTCGGAAACACAGTGATGGCACTCAAAAGCGAAGGGGAAGGTGGAGCTCCGGTAGTAGAATGCTTGTGGTAAGCTCGGCAAAAAGCCCACGGTCATCGCATACCCGTAATCTTAGCATGCTACTACAGATGAGTGGGCCTCAGGAGAGCTGTCCCAAAACACCCAGGGAGGGGAGAAAAACAAAACAAAACAAAACCCCTCCAGTAGACATAGATTTCACAGCTTCCCAGCTCTCTGGCTCGGTGGAAGCTCAGGAGCTGCAGGGAGAAAGCTGTTTCTCTCGCCCCAAGGAACACAGCTGGCCGGGTAGCCCAGGTCCTGGTATCTGCCCCTCTCCTTGCCGTCTTTCTCCAGGCTGCCCACCGAGGACTCTGCGTTCTAAAGTGCGTTGAATTTGGGAATCGATCAGAAACTACAAGGCCAATTAAATGTCCGCCGACTTAGAGCTCTGATGAGGCCTGAAAGGTTCAAAATGCCCCTTCGTCCCTAGGGGGCTTCTCCATGGTGACCTTTCTTGTTCCCTATCTAGAAACTTTTCATGGCTCCGGAGAGGGCAACACAGCTGTCTCATACCTGCTGGACGGAGGCTTGTGGTGAGGGATATTCTTGGAGCCCTCACACTCGATGATTCCTACTGGAGAGAGGAAACTAAGGAGAGGTAAGCCCACGATGGCTGCTGGCTCCCAGAACCCAGTTCTGAAAGTGTGTTCTGCCCATCTGCTGCCAGCGAGCGCTGTGTATTGTCCTTCACCCCTGAACTGGGACACTGTAATTCTGTCTCATCTACTTGTTTGGAGACTGCTAATCACTAGGAAGAAAATAAAACTGACAAAACCACTTACCATTCTTGAGTTTCTCATTCAAATGCCCCTCAGCTTCTTACTGCCTTCTCGTTTCTATGAAAGCAAAGAGCACAGCTGGTGTCGTGTACCTTTACTTATTTACTTACTTGCTTCGGAGGTGGGACATGATCTCACCTGGAACTCACTATGTTGATCCTTCTGGCTTCGAACTCACAGAGATCCGTCCACCTCAGCCTCTCAAGTGCTGCGATTAAAGGCATTCACCACTATACCCATCTTTTAAAAGATTTGAATTTTGTTTTTAATTAAATGTGTGTTTGTGAGGCTGAGGCAAGGGGATCACAATGAGCTCAAGTTCTAGGTGTGCCAGAGACTCTGTCTCAGAACAATAAAAAAGAAACTTAACTAGTTGTAGCAGCACACGTTCATAACCCCCAGCATTTCAGAGACTGAGGCAGGAGGATCAGAGTGAGTTCTAGTGTGAGTCTTCTACTTAAAGGGGGGGGGGCTGGGAATGAAAAATGATATATTTATTTATTTCCTAAGAACGTAGTTGGAAAAAAAATCTTTGTGTACTCTTGTTTTTTGGTTCGTTTGTTTTGTTTTTGGTTTTTTGAGACAGGGTTTCTCTGTATAACCCTGGCTGTCCTGGAACTTACTCTGTAGCCCAGGCTAGCCTCGAACCCAGAAATCCTCCTGCCTCTGCCTCCCAAGTGCTGGGATTAAAGGCGTGTGCCACCACTGCCTGGCTATGTCTCTTAAGTAAATATAAAGTGCTTTACATGACACGGATAAGTTGAATCTGTTGGGAATGAGAAAAAACTCAATTCACTCTACCATAACACGTAAGCCCGTTTCTGTCCATCAGCTTTTTAGTCATTTATCAGCCAATCATTAATTGAATTAACACTAAGCCCAGGAAATGCTGGTGGCAATGTTAGGCACAAATTCACTAATATCTACAGTAGCAAAATTCATAGAACTTCTTTGGGTGTCCTAAAGAGCACAGCTTTTCAATAAAGGAATCACGGCAGAATGTGGAGACAGGCTGGGCAGCACTGTTGACGAGTCCTGGATCTGGTGTGTGGGTGAGAGACTGAAACCCATTTGCTTTAGCAAAGATTCCTATTGAATGAAACCTTTTATGGGGACATTTATGATCCCGTGAGGTTAAGAGCCCAGAGCTACCTTAGAAGAGCCCCCTCACTCCCGCCTCCGTGGCTCTTAGGGAATCGATTACAGGTACCATATCATTGGTGGTTATCAGCTCTCCAAGAAGAAAGGTGCAGCAGAAATGAAAACTGACAGGTAGCCACTTAGAGAGGGGATGGGGTCAACACTCTGAAAAACAGGGGAGTGCTCAGGCCTCGGAGTACAGGCCTGTAGAAAAAGGACCCCAGAACCCGGTGGCTTGGTCCACTTCTACACTTACAGAAACATTCTTACGGTTCATACATGCGGCTGGAGAGATGGTTCAGCTGTTAAGAGCACTTGCTGTATTTGCAGAGGGCCAGAGTCTGATTCCTAGCATCCATAGCAGGTGGCTCACAAACCACCTGTAACTGCAGCTTCAGGGCATCCACGGCCCTCCTCTGAGTTCTGGGCACAGTATATGCATACACACACGCCTACACACATACACATAAGTTAAAATGACAAAGGTAAACTTTACAAATCATAGGATAAAGAAGCAGAAGCCAGAGGATAAGGAGTTCAAGGCTATTCTCAGCTATACAGTGAGTTTGAGGCTTGGCCACCTGAAACCCCATCTCAATAAATTAAAATCAAAACCCAGGCCTGTAAGAACTGTATGGCAGGGAAAGATACTTGCTGTCCTCTGAATCCGTTCCTGGGGCCCAGTAGGCAGAGGGAGAGGACTGCTTCCCACGTGTTGTAGCCTGCCTTCCACACTGTGCTGTGGTACACATGTAGCTGAACACAAGCATACATAAGGAAAGAAATATAAATTGTAAAAGCTACCAAAACGGGCTGGAGAGATGGCTCAGTGGTTAAGAGCACTGACTGCTCTTCCAGAGGTCCTGAGTTCAAATCCCAGCAACCACATGGTGACTCACAACCATATGTAATGTAAACATCTTCTGGTGTGTCTGAAGACAGCTATAGTATACTCATATAAATAAAATCTTAAAAAAAAAATCTTTAAAAGAAAAAAACTACCAAAGTCAAAACTTTTTAAAAATGGGCAGTGTGGTGCAGGGTCATTTAGTGAGACCCCCTCTCTCTCAAAAAGGGTGAGCTACTTCTGCAATCTAAAATAGATAGTCTGTGACTTGCCATTGGGATTGCAGGCTTGGGCCACCACTTCCTTCCTTCAAGGTTCCTTATTTGTTTTTGGAGATGGGTCTTTACATAGCCCTGGCTGTCTGACTCACTAGATGGACCAGGCCTCCTGCAAATCAAAGAGTTCTGCCTGCTTCTGCCTGCCAAGTGCTGGGATTAAAGGTGTGCATCACCATGCCCCACACTTATACTATTTTTTTTAAAAAACTTATTTATTATTATAAATGAGTACACTGTAGCTGTCTTCAGACTACCAGAAGAGGGCATTGCAGGTGGTTGTGAGCAACCATGCAGTTGCTGGGATTTGAACTTGTGACCTTTGGAAGAGCAGTTGGTGCTCTTACCCGCTGAGCCATCTCACCAGCCCCAATAAGTACTTTTTTTTTTTTTGGTTTTTGGAGACAGGGTTTCTCTGTATAGCCCTGACTGTCCTGGAACTCACTCTGTAAACCAGGCCAGCTTCACAGGGCACTTTTACACCAAGTCCTTTCCTTTGGGAATTTAAAACTTGATAAATGAACAACTGCCTTTATTTCTTTCTGAATATGTATTCCCAGTTTACTACCCACTATTAGAAAGTTAAGAGCCGCTGGGCAGTGGTGGCGCATGCCTATAATCCCAGCACTTGGGAGGCAGAGGCAGGTGGATTTCTGAGTTCAAGGCCAGCCTGATCTACAGAGTGAGTTCCAGGACAGCCAGGGCTACACAGAGAAACCCTGTCTCAAAAAAAAAAAAAAAAAAAAAAAAAAAAAAAAAGAAAAAGAAAGAAAAGAAAAAAGAAAAGTTAAGAGCCAGGAGGGCGGAGTGATGGCTCAATACTCCATGCCATTGCAGGACTCAGGTTCAATTCCGAGCACCTATGTGGCTGCTCAAAGTAGCTCCAGTCCCAGAGGAGGCCCTTCTGCCTTCTCCAACGACAACGACAAGAGAGACTTTTGAGGTTGGAAAGTAACAGTTGCCACTTTCCTATGCTCCTGTTCTGGATTGGCCCTCACCAGCTTGTGACATAGGCTTATGGGCAGTGAGAGGAAGGGGTCAGATTTAAGTTATTATTGGCATATACAGGCTGCCCAGGGGCAGTCCCCCAAGCAAGGAAGAGCTGCTATTTTAAAACTGAGACAGAGAATCAGATCCCCCAGGAGAGAACCTGGGTTATCAAACTTGGAACACCCTCCCCAGGTTTATGGTAGATGGCTTTTTGTTTTTTGTTTATTTGTTTGTTTAGTTGGTTGGTTGGTTTTTTGAGACAGGGTTTCTCTGTGTAGCCATGGCTGTCCTGGAACTCACTCTGTAGACCAGGCTGGCCTCAAACTCAGATCCGCCTGCCTCTGCCTACCAAGTGCTACCACTTGGCATGTGCTATATCACTGCGTGGCTGGAAGATGGTTTTAAAATCAGATTTAAGAGTCTGTTTCTAGCATGTTTAGGTCCAATAATTAGGGAGGGTGGAGTAGAAGTTGTAAGAGAATTGAAAATGACCTTCGGGGGCTGGAGAGGTGGCTCAGTGGTTAAGAGCACTAACTGCTCTTCCAAAGGTCCTGAGTTCAAATCCCAGCAACCACATGGTGGCTTACAACCACCCGTAATGAGATCTGATGCTCTCTTCTGGGGTGTCTGAAGACAGCTACAGTGTACTTACATATAATAAATAAAAAAATCTTAAAAAAAAAAAAAAAAAAAAAAAAAAAAAAAAAAAAAAAAAGGAAGAAAGAAAGAAAGAAAGAAAGAAAGAAAGAAAGAAAGAAAGAAAGAAAGAAAGAAAATGACCTTCCCTGGGTCAGGTTTGCAGTCTTGTAGTCTTGTGGTAGTCAGGCTGAGAATCTGACTATGCTGAAAACCAGCTGAGGGTGAAGGCGATTTGTTTGTGTTTTGTAAGACTTTCACTCTGTAGCTAGAATTCCCTACAGAGACCAGACTGGCCTGAGATTTGTGGCTACTATTTCTTTTTGTTACTGTGGTTGTTTTGTTTTTGGAGACAAGGTTTCTCTGTGTTGCCCTGGCTGTCCTAGGAGTCACTATGTAGATCAGGCTAACTTTGAACTCAAAGACCTGCCTTTGCCTCTCAAGTGCTGGGATTAAAGGTTTGCAGCAGTGGCTACTATTTTGTGTGTGTCTCTTGAGTGTAAAGATAACAAATGTGAGACACCATGTCCCAACTGGTTACACTTTTTAAAGATAGTATCAAGAGTCTGCTCTGGCTTAGTTCTTGATTTGTATGTAGCTCAGGGTAGCCTTTCAACTCAGCCTTCTGAATCCTAGGACCACAGCCATGGCAGCTACATTGGAAGGATAAATTAGTTAAGAATGAGAAAAATCACATATTCAATTAAAGTCTTATTCAGGTTTTTTATTAGCACATAAGAATAATTTACAAGGATGTGCAGGTGCAAAGCAGAACCACACATGAAAGCATGAAAGCAAGAGGAGAGGCACCTAACACTCCAGTAGGTCATGGAAATCAAGAATGGGTTGCCAATGGAACCTGCTTTCAAACCCATGGTGCGTTTAGCACCATGCTAAAAGGAAATGCAGAATAAGCTACACAACTCTAGAGAGAATCTACATAATGTTCACACACACACACACACACACACACAGAGTTTACCTCAGAAATTCAGACAAGGTTAAAGTGAATAACAGTGAACAGGTTTTGTTGTTGTTGTTGTTTGTGGAGAGCATGTCATATGCAAGAGGAGTAAGGTAGAAATTGTTTGCTTCGGTTCTTGACTTGAAGGGCTGGGGATGTAGCTCAGTATCCGGCTTGCCTGGTGTGCTTGAGGACCTGGACCACATAGACCCTGCTAGGTTCTGCACACCTGTGATCTCAGCACTCTGGGTAGGTGGAGGCAGGAAGATCAGAAGTTCAAGGTTATTATAACTCATTTAACAGAAGGGGCTTGAAGCTCTCTCCAGAAAACTGGAAGGCAAGGATGCCATATATTTCCTGAATATTGAAATCTCTTTAAATAAAACTATTGCTTTGTAAAATTCTCACACTTTATATTCCTTTATAAATAAGTAATAGTGGTATTTTTTCTTTTAAAATAATTCTGAACATTTTACTTGTATATCAATAAAAAATTCCTATGCTAAGATGTATGATACCCAGTATAGATCTCAGTATGTTAGAAGAATTCAGTGTTCAATCTTATAAATTTAAGGTATTTATAATAGTTCAATGTAACTAATTCACCCACCTCCCCCTCACTCCACAAGCAATTCTAAAAGCATTTCAAGCTGTCAAACCAAAATTGTGACTATAACCTCTCCAGAGCTTCAAACATCCTTTTTAAATACTAAAACATAACAAAATCCTCTACTGAATGAACAGATATTTAGCTCAGGTTCCTATGGTGGTTTGAATATACTTGGTGCAGAAAGTGGGACTATTAGGAGGTATGGCCTTTTTGGAAGAAGGGTGCCATTGTAGGGGTGGGCTTTGGCGCCATCCTCTTAGGTTCCTGGAAGTCAGACTCTCCTAGCTGCCTTCCAATCAAAATGCAGAATTCTCAGCTCCTTCTCTGCTGAGAATCTTGTCTGCCCGGATGCTGCCATGCTTCCTGCTATGATGATAACGGTCTAAACTGAAGCCAGCCTGAATTCAGTGTTTGCCTTGTAAGAGTTGCCTTGGTCATGGTGCCTCTTCCCAGCAATGGAAACCCTCCCTGAGACAGCTCCATTGCTGTGGTGTCCCCAGTCTCCCACAGCAGAGCAACTTTATGATTTGTGATTTGTAAGCAAGCATGCTCTTTTTTTTTTTTTTTTTTGGTTTTTCGAGACAGGGTTTCTCTGTGTAGTCCTGGCTGTTCTGGAACTCACTCTGTAGACCAGGCTAGCCTCGAACTCAGAAACCTGCCTGCCTCTGCCTTCCCAAGTGCTGGGATTAAAGGCATGCACCACCACCGCCCCGCTCTGATGCATTCTTGTAATGAGTAGCTTTGTGGTTTCCCAAAGCCACCTTGCTCCTGAACTTCCTTCGCCCACTGCTCGCTCTACTGTAAGACCTGGGAAAATTCGGAGTAGTGGTTTTCAAACTTAATGCAGATTGCTCTCTCCCTCCACTTTCTGGTTTGCAGAGAACACAAATTTCTTTCTATTTCCATATCTTAAGACCATGCATTTATACTAGTTCCCAGGTGATGTTGATGATCATGGAACTATGTTTTTGAAAAAACATTCTATGTACCATCAATAAAATTCATATAATTGTCTTTATTTTGCTTTCAACATGCTTAAGGGAATACTTACCAAATATAATCCACCAAACATATACTATAATTTAATTCTTCTAATACTTGATGACATAACTATTGTACCATATTATAGATGAGGACCTTAAACCTCAGACAGTAGGCTACTTGGCCGGTGCCAACTCAGGAGTTGTAGAGAAATGCAAGCTTGTCCGTCTCTAAAGTATTGGGACTATATCTACTCACAGTTGTAATTCCATTGCACTTTTTAAGTTCTGTTTTCAATGAGATGCTTTTGTGGTCTATTCTTAGTCTTCTCATTGTTGCACTGTTCGAACAGGAGAGTGAAGTCTAACTTCTGAAGAAGTAAACCTAAGTATTTCAGCAATCAACTCAAGAAACTATGTCCACCAGACTGACATGTGTAGGGCCAAACTAAAGGAAACCACTCTTAAAATACTCAGGTAGTGTGGGGTGCATTAGAATAGAATTCAGTATATTTGGCATGCATGCACAGTGACAATTAGAAATGACACAGCAATAAGCTCCTTTCTGTTAATCAAGTTCAAAAACAAAACACCTCATTGGATTTATCCAGTAAGTGAAGAAAAATGACGATCATTGAATTGTCTTACTGTTTGAATCAAAAATAGTGTTTAAACCCCTAAATAGTAAGAAAATGTTTTAAGCAATATATTTGGAGCTATCAGCCAAGAGAGGCTTCTTAATTACAAGAGGAGGCCAGGACCCTCTCCAAAGACCATTGTTCTGAGTTAATTAACATGAATTAAAACAGTCCTAAAACAACAGGGCCCATTCCCATTAGGGTCAATTACTCAGCCCTCGTCAGGGCAGCAAAGAACTCCCCAGAGAAAAATCTGTCATGGCTGCTCACCTGAGACATCTATTGCTCACACAGGGGGCTACACTAGAGCTGGGAGCCCTCTGCAGACATCTGCTCCATATTGAATTTGCTGTTCTGATGGACATGTGTTATGGGTAGAGGTGAAGCAAGTGCCTAGGCAGTCAATAGATCCCCAAGCAGGGGTAGGGCACATCCCTAGTGGTTAGAGTTGTCCAGGGAACACTTCCACCTGGTTTACTCTGGTCTGACGTGCTATGTGAATATTAATGTGAGTTTGTGGTTACAACAGGATAAATGGGTGGTTGATAGGGCAAGGTTCTTCTCTAAGCACGGTCCAGCAGTGGTTTGGCAGTTTGTTAAGAGTCTGGCCTTTTAAGGGGCAGACTTGGCTTTACCTCTCAGACAAGTGACCTCTTACCATTTCCTTCAGGTCTCATCTGCAGTGGCAGACACAGTGATACTGTTTGAAATGGATAAGACTCAATCCGGGTGGTCTGTGTTCACCGACATGGGACAGGTTCATCTCCACATTAGCCATGTAGACAGGTCACTCACACTAACCTTGCCCATTTTCTTTTCTTTCTTGTTTTTT
>NW_022196896.1:42093606-42095534 GCF_008632895.1 Mastomys coucha
TGTAGTTCAGGATGGCCCAGGTGTCAAGGTGATTTTCCTGCCTCAATTTCTTTGTTTTTTGTTTTTCAAGACAGGGTTTTTCTGTGTAGCCCTGGCTATCCTGGAACTCACTCTGTAGACCAGGCTGGCCTCGAACTCAGATATCCACCTGCCTCTGCCTCCCAAGTGCTGGGATTAAAGGAGTGTGCCACCACTGCCCGGCTCTGCCTCAGTTTTTTAACTGCCAGAATTCCAGGTGGGAATTGGCTAGCGCATAATATACTTTTCAGCTGGTGGCTTTTTCCCCTTTGTTCCTCCCTGTATTACCAAGAGCCACACAATACAAAGTATTGTGGAAAATATACTTTATCCATTAATATTAAAAGTAAAAACTATTAAAAAGGAAAGAGAAGATCCAGGCAGTGGTGGTACACACCTTTAATCAGGAGGCAGAGAAAGGTGGATCTCTTGTGAGTTCGAGGCTAGCCTGGTCTATAGAGTTTCAGGACAGCCAGGGCTACACAGAGAAACCCTTTCTTGAAAAACCAAAATAAATAAGTAAATATAAAAGATTAAAAAGGAAAGAAAAAAGGAATCAGCTTTAAAACCAGAGTAGCATAGTGTTTATTTTCAGCCTGTCTTCATTCAGATATAATTTTCCTTCCCAGTTGGTAAAAGTTAAACATCAACAAGAATTACCAGTCTTCATGCCCTGGAAGTGATTCTGTCTGGTACCTGGCATTTTCATTGCTCAGTGAGGAGAGAAATGAGCCCAAATTAAGATGGACCATTAATACATGGCAGAAGACTTAGTTAGAACATACCAAATCTCTAGGTAGGGCAAACTGCTTGGGTGTGGTAACTTAATCCTGTAATTCAAGGTCATTGTCAGCTATGTGACAAAAGCCAGCTTGGGGGTGGGGAAGAGAGAGAGGAAAGGGGGGGAGGGAAAGAGAGAGAGACACACACACCAAAACACCACCACCAAAACCAATAGAAAGCAGGAGCTGGGGAGGTGGTCTAGCAGTTAGAGTCCTGGCTGCACTAGCAGCGGACCTGGGTTCAATTCCCAGTACGCACACAGTGGCTTACACCTATCCATAAATACAGTTCCAGAGGATCTGACATCTTTCTTTGGACTCCACAGGCATTCAGCACATAAACATACACGAGGAAAACCACTCATGCACATAAAATAAAATTAAATCTTTAAATGAAGTTGTTGCTCTGAAGAAAATAGTCCCTGGCTACAGACACCGTGTAACTGGGTGTTCATGGCACAGGAGAGGAACCTTCTCTCCTTTTACCACAAGATCCAGGACTTCACTCCCACTCATGGTCTGAATGGATTCCATAAGTTTTGGAGTTTCAGATCAACTACTCCATTCTCCAAATTCTCACTGAACACTTCAACCATGTGCTCGTAACACAGGCAAACCCATGGTCTTTAACTGGCTTTACTCTCAAAGAGCTAGCATGTTTTATGAAGCCTCGTGTGGGCATAGAAAGCCTCTTGATCCAGGAAACCTTTTCCACAAATACTGCAGGAGCTACGGCCATCGTCCTTGTGTGAGCGCCGGACATGGCTATCATGGGCAGCATGGGATGCGAAAGCTTTACCACAATGCTTGCACTTGAAGGGCTTCTCTCCGGAGTGCTGTCTGATGTGTGTTCGGAGTATGCTGGAGGCAGTGAACTTCTGCAGGGGGCAGAAAGCAGAGAAAGCCAACTTCCATGGGCTGTACAACTCAGGAAAGGGGTTAATTTTCATTGTAATGGACATATCAGCTTTTATTGTTTTGATTGAGAAACTCTAATTTTGCCAGACATCTGTCCTACACACCTTTAAGCCCAGCACTTAGCATGCAGAGGCAAGTGGATCTCTGTGAGTTCAAGGCTAAGCCTGGTCTACAGAGTAAGTTCCAAGTCAGTCAGGGCTACATGAAAAA
>NW_022196896.1:42095544-42095905 GCF_008632895.1 Mastomys coucha
GATTTAAGTCTATATAGAACATTTGTGGTCAATAGCAGTGACCTTAATAAAAAGGTGAAATGTCTCAGCAGGTGAAGGAGCCTGCAACCAAGCCCAATGACTTAAATGATTTATGTTTGATCCCTGGGACGTACATGTCAGAAGGGAAGAGCCAGCTCCTGAAAGCTGTGCTGTGATCTCCCATATGTATCATGGTGCCTGCCTCCTCTCCTCCTCCATGCATACACAACACCAAATTTTATATATTTGATCAGGGATAGGGGTGCTTGCCTTGCAATTTTGAGTCCCTGAGTTTGATCTCCAGCATATCTCTCTCTCCCTCTCCCTCTCCCTTCCTCTCTCTCTCTCTCTCTCTCTCTCT
>NW_022196896.1:42095915-42128634 GCF_008632895.1 Mastomys coucha
CTCTCTCTCACACACACACACACACACACACACCACACACAGAGCATGCAGTCAACCTTAACCTTAGACTGTGTGACCCAAAAGAATCTAAAGTGTAATCTGAAAGCAACATGGAACAAGTAATTTTTTTTTTTTTTTTTTTTGGAGGCTGGTAAGAACACACTATGTAGCACAGGCTGGCCAGAACTCACTGGCAATCAATCCACTGTCTCTCTAGTGCTGGGATTCCAGGCACCAGTCACTATGCCACACTCTAAACAGGCGATGTGAGTGTACATTACAACAAGCGGCCTTGCTAGGAAGAGGCTAATGTTACTTAGGGTCTTTGCACTTATCAGTTTCTAATTGGTTTCCTTCTTTTTGTTTCATTTTCAGTCTTTCTGCTACAGTTGTTAGTAGTGGTTGAGATAAAGGTGCTCTCTGTTGCTAAGCCTGGCCTGGACTCATTCTTCCGGTTGTCTCCTCGGCTCTGAGATTACAGGTGTAAGCCACCACACCTGGCTTCTTTGTTTTTGTTTGTTTGTTTTCATTTAAAATTGTAGATTTACAGTAAGTTTTAAAACACGGTAGAGATTTTGTGTTTGTGTACATGTTTGTGCAGTGGCCTCGTTGCTTACATCTTTCTTTCTTTTTTTTCTTTTTTCTTTTTTTTTTTCTTTTTTTTTTTTGGTTTTTCCGAGACAGGGTTTCTCTGTGTAGCTCTGAAGACCAGGCTGTCCTCGAACTCAGAAATCCGCCTGCCTCTGCCTCCCAAGTGCTGGGATTAAAGGCATGTGCCACCACCGCCCGGCTCTTTCTTTTTTTGTCTGAATGCAATGCCTTTTATTTGTATTTGATGATGAGGATTAACACACTGCAACTCCCTTGACTTTTTGTACGCCACTGAGAAGCAAGGGGCCTCTCCCCACAGCAGCATTGCTCTTACCCCACTGAGAAGCAAGGGGCCTAAGAGGGTCTCTCCCCACAGCAGCACTGTTCTTTAGAGGGAAATTGATACCTATGCAGCCTTCGACAGTCAGGGCTCAGCTGAGATGGGAGTCTTGGGGTGTCTCAGTTGGGAGATAGGACCCTAAAAGCCCACCTCTAAAGACTCCACTGTGCCTGGACAGTGTTCTGGACAAAGTTTCCTTGTTCAACCATACAGACAACACTAGCTCTACTCTGTGGACCTGATTCTGGCAGAATGTTTTCTTTTTCAGAGTTGCTCTTTTTAAATCAACAATAGAATGACTCCATCAGAACACTAGACACCTCCCCAGATGGAACCTAAATTCAATCAGACATAAACTGGGATGTGACTATCCAGAATTGTGATGACAGGAAGCAAGCAACCCTAAGCCTCCATCCTCGCTGCACTCATTAGCTGCAACAGTTGTCAGTTGACATCTCCCTGTGAGAGGGTAGGAAAGAAGAGGCTGGGGGTCGGGGGAAACGGCATGCTTCACACAGCTTAACAATACTGTGGGGGCCCCAGGACTGCTGGCCTCTGCAGCACCCCTATTTCTCCTCCAGCTGCTCGTACAGCTTGGGCACATAGTCGTCCCACTCTGCTTGGTAACACGTGCTTGCCACTAGGGTTCCCAGGTTATCCTTCCAGCGGAAGGTCTCCACCTTGAACTTGCCACTTGAACTTGCCACTTGAACTTGCCTCCAGACCTGTTGCTGAGGACCGGCTCAGTGTCTGTTCCTGCTCAGACACAGCCAGCCACAGTGGTGGAGACCTGTGCCACTGGGAGGCCAGGAGCCCACTTAATCCAAGAAGACAGTGCCACTGCACCCTTCATGTTGATCACCAGGAAGTGGTGCCACTCCCTGAATTTGGGGTCCCTCCTGCTGGGAGCATCCAGGTCTGTGAGGACCAGGGTGTAGAGTTTCCCAGGATCAAGGCCATCCCGTGAGATGCTGCTGGGCCTATTCATAACCTGGATGGGCGTTAGCACTTTGCCCAGCTCATCTAACCTCACCCCCCTCAGGGTGCGCTGGGGCATCTCGTGTACTTCCTGCAGGCACAGTGGCCTGGCCCACCGGCTGATGTCCGTAGCCAAGGCGATGGAGAGATGGAAGACATGTGCATGCAAGTCACATCTTTCAATACTACAGTACAATTCATAAGAAACATGTTGACATCGATAGATGCTGGTGTGCTGTCTGCCTCAGAAAGTGATGTCTGTGTAGGGCAGGCTAGAGAGATCGCTTGGTGGTGGATGGTTAAGAGTGCTGGCAGCTTTTCCTGAGGACTTGGGTTTGATTCTCAGCACTCACACCCATCTGCAACCTCCATTCCAGAGTAACTGACAACTTCTGGCCTCCTCAAACACCAGGCCTGCATGTGTGAATGCAGTGCATAGACAGACATGCAGGCAAAACACCCACATCCATACATTTAAATAAGTTAATAATAAATAAAGACTGCATTTTCATCCCGAGAATCTTCCCCTTGCCCTTCGCAGACAGAGAGGCTCTTTCCTGTTCCATCTTCTTCAGCTGAGACCACCACACATACATGCACTCTCCATCTCGAAATCCCGGCATGGATGCATGATGTAATGTGGCCTTCCTGGACTCATTCTCCCACTCAGCTTAACCCTCAGACAATCAAGTATGTTTATCAACAGTTTCATCCCTCTTCCCTTGCTGTGTGACATGTAACAGAAAGTTAACAAATCCTAGACTGTCACACCTGTCACCCACTGAAGGACATGCTTTCAGATTGGGGCCATGGTGAAACCTAGTGTATGGTTTTGTTTTCTGTTTGTTTGCTTTTACAGTTGTGTGTGTGTGTGTGTGTGTGTGTGTGTGTGTGTGTGTGTGTGTGCGCGGGTGCGCGGTGCACACACGAGTGTATACACATGTCAGAGGACAATCTGCAGGAATTAGTTCTAATCTTAAAAATGATTTGTTATGTTATATATGATTATATAGGTTAAATAAAAGGCAACCTGCAGGACTTGCTTCTCTTTGTCTACCACATGGGTGTTGAAAATGAAACTCAGGTTGTCAAACTTCGCAAGAAGCCACTGTGCCATCTCATCTGCCACCTAAGGTAATCCAGACCAGCCTCACGCTCACTGGGTAGGTAGCAGAGGCTAGCCTTGAACACCCAAACCTCTTACCTCTGCCTCTTACATGCTGGGGGTTACAGGGATGTGCCTGGCTAGGCAGAATGCTGTTTTTTTTCCCCTCTCAGGGAAGTTTAGAAGTCTCTCTAAGATCCACTCTCCTCTCTTTATGGCATTATTATAAGACACAAAGATGAAGCCAAGGGAGAGAAATAAGCCTAGAATACTGCTTTCTAATGGGACTGTGTAGGGAGTATGTTCTGTGGCCCTGCTGTCCACCTTGTACCTATGGCTTCAGGGCATATAAAGTTTGGCTAGTGAAAACAGGAAACACATTTTCTATCCCCCCCCCCCCTTGGGGTATCATGTTGTATAAGCTAGGCTGGCCTTGAACTCAAGGTGACATTGCAGCCAGGCTTCACTGTGCCTGGGTCTTTTCACTTCTGTGCTCTTAAACAGCCACATATGGAAATAGCTACAAACTGGACAGCATTGGACATCACCAAATTAAACTGAGAGATGCCTTAGAATATTTCTAAAACATGGTCAAAACATTGTCTTTTTCTAAAAAGTCTTAATTCCTCTCTACCTCTGTTGATGGGTGTTCTACAGTGCATGAATCAGATGCTCCCCTGGAAAATGGCCCTTTAGAATGATTATCAGCAGCAGGAGTAGCCAACCCTTCAGTGGTTACAATCGGCAGACACAATGATGAAGTTTTATAAAGACCTACAATTATAGAGCCCAACAACTACAATTTTCCCACATTTTACCAAAAAGAAAACTAAAAAGAAAAGCTAATGAACTTGTTCAAGATTACACAGTCAGGTTAGCAAAGGCGGGGGCTGAAGCCGGATAAGGCTGTGCTCTTAAATTCTCTTTTTAAAGAAGTTTCTTTTTCATTTTGAAACATGGTTTCACTCTGTAGTCCTGGCTCATTTAGAATTCATGAAAAAAGTGCATTGGCTGATTGGTAATGGACTAGTTCCCCAACATGAATTAGTTACCTAAGCATAAAGTCAGGCTTCATGCTTCTACTTACAGATGGCTGGCACCAAAGGAGGTCCCCCTACCTTTGTACAGTACACACACTGGTACGGCCTGTCTCCAGAGTGGACTCTCATGTGCTTGTTCAGGCTGGAAGACTGAGAGAAGCTTTTCCCACAGGTTGAACACTAAGGAGATAACAAAACATAGAGCTGAAATTTCATCTTCCCTCCAAATTCTGTCTCAACATATATTTTCCTGGGGGTGAGAGAAGTTTTTGAAAAAAATCCATAATTTGTTTACTTGTTTATTTAGAGAAAGGATCTATGTAGCCCTGGCTGTCCTGGAACTCCCTCAATGGAGCCTCAAACTCACAGAGATCTGCCTGCCTCTCACTCCCATGTCCACATCTGGCTAAGATTGTCCTAACATTAGAACATAATGGCTAGGCCTCTGGGAGAGATGGCTCAGTGGTTAAGAACATAATGGCTAGATTGTCCTAACATATGAACATGGCAGAAACAAACTCAGGTTGTCAGCCTTTCAGGGCAAGCATTATAAGAGCCATCCTGACAGCCCAAGAGCTCTTTCCTTTACTCTGTGCACCTCTGTGGCTCAGCAAGCCAGGGATGGCCTGAGATTACACAGCACAAGGCAGCCTAGAAGCTGCCTCCGACCTTCCTAAGCAAAGTGATTGCAGAACTCCCACACCGGCAGGATGGAGTTGTCAAGTGTGGACCCAGCATCTGTTGATGTTAATCTATGGGTGTTGTTCAGTGGTTCAGCATACGTTCAAACTGTTCAACCACGAGCATGTAAACTGAAATTGAACCAGATATCCAAAGTTCTGTAGTCTGTTTCTCTTGAGTCTTCTTCTTGCGAAATAGCGACTTTAAAAACAAACAAGAAAACCTCATGAACTCTCTGGATATAAGTATCATAGAAAAAAACACAGGAAATTCAGGGTGAGGCACTCTTTGAACAGCTTAGATGGATAGATACCTCTTGTGTTCAGGAGAGAACTCTTGGGTAGAGATTTAAAACCCAGGGTTAAGCAGTGCTTTTGTTACTACAAGGGACACAATAAATGACCTTGTAAACTAAAGAGAAGAGACCCAAGGACCTTCCTATGGCTGGGTAGGTGGCTCAATGGGTGCAAAAGCATGACCTGTGTTCAAATCCCCAGCAGCCATTTAAAAAGCAAGCACAGCCGCCGGGCAGTGGTGGCACACACCTTTAATCCCAGCACTTGGGAGGCAGAGGCAGGCAGATTTCTGAGTTCAAAGCCAGCTTGGTCTACAGAGTGAGTTCCAGGACAGCCGGGGCTATACAGAGAAACCCTGTGTGGGGGAGGGGGCGATGAAGCAAGCACAGTCAACCACACCTCAGATCCCAGGGCTCTGGAAAGGAGAGATAGGAGGATTGTTGGGGTTTGTGGACTGCCAGCCTAACTCCAACTTTCGTGAAAGATCCCTCCTCAAAAAAGTATGGCAGAAAGTGATAAAGAAGAAAGACTCCAAACGGGTACACACAGACATGTACAACAACAACACACACACACACCACCACCACATAAATTAAGCAACAACAAACAAACAAGCAAGCAACCCAGAATTTAGGGCCTGGAGAGCTGACTCTGGTGAGAGCAATTGCAGTTCTAGCTGAGGCCCTCGATTTAGTTCCCAGCATCCAGATGGTGGCTCACAACTGGCTATCAGTTGCAACTCCAGTTCAAAGGGACCTGATGCCTTCTTCTGGTCTCTGTAAGCAACTGAATGTACAAGGCATGCATTCATACATGCAAAACACATAAAATAAAGGGATCCTTTACAAAAAACCTCTGATTTTAAAAACATTAAAACAAAAAAGAAAAAAAAAAACTATGGCCCGGTGTGGAACACAATCCAATTTAGAAATATTAAAATGTGGAAAACTATAAAAGCATTAGTATGTGCTGTTGTATACTATATAGTATTAGTGCTAGTACAAGGTATACTATATACTATTAGTGCAAGACACTAGGACAAGGGGCTGGTGAGTCGACCTGGTAGTTAAGGCATGAACTGCTCTTGCAGAAGACTCAGGTTCCGTTTCCAGCACAATCATGGTGGCTCACAACCATCTGCAACCCCAAATCCAGGGGCTTTGGCGGCCACTTCTGTCCTCCCGGGCGTTCTACTCACGCATGTACAACCCCACACATACATACAGAACTATAGAAACACTGTAACAAAACATGGAACCCATCTTGTCTTTTAAGGACAAACTTGGTTCTGCCTTCTTCACCAAGGCTGGCAGAGCAATGGGTGTCTGGGCTGGCAGAGAACAGCTTCCTGTCATAACTGTCATCTCTCATCCTTATAAAGTCCACGGTCGGGACTAAAGCACCAACCAAAGAGTACACATGCTGGGACTCATGGCTCCAGTAGCATATGTAGCAGAGGATGGCCAAGTAGGTCATCAATGGGAGGAGAGGCCCTTGATCCTGTGAAGGTTCTATGCCCCAGTGTAGGGGGATGCCAGGGCCAGGAAGCAGGAGAGAGTGGGGTGGTGAGCAGGGGGAGAGGGAGGGAACTTTTTTTTTTTTTGAGAGGAAACAGGGAAAGAGGATATCATTTGAAATGTAAATAAAGAAAATATCTAACCAAAAATAAATAAATAAATAAAGTCCACAGTGTGTGGTGCAGTCTTCTAATCTTTGGGCCATTTCAATGTTTCCTCTGCACAGGTGACTGTCTAACCTAATGCCTGACTGGGTGTGAGACAAAGTGCAGTCACCTGACCCCTTCCCAGCTTCCAGTCCAGCTCAGGGCTGCCTTCACCCCAAGGCTGAGCACCTATCCTAGCCCAGGAGCCCACTCATGCTCACACATTTGCCTCTTCCACACTACCAGGACACGGCAAGCATCGAATCCTCCCGTCAGTTCCATGAACCCCTCTCTGTGTGTTCAGGACAAGGGAGTGTAAAAATAGACTAGGAAGAAGGACATCAAACCGCCAACTGCTCACCAGGTAGGGCCGGTGCCTCTCATGGACGTGAAGAATGTGGATCCGGAGCCGGTCACGCTTTTCAAAGGATCTTTGGCAGAGAGAACATGGAAACTTCCTGTCCCCCTTATCGACACAGGGAGTGTACTTGAGGTGCTTATCCCTGTAGTATTTGTAGGTAAACACCTTTCCACAGTGTTCGCATCTGTAACCTTCTGCAGACTCTGTCAAACACAGCAGGGGGGGCAGTGCTGAAGGGTGTGTTAGCCTCTGTCCTCGTCACACATCAAATAGGACTCAAAACATCCATAGACAGACACACACCATAGCTGGGTGTGGTGGAAGACACCTGTGAACCTGGGCAGAAAAATCAGGAGTGCAGGGCCATCCAAGACTCTAAAGGGGGTTTGAGGTCAGCCTGGACTCCATGCACTGAATTCATCCTGTCTTCATTAATTCACAGGCATTGATTCTCACACTCACGGAGTCTAACTCACAGGAGTGGTAGGTGACTGAGGGTCAGAGGCAAGCGCACAAAGAAGGAAGAGAGAAATTAGAGACAATGAGGTGTCAAATGCAGGTATCTGTGCCAAGAGTGATCCTACTACTGAAAAGTCAGAGGCAGGAGGATCTTGTTTACAGATCAGACAAGGTATAACAAAACCATAGCTCAAAAAGGCAATTCAGACCCCATGTCAACAAAACGTGTTACTGTGTTTGGTACAGGTGAGAGGATGTCCCCAAAAGCTCCACTCAAGATGCTCCTGGATACTAGAGCCAGAGACCTTACTGTCTGCCCTCAAGGGAGAGGAACCAGGAATGAGCCTAAGCAGGAATCTGCAGAACAGCCTGGGCAATGGTGCCATGTCAGAACAGGCTGGGCAATGGTGCCATGTCAGAACAGGCTGGGCAATGGTGGCACATCACAGACCCTTGTCTACTTGACAAACACATCACTATTAAACAGTAGCAATTCCTTTTCTGTTTATCACCATGATCTCATGTAAATGTCACAATACAAAACAGTATAATTTTAATAAAAGTCCCACAGTTTCAGGATGGTGGTGGCACACGCCTTTAATCCTAGCACTTGGGAGACAGAGGCAGGCAGATCTCTGAGTTCAAGGTCAGCCTGGTCTACAGAGTGAGTTCCAGGATAGCCAAGGCTTCAAAGAGAAACCCTGTCTCAAAACGCAAAAAACAAACCAAAACTCAAAATACTTTCAGGAATCCCTGACACTGACCAGATTCATTAGGTCCCTCCTTGCTAGAAGAAGCAATCAAAGCTCAGAGTCCTTCTCAGAGGCTACAGAGAACACTGAGGGCAGTCCTGGAGAGGCAGGGACCAGGTGAGCTTCCTAGATGTCTACACCAACTGAGGCACTTGGAAAGGATGCTCTCTGGCCTGTTGAGAGTGCAGTGTGCTCCAGGTTTCCCCGCTTTGTGAGCTGTCACCTAGGCTGGGGTTGCAGCTGTTGTCTGTGAGTCATTCCTGCTGCGTCCCCAGGCACCCCTGTCTATTCAAACAGTCCCCCAGGTTTCCCCGCTTTGTGAGCTGTCACCTAGGCTGGGGTTGCAGCTGTTGTCTGTGAGTCATTCCTGCTGCATCCCCAGGCACCCCTGTCTATTCAAACAGTCCCCCTAATGATGATAAGCCAAGAGGCTGCCTTTCCAGCCCTGGACCAGGTATAGGAAGGCACCCACCAACCCTATCACAATGCCTTGGAGTTTTGTTGGATGAAGGATCTCCCTGAGTAGCCCACACTAGATTTAAACTTAAAATTCTTCTTCTTCTTCAACCTTGCAAGTATCAAGAGTACACACATGCACCACTATTTTTTCTTTTATTATTAATCATTTCCAAAAACATTGATCTTGTGCTGGGGTATGGATGAGTGGCAGAGCACGGGCTTTGGGCCTTTGGGCCCTGGTTTGATTTAATCCCCATCACAGCAATGGCACAAAACCAGACACTCAGTATTAACAGTCATCATAGGAAGCCACCTGAAAGACTTCTCAATAAATTACTCTTTTGACGCTGCCTTAATCCGGGTGGTGGTGGCACACGCCTTTAATCCCAGCACTTGGGAGGCAGAGGCAGGCAGATTTCTGAGTTCAAGGCCAGCCTGGTCTACAGAGTGCCAGGACTACACAAAGAAGAAACCCTGCCTCAAAAAAAACAAAAAACAAAAAACAAAAAAAGCTGCCTTTGACACTGTGTCCAAAATGGTATTGTGGGCAGAGTATGGTGCACATCCTTTTAATCCAGCACCCAGGAGACAGAAGCAGGCAGACCTTTTTGTTGTTATTTTGAGACACGGTCTCACTCTGCAGGCCACACTGACCTCCCACTTGTAATAATCCTCCGGTCTCTGCTAGGATTACAGGCATGAACCACAAGAGACTTTGGACTTTTCTTAATAAATTTCCCACAGATAAAACATTCACTAAGCATATTTTTTTCCCTGAATCTCATTTTCCACTTGTATGTTAAAAACAGATGGAGCATTTTCTGGACATGACCGAGAGAGACATTCTTGGTTTGGTGCTAGGGATGACGTCCCGAGTCCACGAGACCACAGAGATGCACGTGTGTCTTCTTCAACAGCCCCGCTTCTGTTCCATCCACCTGCTGGAGGCGGCAGAGGAGGCCTTCCCTCCTTCTGAGGGAAACTATCAAATCGGAAGAGCTATTCCTATGGTGAGTTGGTTGTCCTCTAGCTCCTAGTCACTCAGATGTGATCATCCAGGGACCAGCAGCAACCCTGGAAGCTGAGCACGGTGCACAGTCTCAGCCCCACCCCACCTGGGATTAGAACTAGCTAGCCTCTCTACAAGACCTCCAGGTTGAACACACACACACACACACACACACACACACACACACGTTCACGCACACACACACAGATTCACACGTGTATGCACATGCATACACACAGACTCACGCACACGCACACAGACTCACACACATGCACACATGCACACACGCACACAAACTCACACACATGTACACACGCACACAGACTCACACACATGCACACATACACACACGCACACAAACTCACACACATGCACACACGCACACAGACTCACACACACATGCACACAGACTCACACACATGCACAGACACACACACAGACTCACACGTGTATGCACACGCACACACACAATCTCACATATATGCACACATGCACACACATGCTCATGCACACATACAGACTCACACACACATGCACACAGACTCACACACATGCAGACACACACACATACAGTCTCACACACATGCACACATGCCCACAGACTCATAGACACACATACACGCACGCAGACTCACACACATGCACACATGCACACATACACACAGTTCAGTAGTCAGGAGCACTTGGGAAATTGGGGCAGAAGGTTCTGAGTACAAGGTCTATCCGGGCTATACAGTGACACTCTGTCTCAAAAAAGAAAAAGAAAAAGAACGAGAAAGAGAAAAAGAAGAAGAAAAAAGGCAGGGAAGAAAGCATAGTCCAGCATTTTTCAAATTTGCTACAATTAAGTCTTATCCTAGGGGCTGGAGTACTGAGATTTTTGTTTGTGGCAGGTCTCCTTGCAACTGATGACTACATTGTAACTTGACACTCTGTAGACCAGGCTGGCCTCGACTCAGAGCTCTGCCTGCCTCTGCCTCCCAAGTGTTGGGATTAAAGGTGTGTACAAACATACCTAGTTTAGAGGCTGGAAGTGTATGTAGCTCAATGTCCTCGTATAGGAAACAAGAGGCCTCAGCCTGAGAAAAACAGTTTTAACTGGACGCCCTGCTACATATAATGTAACTATATAAAACAAAAGCTTAACAACAGAATTTCTTAAGTAATTCTCATCAATATCTTCTATTCTAATTTCTTTCTTTTTTTCTTTTATGCTGGTTTCAATCACTAAATTGATTTTCCACCTCACTAAGTTACTGCAGCCCACCATTTGAGAAAGCTGGCCTGAGCAGGATTGAATCAAACTGGCTTACCCAAAATATGCTGGCATGCATTCTTTGTCTTTTATTCCCAAGAATGGGTAGGGGGGGAAATGGATAACCTTAGAAAAAAACAATGTAGAAAAGATGGCGACAATCTACCTCTTACAGAGTCTCTGGAAGACTATAGGGAGCCCAGTTAGTATTCTAGTAGATTCTCTCTGGGCAGACACTCACCCTCAGAGGGCTCAGACAGCTGCTTGCCTTCTTGCTCAGTGACCCGAAGGTTCATGGGAATGTCCAGAAACTTCTCATAGCAGTTTCCATACCATACAAGCAGCTCCTGGCTCTGCTGGATATCTTTACAGCTCTCATAAAATATCTGCCCTTGGTGCTGCACGGCAGCCAGGTTCTGCTCCTTGGGGAATCGAGCACAGTTGACATAGGACATCCAGTTCCCAGAACCTTTGCCATCGATAAAATGGCTCAGGTGACCATCTTCAAAAATCTAAATAGAACAAGACACCAAATTGTTTGTGTGTGTGTGCGTTTATTTTGCTTTGGGAAGAATCTTTCTAAGTACCCGAGGCTGGCCTCAAACTTGTGCCTCTGCCTCAGCTTCCTGAGTTTAGGGACCATCAAGCACAATGCCATCCCCCCACCAAGAGGCATGAGTTCTTTCTATTTGTTTTGCTTTCGTCTGATCTACAAAATGAAAATTAACATCTATATCCAAATTCCTACTATAGAACACCATTCTATAAATCAAATTTCCATATCAGAAGTAACATATAAACTTTTTTTGACAGGGTCTCATATAGCTCAGGTAGGACTTGAATTTAAAATATAGTCTGGGATGGCCTTGAACTTCTAATCCATCTGCTCTGCTCCCTCTGTGGTGCTGGTGTGTGCCACCATACAGTGTTATGTGGTGCTGGGGACTGAGTTTAGCATTTCAGGCCTGCTGGGCAAGCATTTCTATGGTCCTCCATAGATTTTTTTTGCAACAACATACTTTAAAAATGAATGTATGCCCTGAGTTTCTATGGTAGTGCATGTTAATTTTATAAGCAAGGGTAAGGGAAATAAACAGGTCTTATCTGAGCCTAGCTCTTAAAGAGCCCAGTGTGAGGCTTCGGATGGGGCTGCTGTATAAGGTACCTAGTGCAGCAACCTCCGTGTCTCGCACAGTTTAGTATAAATTACTGTTCAATTCAGCTCTTCCACATTGCCAAAATTACAGGTTATCTTCCTAAAGTATATTCCTAGAAGTTGAGGGTCAGGACATCTAGATTTTAAGTTGTCTGGTATATTCTGACAAGTGGTTCCTGTAAATGAAAAACTGCTACCTCAGTAGCCTCCCTGAGACAATCACTAACTTGGAGAGTGTTGGCTTTATTTATTTTGTTAATCCTTGGCTAATTTTACGAGAAAGTAATATGAAAGTCTAAAACTTATCTTTTTTTTTAGCATGCTTTTAACACTCTATCATATTTAAAACCCTTGGTTTTGCCTGTAAATAAAACACAGAGTGGTAATTCTTTAAATGTACTTTCCGTGTCTGTTCTGTACAGATTAAAGTTATTTCACCCACTACAAAGAGTGAGGTCCTGCTGGAGTGAACATCAAAATCTTTCTCAATAAAGGCCTTTCAGGGCACTGCCTCCTGCAACCTCAGGGCATCCTCCCCAACTTCAGCAGACCCCCCAGAAACACACTTACTTCCCACATCTGAGAATTGTCCCTGTGTGTCTTCACTTCGCTGGCATTGACCACTTTACCTCGAAATGGTCCAAATCTCACTCCTTTGGCAATGAAGTTGCTACAGAACACGCCAAAGTGTGGGACATCACCAAATGCTGTCTCCTTGAGGCAGAGACCTGTGTGAACCCAAGGCAGGAGAGGGCAGGAGAATGAGCCTAGGCAATGACTCAGCAGTAGTTGGGGAAAATAAATCCAGGCAAGGAGTGCAGCCTACCTTCTGGAAGCTGAAGGGAGTCTTTGTCCAGAGCTTTATGATTAGGCCCTAGAAAAAGACAGCCTTAAGTTATTCTGAGAGCAGACAAGGTGGGTTGCCCTCCCTCGGTTCCTATAGCGTGCTTTAGATTTGACATCCTCTATCCTTTACTGTTGTTATCACTCCTTAACATAGGCTTTTTGTACATTGTTGCTCATTTGAGACTCAAAACACCTCTTGGGTAAGGTTTGGTGGGTAATGAACTCCATTTTGCAAACTTGACAGAGGCAATGCTTTTCCGAGGTAAAGAGCTGCCAGGTGTGAATTTCTGGAGACTTTCATGTAGGTATTTCGTACATGTCTAAAGCCACGAGTGAAACCATTATGCTTTTACTCCTCAGAGCTCATTAAAAGCAATCTCAGGAATTACACAGGCTAGGAGGACCCTGAGAAGCCAGCCAGGAGCAGGCGGTTTAGAGGGACACTCGCCCCAACATAGATCCACGTTTTAATAATGCTTGGTCAGGACCTGTTCCACCCAACCCTGACCCAGAATGTAGATTTACTTACCAGAACTCTCTGTGGGGACCAGGATGCCTGAAATTGCATGCTGTAGGCTGGTCGGGTGCTCCGGACTAGCGATGGTTCCGTACAAAACGAAGTGCAATTCCTCCTCTGTGAAGTTGAAGCCGCGAAAAGGCAGCTTCCCCTCTTGGTTCAAGGTTTGGGGGACAGATATTGACTGGGGCGTCTTAATTCCATCAGGTGGTAGGGAAGCAATTACCTTGGATGGCTGAAGTAAATTTTCAGCTCCCCACCGATGACCTCTGTTGATTTGGCCGCCGATGGGGACCAAATTTTGGCTGCTGGAACCGCTGCTCCTATGCTCAGTGCTGTGGAGAAATCGTGGTACCTCAGGAGTAAATTGAGGAATCGGGTACCACGGTGACAACTTGTACCAGGGCCGATTGTAGAGCGGCTCGCTCTGCACAGTCAGACCTGGGTTCAACAAGGGAGCAGTCATCCGAAAAGCGTTGAGAGGGGCCATCATCGCCTGGGACTCAAACCCTGCAGCTGCCAGTTTCCAAGGTTGAAAATCCTCCTCTGTGGTGGAGAGGTTCCTAAAGTGACTGAAGCCTGGGACAGGCGCGTAGTAGGTAGTCAGGTGCTGGGGTCTACCCTGGGGCAGGTAGTTCGCCTTGTCCTGGGACTGGGTCTCACCAGGAGGCAGTAAGGCCATCGCAAGCTGAGTTTTACAGATCTGTGGGAAACCGAGGTCGCTGAGTGAGGGGTGGTCTTAACTACTTCCTCCCACACCCCATCAAAGTCAATGGACAAACTTCCCAATTCGATCCCGCCAATCCTAACTCGGAAAAATAACGCAAAAGGCACAAACTCCCACACCAAGCCAAACCAAAATAAAATAAAAAGCCAAACACCTCAAACCTCTAACGAAAATCTGCCTCGGTGTGGTGTGGCCCGACTGGAAGGTAATGGCTCAGGTCGGCTTCTCTTTTCCTTTCCAATCTATCTTGGCTGAGGAATGCGGGTTTCCAACACCCGTCCACCTTGACCCCGCCCCCCAAGCCCTCAACCCGGCTCCTACAAAACGGGCTTGAATTCCGCCTCTCTTTTAATTATCTGCCCAACAAAGCGCCCGCCACCCGACCCCCAGGTCTCTAAGAGCGTTTTTCAGCCAAGCTACTAGGGCACTGGCCCTGCACCGGCTTCGGAGCAGGCTGTGGCTCCAGGCGCTCTGGAGTATGCCGCCGAGATAAGAGAAGGGTGCGCTCTCGGCGGGACAGTGCAGAAGGGGTTCTGAGCCGACTCGGCACCCCAAGGAGTTTAGCGAGACGCCAGCAGGTCCGGCGGTCCCGACAGCACCGAGGGGAGCGGTACGCGTCGTCCCTCTAGAGATCCACTTTCAGTGCCCCTTCCCGCCACGTCTCCAGTCTCTTGGCAACCCTAGCCATCTCAACCTAGGTCGCCTCTGGAGACCCAGTGATGACAAGTCCCAGGCCAGGCAGCAGAGAGGTGTCTCGGTGGTCGCCGACCCTCACTCGGCCGCGGCGGCCCTGGCCCCGAAATGCTTCTTTCTCAGTAGCCACACAGCAAGTTCACCAAGGCTGAGGAGTGAAGCCCCATAAGGTCCGAGGATCGTAAGATCTGGAATCAATGTGTCCAATAAGGAAAACAACCCGGGTTGTGACTCAGAAGTTAAAGAACATAGATAGGGTCAGGAGGAGAGGTCAGCCACCACGCAGGCCTCTCTGTCTATCTCCCCCTGAGCCCCGAGGCTCTAACTCCCAGGACATGGGACCCTGGAGGTGGAAAGACAAAATCCAATTACGAAGTTAAAAAAAAAAACAAAAAACAACTAACTAACTAAAACAAAGAAAAACAAAAACAACCAAACAACTGCAAAACGAATTTTGAAAGTGATTACAGCCGCTCTGGAAGCCTGTAGCCTTCGGGGTAGGTGCCTCCAGCGGGGCAAAGACCTACCTCCCGCCACGGCTAGGGCGGCACCCGCTGGGTCTCAGAACCCTAGACTTCCGAAAACCCCCGAGGGCTGTGCCCGCTTTTAGAGGGAGTGTGCAGGCCCCGCCTCAGGGTTCTTGGAGAGGGAAGCAGTCGAAGAGATCAGGCCTGCGGAGGTCCCCTGATAGTCTTCTCCCCGCCCACCACAGCCACTGGCGAGCGCTTGGATTCCTCCCTAGGTCCCCGGAGATTACCCACTTAACCTTACAGTTCTCTGGACCATTCCCTGGAATCCTGTGAAGTGCGTCTAGGAGGCCAAGCCTGTTCTTAGTCTTGGTCAAATTTGCCAGAGAACCAGGTAGACTCGTCACCTGCTGAGAAATTGGGAAGTGACACCAATTCCAGAGTAGGGGGAACTGAGCTGACGCTTCCGAGCCCCGGGAGTCCCTTTGCCCTTTCTGCTGCTTTTATTTCTTGGTGGCTGAGAGCCAACAGCCTCACAACACCTACACAGCTGACCCTGCAGAAGAGGGCTTGCGACCTTGACCAGAGACTCTGAGGACCTAGGTCCAGACTCGTTCCTGGTGCTCAACGACTGCAGTTTTATTCCCCTTGCAAGCGATGAATAGAGAGAAAGGAGCGTTTAATCCCATTCACATTCGCAGATCAAATCACCTAGGGTGGAGAAAACCGCGGACAAAGTTGGTGACCTTGGTCAGGTTCCGCATGAGGAACTGGGCCGGGGGCCTGGCTCGAGGGGGCTGTGATGAGTGTCGGGAGAGACTCTCTCTCACCTTAGGACTGATAGTGGTTTGATTACTATTCACAGAGCGAGGTTAAATGGGAAACCGCCCGGAGTTCCAAAAGCTAGCAAAGAATGGTGGTCTCTCCTCGCCCCCTTGGTCCCTTTAGAGCCCTAGTGAACGGATTCTGCCTAGTGAGGCGGCGAATTGAGAAGAGCAGGAATATGCGCGACCCGAAGGCTCTGCGGGCTTCGGAGAGCAATGCATTCGGCCCTCCCTGGGGCTGAGCACCGAAGTAGCATTAAATGCGGTTGCGATGGCCTACAGGGTTAACGTCCATAATCATTTAACAGTTGCAGGATAGATCCGAAGGTTGAAGCAGCGCTTTATTTTGCTGAAACGAAGTGGGAATGACTAGATATGCAGGGTTCTGCTCTTTCCGTTAGATTACCACTGAGGCAAATATACTTGCGCATAGTGAGCGCCAGACCAGCTAAAGAGACATAGAGCCCTCGTTTGGTTACCCAATAGTTTGGTTACCAGCCTCCCCCCCTCCTCTCCCTTCTCCCTATTCTTTTCAGCTGATCTCACGATGTAACCCACACTTCTGGTCAATTCAGTCCTCCTGCTTTAGTCTTCCAGTTGCTATTAGAGGTGTACATATACAGCATTTATGATAAAAATATAATTATACTTTAATTTTCAAGACTTTAAAAATTATTTTATGTATATGCATGTTTTGTCTGTGCACCAGCTGGGTGCCTGATGCCTGGGGAGTTACAGATGATTGTCAGCCATTTATGTATGCTCTGGGAATTGGCCCTGGTCTTCTGGAAGAGCAGCTAGCACTCTTAACCAAGAAGCCAGCCCCTTTAGCTTCTACTTCTACTTTGCTGAAGCTTTTCATAAACATTCATTTGCTTTCACTTCTCATCAGTAAGTCAGGATCAACTTTATACCAACAATGTTTGCAGCAACTTCTGGAAACAATTATACAAATATCAGTGTGTTTTTCCCAACCGGCCTTGAAACAGTTCCTAGATAGACACCTGCTGCCTTACCAGTTTCTATAGCATACGTTCATTGTTTTGATGATTTTATAATTTTATTAGTTCTTCGGGGACTTTATACAATGTGTTCTGATCATATTTATCCCATCTCATCTCCCAGCTCTCCAAGATTCCTCCTCCTTACCCAATTACCCAAAGTTGTGTCTTAAAAAAACAAAAGCAGGGCTGGAGAGATGGCTCAGTGAGTAAGAGCACTGACTGCTTTTCCGAAGGTCATGAATTCAAATCCCAACAACCACTTGGTGGCTCACAACCATCTGTAATGAGATCTGAGACCTCTTCTGGTGCATTTGAAGACAGCTACAGTGTACCTATTTATAATAATAAGTAAATCTTTAAAAAAAAACAACAAAAGCAAAGCTAGGCGGGCTGGTGCTCACCTTTAATTCCAGCACTTGAAGGCAGAAGCAGGCAGAACTCGGAATTCAGGGCCAGCCTAGGCTACAGAGAGAGTTCTTCATATAGTTCTCCATGTTGTGGTGACCTCAACCATAAAATCATTTTTCTTGCTACTTTATAACTATAATTTTGTTGCTGTTATACGTTATAGTATAAATATCAGTGTTTTCCAATAGTCTTAGACAACCTCTGTGAAAGGGGCCTTCGACCCCCAGAGAGATGCCTTACTCTATAGGCACAACAATCGTCATCAGCAGTCAGTTTAATACTATGTTCAATTAGCAAAAAAAATAGTAATAGACTCTTCTCCTATGACCCGTCTATATAGGTTCTTGGGCAGATATCCACAAAGAACTTTTGTCTTGTTTGCGTCTTTTGGGAGAGTCTCTCTCTCTAGTCTTGGCTACCCTCAAGCTTGCTACACAGACCAGGCTTGCCTCAAACTCGTTAAGATCTTCCTTCCAAATGCTGCCATTAAAGTTGTGAAGCACACACCCAGCCTCACAGATCCTTTTAAAGGTCACCAGCACACTTCACCCCTTAAAAACTTCACCGAGTACATGTTTAACTAAAAGTTAGTGTTTACTTATGGAAAAATTGTTGGTTGTCTATTGGCTTTGACACAAGGTCTGTACAGCCTAAGCAGCCTTGAGCGGGGTACATAGTTCAGGGTGACTTTGAACTTCTGGTCCTCTTTTTCTTACTTCTTGAGTGCTGAGATGACAAGTGTGTGCCACCATGCCTGGCTCATGTAGTACTGGGGACCAAACTAAGGGTCAGCCCTGTTCCGGCATGCTAGGCAAGTGCTCTACCAACTGAGCAACATATATAGTCCTCTATGCATTTTTCGTGTATTATGAATCTGGGTGTGCTTGCACGTGAATATGTGTGCTCATGTGAGGAGTCCAAGTTGAAGTTAGAAATCATCTTTGGTTATTCTATCCTATCATTTGAGGCAATGTCTCTCAATCAAACTCAGAACTTGCTGCTCTGGCTAGTCTGGCTAACCACTTTGCACTGGGGATCCCCTGTTTCTGTCATATCCACCAGATAGTTTCTAGAGAACCCCACTCCAGCCCTCATGGTGAAGCAAACATGGAAGGGTGAGGCATCTCCTCAGTCAGGCTTGTGTGTTCAAAAGAAACATTTACCTATCATGAAATCCATCCATCCATTCTAACTGTATGTTGAATTCTGACAACTGCACCAAACCTGAGCCACTGCACAGCGTCTGAAACTACAGAATATAAAATGGCTGTGACTGCATGCATGTAACCCAGCATTCAAGAGGCTGAGGCAAAAGGACGGCTATGAGTTTGAGGACAGCCTGGGGAAAAGAAAAATAGACAACTAGAAAGTCCTTTAGTCCCTTCCCAAGTAATCCTTGCCTCCACTCCCATGACAACCGCTGTGTTTCTTCTTCCCTCATTGACAGTTGCCCCCCCCCCTTTCTCCTTCATAGAAATGAAACCATACAGCAAGCACCTTTCTCTGTCTCTCCTTCCTTCCTTCCTTCCTTCCTTCCTTCCTTTCTTCCTTCTTTTCTTCCCTCCTCCCTCCTTCCCTCCCTCCCTCCCTTCCTCCCTGCCTCCCTCCCTCCCTCCCTTCCTTCTTTTGTTTTTTTTCCAAGACAAGGTTTCTCTGTAGCCCGGGCTATCCCGGATCTCACTTTGTAGACCAGGTTGGCCTTGAACTTAGAGATCTGCCTGCCTCTGCCTCCTAAGTGCTGACTGGGAATGAAGGAGTGAGGTACCATGCTAAGGCACTAGGTATGCTTTGGACAACTGCCAATGTCTTAGCTCTCTGATAGGGACAAGTTTTTATGCAAGAAAGCGAACAATAACCAGACCACATTCTACCTCACATCAGGGCTGTGCTCACTGACAGAGCCTCTGCATAGTATCATGTATGAAGCCCAGTACAGCAGTAACACATTCTCAGCCATAGACTGGAGTGTCTGGAGTGGCAGCCTTGTGATGTTACGAATGTTAGCTGCTAGGTCTCCAAGGCTTCTCCAACAAGAAAAGCTCTTGTACTTGCAAGAAACTATAGCATCCCCAAGAGCAAATGCAAACAGTTTGCAACTAGACCCATCTCCATCCGTTTCCTTTGACAATAATAGTCAGCTTAAGCCTTCTCTAATGGCTGCTTAGACTTGCTCCAGGTCATCGGGTTTGGGGTTATATTGCTGTCTAGAGCTTCTGCAAGGGAGTCCTACTTCAGTTATATGATTGGACAGGACACTTCCCTTAGCATCTAGACTGTATGCAAAAATAAATAAATGAATAAATGAATAAATAAATAAATAAGAAAGGAAAGGAATATGATTAGTTTAGGGTTTTGGCAGCAGATGAATAAAAAAAATAATGAAAAAGAAGGACCTGACTGCTCCTAGGTGTGGTGGAGGAGAAAGTTTATTATAGATACGTGAAGAGCATGGCCAGAGGCAGGCACATCTGGGAGAGTCCAGAGTGTCTGTGCCATGTAGGGAGAAGGGGAGGGGAAGGGAGAGGGGAGAGAGGAGAATCAGGCGCAGCAGCCTGGAGGTCCAAAAGTACAAAAGAGGGAAGGTAACCAAAATACTTGGATTATAGAGGGAAGAGCAGGATTTTGGATTATAGAGGGAAGAGCAGGCCATTGGATTATAGAGGGAAGAGCAGGCCATTGCATTATAGAGGGAAGAGCAGGCCATTGCATTATAGAGGGAAGAGCAGGCCAGACTTCTGGGCTGGAGAGTTCCTGGTAGAAGGCTGGGTATGCCAGCCAGGAGGGCCCTGGAATAGGTGGGGACTGAGGGATACAGGGAGATCCTGGCCCCCAGGTCCTCTTTGGTATGCTAAACAGGCACCTCAGCCTTTTGTCCTAGATGGTCTGCTACTACTAGACCATACTAGATGCTTGGGGAAAAAAAAGTTTTTTATTAAGCATGTGTATAGCAGGAATGGCCACTAGACATATTCCAGTTTAGATTTTTTTCTGTTTTAGGAAAGGAACATCACACTGGTGAAGGACCTGCATGGTGGATGGATGGACAGAGGGGCAGGATCTAACCTAGCTCAACTACAATAAGCTATGGTTTACTATCAGGCTGCTATTGGGCCCAAAGAAGGTTGTAAAGCTGCAGTTCTAAGTGCTACAGCCTCAGGCAAGGTAAATCAACCCTTTGTTACTGGGCAGGGGTAGGAGGAGGGGTGGAAGGGGTCACCACAATAAGCTATGGGGAGGGAGGACTTCAAGCAGCTAGGTTGAAACACCGAGGTCTTGGTTGGTCTCATTTGTGAGCAAGTGTTAACAGTTCTAACAGGAGTTACCCCCAGGACAGGGAGGTGTTGGAGATCCTGCTAGATGTCTGCTTATGTTTACCTTCCCAGAAGGCTCTGCTGCCAAGGTCAGGAGTCTAGTCTCCATGTAAGTGGCTCTAGGGAAGCTGGAAGGCTGTGCTCTAGAACCCAGGTAGGTACAGCAGCTTTTCAGTCAGTAGCCTGTTCCTCTCAGTGCAGGAGAGGCTTGCTTGAGCTAAATACTGTCCTAGAAAATGAGCCTTTGAAAGAACTGCAAGGTTTCTTGGGACACCTTTGAGCTAAAACATTCAGGATAGGTAGAATTTATTTTTAATGAATTTCTAATTTTGTTTATAGTGTTGAGAATTGAACAAGGGGCCCTGTACACACGAATAGTGCTTTGTCATTGAGTGTGTTGGCTAGTGTTTGTTCCCCTGACACAGGCTGGAGTTGTTTTGGAAGAAGAAATCTCAATTAAGAAAATGCCCCCGACAGTCTAGTGCATTTTCTTAATTAGTGATTGATGTTGGAAGACCCAGCCTAAAGTTGGTTGGGGTCTCTCTTGGTCTGGGTGCTGTAAGAGAGTCTGCTAGACAAGCCACGCAAGGCAAGCCAGCAAGCATCAGTCCAGCAAGCGGCACTCTGCTGAGGGCTCCGCTGAGGGCTCTGCATCAGTTTCTGCTTCCAGGATCTCGGCCCGTTTGAGCTTCTACTCTGACTTCCCTCAGTGATGGGGTGTGCCCCAAGAGTCCTAGGGGGAAAGAAACACTTTCCTTCCCTTTGCTTTGCTCATGGTGTTCTTACAGCAATAGGAGCCCTGATACTGGACTATTCTGCAAGCTCCATTGTCCACATGGAAGTTTCTGATGGCCTCTGGCTGCAGGCTGGCAGAGTGGCCTGGTGAGACTCAGACACAGGAGCAGCGGACCACATTGGGCTTGCTTTTGTCTGTTTGCTTTTTAATCTTGTCTGCATACCCACATCAGTCAATCAGACCTAACTGGGCACAGCAGACATCTGATTAATTCGGTCTTCAGCCTACAGAAAGCCTTAGAACTGCGGCAGGAGCCTGCTGAGAAGCAGGCCTCCAGAGAGTGCATCTGGGCTCTGGCCAAGCATTTTCTTTAGGAAAAACCTGAAGCCCTCAGAATACAGCTCTCAGCCAGCTCACTCCTCAGAGTGAAAAGATTGCTCCCAAGAGCTGCCCAGCACCCAGAGGCTTTGGCCCTAGGCAGGGAGTTTGCCTAAGCCAACTGAAGGTTCCTTCAGTGGCTTCAGGAAATATCAACTCCTACCAAGATTTCACGAGTCACCTGCCATGAGTACCCATATACCTGGCTGGGATCAGAAACAGAAGATCCTCAGGGCATGCTGACACATGACTTTGATCACAGCAGTGAGAGGCAGAGGCAGGCACAGTGTGAGGCTAGCCTGGTCTACATAGTGAGTTCCAGGACAGCCAGGGCTGTGTAGAGAGATCCTGTCCCCAAAACCTGTGAGTGAGGTGGTGGGGAGAAAGAACAAAAGAAGGGAGATCTTTTTGTTCCAGCTCAGACTAGTTAGAATTCTCCTCTGTGGGAAGCCCCTGGTCCCCTGAAGAGTCAAGCAGACATCCTGGGCCAGGCTAGGGGAAAAAGTTTGAAGGAAAGATCAGGTACCAGAAAGGGCCATGTAAACCTTAAACTGTCAGGTCTAAGCTCTGGGGGCGTGGCCAGCCTTGTGCTCTGCTTGGCTCCCTCCTCTGGTCATCAGCTGATGTTTATTTAGCTTAGTGTTTGGGGCCCCCCAGTGGGCAAGCGCTCTGATGTCTCACTGGACTTGCTGCCATCAGGATGTGTATTCTAGGCTTCAAAGGGGAGCAGTCAGAGCGGCTCTAGATCAATCTGTCATTGGTGAACCGCCTCACCATCGGGCACATGCATAGGCTGTGTCTTGGCCACTAGGGCCACTTGATCCCTGTGGCAGCCTTGTCTGTAGGGGCTGATGAGGAAGTCTGGCTTGTATCAGCTAGTCAGTTACTGCGCCCCCTGGCAGTGTGGTGCTGTTCTTGTATCAGATGTTTGCTAGTGACCTGAAAGTGCTTATACTGGCACACCTGTGGAGGTCAGAGGAGGTACTGGTTAGTTTTATGTCAATTGACACAAGCTGGAGTCATCAGAGAGGGGAGTCTGTAGGGCATTTTCTTTTTTCTTTTGCTATAAATTTTATTGCATTATGATGAGAAAAGATATATAATTCCAGTTTATCTGAATTTGCTAACATTTAAAAACATATCTTAAGTAAATAGAATTACATCACATTCTTCTTTCCCTTTTGTACCCCAACTCCTCCCAGAGACCTCCCTTCAATATCTGCCTTATCTTTTTAAATTTATTTTATTTTATCATATTCTTTAAAATTTAGGCTGGAGAGATGGCTCAGCGGTTAAGAGCACTGACTACTCTTCTGGAGATCATGAGTTCAAATCCCAGCAACCACATGGTGGCTCACAACCATCCATAATGAGAAACAAATGAATAAAAAAAATAAAAATAAAATTTATAAAATATTGTAATAATAAAAATGAGTACAAAAGTTGTTTGCTATAAAACAACAATCAATTGAATAGACTTATGTAGATGCTTGTCTACAGCAATGCTGAAAATACATATGTTTTTCTCAATATAAATTTTAAATAACTCCAAACATATTAACTGTGTGATATTTTAAAATAATATATCACTGTTAGTTTTTTTTTTTGAAAATGAACATAAGTATATAAGGTCTTTCTGTTTGTTTGTTTTGTTTTTAGTAGATCTTAAAATTTTGGCTCTTATTGTGGTACAAACCCAAAATAAGAACAAATTTTAGACATTGGAGTCCACTGTAATAAGGCTGTACTTCAGTGACCCTCACATCACCAAAGGATTTTACCTCCATCATAGCTAAGCTGAGAGTTGACAGTTCTGCTGCATCAAGGAATGAATTGTAGAGAGGCTGAGATAGGAGAAGACTGATTTCAAGACCATTCATTATGTGGTACCCAGCAAGACACTGTCAGGTACAAACAAGCAGAAAGTGTATATAGATTGTACAATATTGGGCCTATTTCTCTAATTACCAAATTAGAGAGACCACTGGATGACAGCCAACAAATTTCTAATTCCTCATATTTTTGAATTTCAATCGATTAGGATATGTTGGTAAATATTAATTTTCATATTAAGATATTAGGAAATTGGCATTGGTGCCCCACTCACGAAGAGTCAGGAGGGAGATCACTGCAAATTGCATGAGGTTTTTATTGAACCAGTATACTGGGGTCATCCTGCATTCTGAGCAAAGGTGACCCCCAGGAACAAAAGCATACACTTTTCATACCTTTTAGTACATAGGTTTACAGCGGGAGTTGGTTATCTCTCATTGGTGGAGCCCATGGTCTTTTGTTTTCATTGACCTCTGTGCCCCAGGTGAGGAGGAGATACTGATCAAACATAGGAGGGGTGGCGTGGGGGGAATCCACCCCTTACTGGGGACATTTTCTGGAACTGGGCATTACTCCCCACAATTACGGCATCTCCTGGGGACTGATGTTTGCTCAATAAACCCTTCTGAAGCTCTGTCTTTAGGCTTAATGGACATTCCTTGCTCCTTGGTATTTTTATGAGGTGTCCCTGTTTGCTTAATTCTAACAAAAGTAATTGTTACTTCCTGTTATTTTTGTTAGAGGTGGAATTATGTTTGTGTGGGTTTGTTGAAAGACTACTTTCTTGCTTCTTCTAGGATGTAGTTTTGCTCCTTAGGCTGGTGTTTTTCATCTATTATCCTTTGTAGGGCTGGATTTGCGGAAAGATATTGTGTTAATTTTGTTTTGTCATGGAATATCATGTTTTCTCCATCTATGGTAATTGAGAGTTTTGCTGGGTATAGTAGTCTGGGCTGGCATTTGTGTTCTTTTAGGGTCTGTATGACGTCTGGTAGGGCATTTCCTTAGTGATTGATGGAAGAGGCCCAGCCCATTGTAGAACTGGTGGTCCTGGGTTCTATAAGAAAGCTGGCTGAGCTGGGCAGTGGTGGTACACACCTTTAATCCCAGCACTTGGGAGGCAGAGGCAGGCAGGTTTCTGAGTTCGAGGCCAGCCTGGTCTACAGAGTGAGTTCCAGGACAGCCAGGGCTATACAGAGAAACCCTGTCTCAAAAAAATAAAAAATATAATAAAAAAAAAGAAAGCTGGCTGAGCAAGCATGGGAAGAAGTAAGCAGTACCCCTCTGTGGCCTTTCGTATCATCAGCTCCTGCCTCCAGGTTTCCGCCCTGCTTAAGCTGTCCTCATTTCCTTTGGCGATGGACTGTGATATGGAAGCATACGCCGAATGAATCTTTCCGTCCCCAGGTTGCTTTGGCCATGGTGCTTCACCACAGCAGTGAGGTCCTAGTAACCCTAACCAGGACAGAGGACAACCGGCAGGAGTCACTTAATCCCCTACCACTTGCTTGGTGGCAAGTGCCTTTACTTGCTGAGCTGTGTTGCCAGATCAGGAACAATCATGCTGTATCATTTCTGTTTTGTGATACTGCTGGGCACCCTAACTAGGCAGGCAGTGGTTTGACTGGTCACCAGTTCTCTCCTCTCTGTTGAGCATTGTCCTTCCTCATTCCCTGTCACCAGCCCCTGAGTACAACTTGTAGATGACTGATATTTGTGGTTGCAGGAATGAACTAGCAGTGTTTCTCATAGAGCAACACGGGGTTGATGCCTGGGGTGATGGGGTACACCTGCAGTTTCAACACATAGGAGATAGACGTAGGAGGAATTAAAGGCAGGGCTTTGTTACACAGTGAGTTTCAGATGCAGCTGGAGACAGAAAACATGAAAATCCACACCTTTTGTAAGCAACCACACAATGGGGTGTGGTAGCTTCTGTAAAATATTAGAGTTTATATGCTTTGGCTTGGCCAGTATGCAAAAAAAGAAAAAGAGAAAGGGAAAGTGGATAGTCAGCTCAGGGCTATAGGCCAACAGCTTTGCAGGGATCTACTTTCTGCTGCTGGGCACCCTTGCTGTCAGCAGCAGCAGTCTTAGCACAGTCCTCTCTGGGCCACCACCTGCAATGGTCAATGTTCCCCTCCATGCCAGAGAAGGAAAACCCAAACTGGGCCTCGAGTATTGCATGCAATTTAGGACCTGGGTTGGGGGTGGTGTAATTACACTATTAACCTCTTGGTACCAAACCAGCCCCAGTAAGCCAGGACACAGTACTTGCCATCTTCATAAACAGTTTGCGGGCTGGGGGACGGCTGAGCTGGTAAAGGGGCTCACTTGCATCTTCGTCAGCTGGTGACCTTGAATCCCATCCCCAGGACCCAAAGAGTGGAGGGAGAGAACCAACTTCCGAACGTTGACCTCTGACCAGCACAGGTGTGCTGTGACTCGTGCACATACACAGATACTGCAGCAGTACTTGTAGTAGGGACGAGACAGGCTACATCTGCTAGTGATATCAACTAGGATATATACTTCCCCAGCTTCTCTGGGAGGGTAAGGTGTTAGAGAGCTGTAACCACCAACTGCTATTTTTAAAATTTATTTTTAATTATGTGCATGAGTATTTCTCCTTGTGGATATGTGTACTTGAGTTCAGTGTCTGTAGAGGCCATAAGAGGCACTGGATCCCCCAGAAATGGGAGTTACAGGCAGTTGTGAACCTCCTGACCTGGGTGCTGGGAACTGAAGTTGGCTCTTGGATAAAAGCAGTAAGCATATTGAGCTATCACTCCAGTTCACAAGAAATTCCTTTTTTCTTCTGTTTGTTTGTTTTCTTTCTCAACAGCCCTGGCTGTCCTGGAGCTTGCTCTATAGACTAGGCAGATCCACCGGCCTCTGCCTCTGGAGTGCTAGGATTAAAGGTGTGCACCACCATGCCCAGCCCAAGAAATTCTTAAAAGACAAGGTCGTTAAATTTTTTTTTTTTTTAAAGATTTACTTATTATGATGTAAGTACACCATAGCTGTCTTTAGACAACCAGAAGAGGGCATGAGATTTCATTATGGATGGCTGTGAGCCACCATGTGGTTGCTGGGATTTGAACTCAGGACTTTTGGAAGAGCAGTCAGTGCTCGTAACCGCTGAGTCATCTCTCCAGCCCTTTTTAATTTTTTTTTAAACTTTTATGTCTATAGGTGTTTTGTTTTCATGAAAACTATATCATGAGTGGTCCTAATACCTGTAAGAGCCAGAAGAAGGGGTTGAATCTTCTGGATCTGGAGTTACAGATAATTTTGAGATGATGTGTGGGTGCTAGGATTTGAATCTGGGTCTTTTGAAAGAGCAGCCAGTAGTAGTTCTCAGGTATTTTTAGGTTTAAACTACAAAAGAAGATACTGTGTCACCACATTAAAATCCCTAAAGCCATGTAAAACCCGAAGGCGTTAAAATTTATTAAATGATGCAATGACAACAGATTCTTTATTTACAATAGCATTATTTAACATCAAATAAGCAAAGAGCATCAGCAAAGCAATAGTAACTTGCATAAATGTATTTAAAATTTCTCTGAATATATCTACCTTTGCATAAACTGCTCACACTAGAAATACAAACATCAATGTAGATGAACAAAGTGATGTTCAGAGTCAACTCTGTGTTGAAAATAAATCACAACCTGAAACACTGTAAGCTTTCTCCTGAAGAACCACAGTTAATATATTGCTTAATTTTACCCTTGTATAATCTTTTCATATACACATATCTCAGATGCAACTTCATGAGGAACTGTACAAATAAAACCCACAAGTGACAAAGGAAAAAAAAAAGACAGTTAAAATGTTTGAAGAAACAGGTCATCATCACTGTTCAATAACATATGGGTAAGCGATGATGTACTTATTCAAAAATTGTACACAATTCACTATACAAATATAATACATTAGACAGCTATGTAGGAATATACAAGACTTAAAAACAGATCTAAGGCATTATGCTAGGTTTTAGCATTTTGAGGTTCTTGCACATAGCTTTTACCTGTAGTAAGAAACTTAAAAGATTTTGTTTTAGTCTATAAAGAAACACCAGGGAGAGAGTTCTAATTAAAATCGAAGCCACTACAGTGTTTTCTTTTGTGCAGAGAATGCTTTGCTCTTCGGCAGCATACTACCATATAAACAACTAGAAAATTTTAAATTCACACCAACAATTAATGGCTTAAGTTGCATTTCAAAATTGATTGTGTATCTTTGGGTTCTGCAAGTGGATCTGTGCCTCCCAGTTCACGTGTCACACCCATATGAACTCCATTTTTAAACACAGATTAAAAATTGCATCTTACACTGCAAAAAAACATTGCTTTCAATCATTACAGGTCATAAGAGATACACGTGTATGTGTGTGTGTGTTTTAATCTTTGAGTCAAATGAGTTGGTTGTAGTAACACAGTGCACTTCACTTTTAAAACTCACCATGTTACATGAACACTTAAATGGATTTTACAACCAAGATCAGGTATGTGTACTTTTCACATTATGCATTTCACATTGAGTCATCTAAGAAAACACTGATTCTATGTTCTGTCAGACAAAACCAAGTACAAATGAGTGGTGTAGAGGTGAGCAATACTGATGGTGGGCGAGGCTGAGCTGGCACTGCCTCTGAGAACATGATCAGGACTCCTTCGCTGATTTGATCCTCCTGATTAGATGAAACACAGTGCGTGGCTGCTCTGACCTGTGAGAGGACAGCCCATGACCATGGGCTATGCTAACTGCCGGTCAACATTAGAGAACAGTGGTAGATTGAATGAATGCTGAAAGGTAAGGTATTGTGGCTGATGTTATAGTGAGATGGGATTTAATAGGAAGCAGAACAAACCTGTTTTAAATTCCATTTTTTCTTGTACTGTGTGAAGCTAAAAGTTATTTTACCTAACTCACATTTCTGACAGATCTGAGAATAGGTCGTGCTCAGTAGTGCACCACCTGAGCCTCGTTCCTGGGCTCCATCTGCTCCCTTTGTGGGACAGCTGTGCAAGCCAATGGTTTGGTGGAGAAAAGTGGAGTCTCGAGCAGACACATGAACTGGTGGCCAAAGGGGAAGTGTTCCTGGGCCTCCTCCCGCACTGAGAGTCCTCCTCAAGTGGAAAAAGGTATCGAAATGCAAATTTCTAGAAAGTTCCTTGGCATGGAGCAACAGTTTCAGATGATTTTCCATTTGTCTTTGGGTCATATCTCTTTTGATATTTCTACAATCTGTAGATATATAGGGAGACGTAAATATAAATAGGGTAGTTTATATGTTTTTAACCCTGCCAGGAATAAACAAATAAATTTCAAGGAAAAACTCTGATCCTAGAAAGCTTGGATAATGAGATATTATAAAATGCTTTGTTTTTAGACATCAAAAAGATATCATTCTGAAATTTAGGTTAAGAAAGTGTGTGTGTTAGGGGTGGGGAGAATTGCAAAGGGTCTCAGGTCTGGGTACTGCAGCTGTCTGAAACTGACACCACTTAACCGAGGTTATCCCCGACAGTGGGCAAGGAAAACAACCGTCAAAGTGGGCTGCTTTAGTAATGGAGTCTTCCTAAGGTTTATTAAGAAAGAATATAAACATATAAAATCAAGACTTAGTTCTGACAGCGGCTGCATATCATATAGATTAGATACATGATTCATGAGAAGAATCTCAAGGCTTAGAAAACAAAAGATCTTAAGTCTACAAATCAGGTCTAATCAAGGCATTGGCAGCCTTTACAAAACACCTTTAGGAGACATTGCTATCAAGATATCTAATTTAATACTGAAGTACCTCATTTTTTTGAGTCAATTCCACAATATGTATACCTCACAAAATTATACAGTTAAAACACTTAAGTTCAGAACTTAAATTATTGCTCGTTTACATATAAATTGGATTTTTATGTACCTTACAAAACTTCAGCTTTGTCAGCACTGCTAAAAAACAAAATTAAACAAACAAACAAACAAACAAACAAACAAAACCCAGAACCCACATGGCAGAGGTTAGATCTGTCGTGATGTCTGCTGCTCACTGCATTACTACGTTCTCTCGTTTTGGAGGCCCGAGCTGATGGGGCAGCCCAGGCTTCCTAAGCAGGTGTCACAGCCTGACTGGCATTCCATGTCCACTTGCTCCTCTGCCTGACAGGAAATGCGCCATCACTGGGAAGCCGCTGTACGTGGCTGGCACAGCACTGAGAAACAAAGGGCTCCCTGGTCTCTATGTCTGGTGCTGTTGATGTTTTTACTTTAAAGGAACGAAAGAGGGATGGACAAGAGAAGGTGGGAAAGGAAGGAAGGAGATGCCAATCCAACTACCTCACTGATCTAAAAACAATTTAGAAAGAAATTTTTAGAAATTTTTGATTCATGACTTAGGGGAAACTAGTTTGGTTTTAACAGAGAAAAACAGGAACAGATACTTGTTAATGTTAACAGCCTCTCTCTCTCTCAGGAGCCTTCTCATCTGTTCAACGACGGGACACTCCTTCCAGACAGAACTCTGCCAGTGTTAGTTGTCCCTGACTAGGTGTGCCAGCGCACAGCACTGTCCACATGTCTGCCCTGTCTCCATCCCAACCAAATGCAGGCTTGAAGCTTAGAACACTTTTCGTTGGACTGTGTTAAAAATTCCTTTCTTTCCTCTAGATAAGATTCTAATCTTTTACAGAGAATAGCCATGGAAAACAAAGCAAGAAACCAGTGTCGGAGCCAAACAGGAACAGGCCAAGAGCATGGGTCTCCTCAAACACACACATTTAAATACATTCAATCTGAATGGGGATGAAGTCGGCCTGTGGACGTTTACTTTGCAGGAGATCTAAGTTGCACTACGGTGAATGCAGTGAACAGACTGCGGGTTGCTCTGGAGGGGAGCTGCAGGCTGTCTGGAGAGGCAGCTCCCCCAGTGGCAGCCAAGCCAGCACGCTCTATGCTGTGGGCCAGGGCCCAACTCTGCTGCTGTGTCCTGGGAGAACTGGCGGCATGTCAGGTGGGTCAACACAGAGACACAGCTCTCCAGATTGGTAAATGTTTGTAAGCCCAGTGGGTTGAAGAAAGACGCAGACAGCTTCTCCAGGGTCAGCAGTACTTCTGAAGGGAAACAGACAGAAAGGTCATGTGAAGACATGGGGCTCTTTAGGTTTGTTTGGTTCTGTCTGCTGCCACCCTGAACTACTGAAGACTCTCCACCCCACACACTAGTCTTTCAAATGGGTGCACCACCACACTGGCAATATCAAGTTTTTTTTTTTTGTTTGTTTGTTTTAAATGAAAACAATGGAGTGATCATCACAAAACACAACATACTAGCTTATTCTAGAGTCACAAAGGTCCCGCATTTAATGAGAAGATGTGTTTCTGACAAGGGAAGGCAGGTGGTGCTGTTCCTTACTGGATGTGGCATGTACAAGCTCACCACATCAGTGTGAAGCTCCCTGCAGGCTGCAGTCAGGGTCGGGATGGACCATCGGTCTCTACAGAACGACTTCTGCCTCCCTTAACAAAGATGTCTCTCCAGCCAGGTGTAGTTTGTTGCAGAGGCCCAAAATGCCAGCACTCAGGAGGTGCAGGCAGACCTCAAGGTTAATGTCCACCTGGCTACTAAGTTCACAGTGTCACCCAAACCCACTGTTTTGTGGTATTACGATCTTTGTGTGTGTGTGTGTGTGTGTGTGTGTGTGTATGTGTGTGTATACATGTGTGCTGTCATTCTAGACCAAGCTCTACCGTGGTCTCACTGAACCTAAGGCCTCCTTGCATCAGCTAGACTGGCTGGCTGCTTTCTTCTCTCCTTCTCTGAAGCACTAGCTTCCAGGTCATGTGCTGCCACACCCAGCTGTTGAGGTAGGAGCTGGAGATTTGAACTGAGATCCTCATGTTTGAGCAACACTTTAGCCACTGAGTAACCCCGCAGCCTAAGATTATTCCTTTGACATTTTAAAAAAATTGTTTAGGGCTGGAGAAATGGCTCAGTGGTGAAGAGCATTGACTGCTCTTCCAGAGGTCCTGAGTTCAAATCCCAGCAACAACATGGTGGCTCAGAACCATCTGTAATGAGATCTAATGCCCTGGTGTGTCTGAACACAGATACAGTGTATTTACATATAATAAATAAATTAATCTTTAAAAAAATTGTTTGCTTTTGAGACAGGGTCTATGTAGTCCTGGTTATTCTGGAACTCATCATGTAGACAAGGCTGGCCTTGGTTTCACAAAGATCCTCGTACCCTTTCTTCCAAGTGCTGGGATTAAGGCGTGTACCACCCACCATGTCTGGCTTCTTTTGATTATTTGATATTTCACTTTTAATTTGTATGTCTATATAACACATACATGTCCAGAAAAGGGTGTCAGACGTCCCCCCTGGAGGTGGAGTCACACCCCGCCCCCGGAGGTGGAGCCACAAGCAGCTCTGAGGATAGCACCTCTGGAAGAGTGGCAGGTGCTTCCAACCACTGAGCTACCTCTCCAGGTTTCCTCCCCACCTTTTGATTTTTTTTGAAGATTTTATTTCTTTCATATATGTGAGCACACAATTGCTGTTCTCAGACGCACCAGAAGAGGACACTGGATCCCATTACAGATGGTTGTGAGCCACCATGTGGTTGCTGGGAATTGAACTCAGGACCTCTGGATGAGCAAGCAGTCAGTGCTCTTAATGGCTGAGCCATCTCTCTAGCCCTCCTCCCCACTTTGTAAGATAGGGTCTTGGAATTCTTTACTGGCATGGCCTCTAATTCCTAGATCCACTTGTCTGTGCTTCCTGGGCACTGGAGTAAAGGCCCATGTGAGCGCCATCCCC
>NW_022196896.1:42128735-42129583 GCF_008632895.1 Mastomys coucha
GCTCCGAGTCACTTCTAAGATCCTAGGAGGGTATGCTCAATCTAACTTCATTAAGATACACACAGCCCACCCTCAGCTCATAATCCAGACGACTATGTATGTCAAGGCTGTGCTGAGATCAGGTACTTGAGGGCCACTGGAGTCTGTATTTGAAGAGAAGCCAGCCTGAAACCGTATGTGTGCCTTCTCTGACCCCGTAAGCGATCTGGTGATCAGCAACAGGACTCCATGAGCTTCGCCAGAAGAATCCTTGCAGGGAAGTGGCTCTGGACTGGGGGACACCCAGTGCTCCAGGCTTCCTTCCTCAGCTGGGTTGGTGTTGATCACCAGCTCACCTACAGTCTTTCCCAGGATGGCTGGGGAGTCTTTAACATCCATGAAGGCGTGACAGAGCCCAAAGAGCACACTGTGACTTGGCTTTAGAGGCTCTTCTCTCCTGAGATGAAGCACCTGGATGCTTAAGAAGACTGATGACATCTTAATGTGGAGTTAAAACTTTTGCTGTGTCTCTGTGACCCTACCTTCCTTCAGGACCTGAGCAAGGTGGGGAAGAAAAACTTGCTCCTTTGGGCCTTCTTAAATGAGGCATGAAACCCTTAGAAAACGCTTGTGAGAGCCTGCTTGTCTCTGGGGAGTGGAGAGTGGTGCTCAGGTTAAGAATTGGCAGGCGGAGACAGAGGCAGGTGGATTTCTGAGTTCAAGGCCAGCCTGGTCTACAGAGTGAGTTCCAAGACAGCCAGGGCTATACAGAGAAACCATGTCTTGAAAAAAAAGGATAGGCAGGTGTACTGGCTAGTTTTGTGTGTCAACTTGACACAGGCTGGAGTTATCACAGAAGGGAGCTTCAG
>NW_022196896.1:42130056-42140575 GCF_008632895.1 Mastomys coucha
AAGCAAGTTAAGGGCAAGATTCTGGCCAAGAGGATCAATGTGCGGATTGAGCACATCAAGCACTCAAAAAGCAGAGACAGCTTCCTGAAGCGGTTGAAGGAGAATGATCAGAAGAAAAAGGAAGCCAAAGAGAAGGGCACCTGGGTTCAGCTGAAGCGCCAGCCTGCACCACCCAGAGAAGTGCACTTTGTGAGGACCAACGGAAAAGAGCCGGAGCTGTTGGAGCCCATTCCATATGAATTTATGGCCTAATATACAAAAAAGAAATAAAGGACCCAGACTGCTAAGTGTTAAAAAAAAAAAAAAGAAAAAAAAAAAAAAAAAAAAAAAAAAAAAAAAAAAAAAAAAAAGAGCACTGACTGCTTTTCCAGAGGTCCAGAGTTCAACTCCTAGCAACCATGTGGTGGCTCACAACCATCTGTAATGGATCCAATGCCCTCTTCTGGTGTATATGCAGACAGCTACAGTGTATTCATATAAATAAAGTAAATAAATTAAAAAGAAAAAAAAAAAGAATAGGCAGGCATTCAGGTCAGCTTGCTTGGGCCTGCTTTCTGATCTCTCCAGGCCTTGGACAAGTTGTTACATTAGTAAGGCTGTAGTCTGACCAGACAGTGTGGCGTCAACTGTGAGCGATTGACTGATTCCTGTTGGCTGCTTACAGGTTTTTCTTTCCTTTCTTCCCTTCTCGCCCTCCTTTTTGAGACAGTGCACTATGCAATCCTGGCTGGCTTAGAACTCTATGTAAACCAGGCTGCTCGTGTAGCAACCTTCTTGCATGTGCCACTATGCTTGCCTGCTTTTGCAATATTCAAGCACATAACTTGCACTGACAACCATGCTCTGCTTCACAGATGTGAGTGAGTGCCTCCTCTGGAGGCAAGAAGGCAGAAGACACAAAGCAGGGGAATCCCTGGCGCTCCTAGGAGAAAGCAGAAGCTGGGTCTGCTTTGGTGGGTTTGGCTGGCTGGCAAAGGGCTTTTCCCAGGTAGCTGTTCAAATGCTAGCTGGCTCAGGCCAGCAGGTGCATGCTGGGGTTAGAGAGCCTGAGTGTGCTGTGCCACACTCACAGAGGGGATGAGAACCTGCCCTCAGAGTATGGCATACTCTGGCTACGCTCCACTGGCACTTTTCAGGTACACTCTCTGAGTGTCTGTCACCTGCTGTCACTGTGCCTCAGTTAAGTGGAGCCCAGGTTTCAGACCTCTCCTTTTGCATGAAGTCACCTCTGAGCTCTTTGCACTCCCTTCCTGTGAAAACTATGGCTACAGGGGAAGAATCAGCCCTAGGGAAGTGATAAACCCAAACCAAGGAACACATGGGTAGTACAGAATCTATCCCAGTGTCTGATGCAATAAGAAAGACATGGTAAGCTTAGTGGACCTAACTGCCACATTACAAGGATGTGTATGAGAAATGGCTATAGGACCCCTAACCACTGTCAGTAGTATCTCTGAAGCCACGATCAGGATTACAAAACCCAGAAAAGCCACAGTGGGGAAAACAAATACACGCTATTACTGAGCAATGAGTTGGGTTTACTCTTAAACCTGAATACTAGTAATACAAAAAGCACCTGGAGTAAGGAAATTCAATGTTCATTTATACTAGATTTTCTCCATTGGGATCAAGTCTTTGTTTGTCTGTCTTGGAGTATCCTGAGGTGAGCCTAAAAGGTTACTTATTTCAACATTGTTTTGTTTATGTATGTGGTATGGGCAGGCATCCATGTGGAGGCCTGAGGACAACATTGAGAGCTGGTTCACTTTCCACTCTGACTTCAGGGTTTTAATTTAGGTATCTCCCTGGCCCTTGCTTCATTTTTTGAGACTGGATCTCATGTAACCTGGGCTGGCTTCAAACTTGTTAATGATACTGAATTCCTCATCCTCCTGCGTCTATCTGACAAGATAAACCTTTTTTTTGAGGGGTAGGTATGGTAGTATAAATCAGTGTGTTAGAAAAAGCTGGAAAGCACTTTATAATTTCATTTGGTGTAGAGTGCTTTCTGTGTAAATAGTTATTTCCTTGCTTTTTCAAGGTGGGGGTATTATTATTATTATTATTATTATTATTATTATTATTATTATTTTGTTCTAAGATAGGGTAATGTGTAGCCTAGGCTCGTCTTAAACTCATGGTACAGTTGACCTTGAACTCCTGACTCTCCTGTGCCTGCCTCCTCAGAGCCAGAGTTACAGGCATGCACCACTGTGCCTGCTGCTTTGTGGTATGCTCTTTTGATCCCAGCATTGTCCAGGCTGACACAGGCAGAGGCCTTTGGCCTTCAGAACATTCACAGCCACTCCAGGGTGCACTCTGGGCTCCTGCTGCTTAGCTCCTGCTGCTTACCCGAGATGCATCTCCCTCCTGCTTGATCATGTCCATTCCAGGCAGTTGGTTTGGGAAAAGGTTGCCTCCCCTCAGAGCAGGGTCATTGACCTGTGGTGACAACATATGACAGATTTCCAGTTTTAGGTTTGGCGTCCCTAGGGAAAAGTGGCCGAATCCCAGTGACCCACGGCCTAACTGCTCTCCATGTGCAGACGCTGGGGCAGAGGGCGCTGCAAACACTACTTGCCTTCAAAAGCAAAGCTTATTTGCACATTTCATTTATATCCTGTTTTTTGTTTTTTTAGCTGGTTCAAATCAGGCTGGTGACTCAATCCTGTGAGTCCTCAATCCTGACACCTCTTCTACTCAGGCAAATTATTAATTAGCAAGAGCAACGTGAGAATACCCAAAGAGCACTGGCTTTCGTGAATGGACTGCCCAAAAAACCTACTCATTAGTATGTATGTACTTCTTTTAAAACTCCTCATTACATTTATCTGTGTGTGATGGGTGCATGAATGTCTGCGAGGCATGAGTATGGAGTCCGGGGACCACACTCAGGCTGCAAAGCTTGGGGCAGGCGCCTTCACTTACAGAGCCAGCCCACCAGTGCTAATAAGAGAATGATTTTTTAGAAGACACACTGTAGTTGTGGGTTTGGGCTTGGGCTTCTATATTAACTCTGAAACTCAAAAACATTAAATCCATGCACACATTTCCAATGGTCTGGGTTGATGACTGCTCCTGGGTGGGCTGGCCGATGACTATGCCGTTCTACGTCTCTGTGTGACCTCACTCTGAAGAGAGCAGAAGCCGCTCTGCCCACTGTGTGGGTCCTCACCCCCTCTCCCTACCCTCCCTAACATGCTCTTGGAGTCAAGGCTGGTCTGGAACTAAAGTCACCTCACCTACCATATAAAGTAAAACTTTAAAGACTGCCCGGAATGCCCACGGCACCAGCACCGGAGCATCCAGGGGGCCAGCAGTGTGTCAGCCTTCTTGTGTAAGCCAAGTGGCACCGAGAGTGACCGGCTGGCAGGCAGGGTGGCCCATGCTGACCATACATTTTAAAAAGCTAATTTTGTTTTGTTTTGTTTTGTTTGAGACAGAATTTCTTTGTGTAGCCTTGCCCATTCTGTAGAGCAGGCTGGCCTTGAACTCACAGAGATCCACATGCCTCTGCCTCCCCAGTGCTGGGACTAAAGCTCACCAGGCCCAGCAGAAACTTCTTAACACCTACCACTCCATTTCTAAATCCCACAAATTATAAAAAGGTTAATGATGTGAAGTTAGGAAAAAAAAACAAAGCAAACAAAACAAAACAAACAAACAAACAAAAAACCAACCCAACCCATTAGCAGCCAGGAATCCTTCCCAATAGTTTTTTCGTCACTAACAAGTATTTTTTGTTAAATCTCACTGGCACAGGTGAAAATAAGGTGAAAAAGAAACCACTTTTCAAAATAGATATGGGACTTGCGGCATAAACAGACAAAAAATCCCAGAGTAAAGCTCTGAGCTGATTTTCTAAGATTCTTACCTGCTCGGGACCCATGGAGGGCAGCCCTGACGTAGGCACGGAGGTCACTGAGGTCATGCTCATCTGGCCTGTCATCTGGTTCATGTTGCTCAAGCCACCCGTATTGGTTGCCATGGACACACTGATGTTCATGTTGTTATTGTACATGCTGGTGTTTGCTTGTTGCCCGAAGTGTGGTGGGGACTGTTGTGAAAACATGCTGGAGCATGGGAGAAGATGTTAGTCTGATGGTAAACAGAGGTAGTCTTGGGCACTTGTTCTACAGTGAATGTGTCTACATGGTATGAACGCAGGGCAGGCCAGCAGACCTTAAGCTTGCTTCTTCCCTTGCATTGCTAGCTGAGAAGCACACACCCCTACTACTTTCCCGCAGCCAGGGCTGGCCGGCTGCCTCTATCTTGTGCACCAATGAAGCCTGGCTCTGTGCCACGGCTCTCCATGGGGTTCTGCAGTTGGGAGTGCTAGGGCTTGGGGTGCTTTTGCTCCACACAGGGGGCTGTGCTAGGCTTCTGTGAAACTGCTGACTTTTGCTAAAGAGTAAGCTGCCTTTTTAGCAGTTCATTTGCTATTGCTTGCTAAAGCACATACAATTTTAAAAATATGCAGAAAGTTTCTGAGAGCGATCATTTCTATCAGACTCAGCATGTGACGTTACCTGTTTCCACCCATGCTCCCCTGTGCCCATCCGTTCATGTCTGAGGCGGGCTGGTAGGCTGGGCTGGCTTGAGACTGCTGCATCATGGGACTCTGGGTATGTGCCATCCGGGGAGACATTAGAGGACTCTGGGGAGTCGTAGCCCCAGTAAAGCCAGGATCAGGTTGCTGACTTAGCCCTTAAAACAAAAACAAAACAGAAGCCCAAAGGAGACTGTTAGTTAGATCACAGAGAGAATGTTCCAAATTAAGTGCACAGAAAAATTACTTTCAATATCTGATTATGTGCAAATTATTAGACATTTGAAAGAAGCTGAGACAGCAGTACATGGAGGAAATCTCTACAACAATCACAGAGGTCCTAGGATGCACATTAGCATCAGGGCTAGAGTCAGAGAAATGACATTTGTTCCTCAAGCCTTCTCCAAACCAAGGAGGAGTCTACTATGGCGAGTCATGATTTTACCTGAGCTGGTCAGTCAGTGTAATATTATTGTTTTAAATTTAGTTTGAGCTCATTAAATTCAGCTATATACTGACAGTCATATATGAATAGCTTACATTAAATTAACTTATATCATCTCATGGTCAGGTGATATGTATGTATTTTAGAAAATACATAACTGCATGCCCACATTGGCTTATTTTGTTTTTGAAAAGGGCTTGTGGTGGGCTGGTGAGATGGCTCAGCGGGTAAGAGCACCGATTACTCTTCCGAAGGTCATGAGTTCAAATCCCAGCAACCACATGGTGGCTCACAACCACCTGTAATGAGATCTGATGCCCTCTTCTGGTGCGTCTGAAGACAGTTACAGTGTACTTATAATAAATACATAATAAATAAATCTTAAAAAAAAAAAAAAGAAAAGGGCTTGTGGCACTTGAGTGCTGTCAAGATTATCAATTTCTTGTTTAGTTTCAGGGTAAAAGAATTAACAGCAAAAGAAAAGGAATTTGACAGACTTTCCTTAGCCATCAAATGGAAACCCAGTAGAGGCCCCGGGAAAGGAAGGCAGCGAGGGGTATTTCAGGGACAGAATAAGAACACATTTGCTTAATCCCGTGCAGGACTTATATTTAAAAGTAGCTACAAAAGAAAAGTCTAAAGAGGAGCAAAAAAGCAACGTACTGTCTTTGCTCTTTAAAGAGACAGGACATTTGTATTTCAGGCAACACATAGGCTTTCATGGTTCCCTACAGATCACTCAGACAGCGTAGGGCAGAGCCATTTGGAATACTTAATGTCCACATAAGCATTACATAAGCACTAAAAATCCCACCTTTAGTTGAAGATGACACAACACAAATATTAATCTCTATGACATTACCCTTGGTATCTCATCTGTTAGAATGACATTAAAGAACAAATCAATATAAAGTAAAGCAAGAGGCCTCCCATGTGGCTCTGTGTAACACTTCAAGAATTACCTATCCAGTGAAGACTTGATATAATCTTGAAATTTTTTTTTTGTTTTGATAAGTGTTGTCAGTAACAAATGAAGTCTTTATTCAAAAAGCTATAGCCTATCTGTAATATTTAAATTGACTTAGGTCTTCTGACACTTCACATCTAGCTATTGATTTCTTTGTGTCAGACTCAGAGACAATCAAATATAAGTAGCAGTGTATATTACATTCACAGACATCGACCTGAGTAGATACACTCATGCATCCAGAGACACATATAACTTTGGTCCTTCTTAAAGTTCTGTACCCAAAGAAAAGGAGGACCTGAGCTACCAGGGAGACTTTTGTCAGGCCCTAACCGCCTCATTCCTACATTCCCTGGCTAACCAGGCACAGAGCTATGAGAAGGAAGCTGTGACCAGACTAAAGTGCCTTGGGGAGAAAGGAGAAAGGACAGAGAGGTCAGGAGGGATACTAATGGTGGTAGGGATCTAAGTCCAGTACCGTAGTTCGGAGGAAATGGGAACTGCTGGGCATTGGCTTGGGGGATCCGGGGATTGCTCATGGCTGCTGGTAGGCCAGTGGGAGCCACCATGCTTGGGGTCATATTCAACCCTTGTCCTCTCATCATCAGAGTTCGCTGCTGCACCTGCTGTTGCTGATGCATCTGTCTCTGCCGAAGATGCTGGTTCAGGATTTCCCTCTGCCTCTGGGCTAGCATCTGTGCATTAATAGGAGCCTGAAATGGGGGGCAGTCATGAAGGAAAACCAAGGATAGATAAGTTAGACAGGATACCAATGGCATGCTGTATGTAAAATCACTTGGAAAACAAAATTCCATGACAGGAGGTCCTCAGAGAGGGCCACCTAGTGAGCACGCGTGTGAGTGCTGTAAGTTCAACCTGTGTGACAATTCTGTAAGCCTAGTGAGCACGCATGTGGGTGCTGTAAGTTCAACCTGTGTGACGATTCTGTAAGTCTCTGATACTGATCAACTCAATTCTTGAGGGTACAGTCAATCAAAAGACGTCAAAAAGAGCATAGGTCTTTCTACAGGAAGATACTTTATTTTTAAAATTTATTTTTATGTGTGCAGTGCTCATAGAGGCCAGAAGAGGGCGTCCAATCACCAGGAAATAGAGTTACAGGTGAACAGGAGCTGCTTTCTGGGTCCTTCTAAAAGAGGAGCCATATATGTACTTAACTTGACTGTCAACTCTTTATTCTCATGCTTTTGCCTCCATGTACTGGGAGTGCACTGGGATTATAGCACTGCTACCAGGCCTGTCATAAGACTTAATATAAGGGGGATAGCATTTAGAGTCTCTTCCAAGGAACACTCCAACCTAACAAGAAGCCAAATTACTGCCAAGGGTGATTTGGGAGAGATGGAGATGGGTGATGTGACAGTGGCTTCTGTTACCTCACTACTCTCCAGGCTGACCTGGCTGGCTGTACAGGTGTCCCCTGTGATCCTTAGTCACCTTGGTCTATGGCTGTACCACAACAGATGCACCTGACTCTGGGTGACTGTGCTGAGACGCCAGGACAGGTGACATGATATGAGAGGGGACCCTGGGCGTGTGCTGTACACTGGTGCTGGAATGGCCACCCTAGCCACTCATGAGGCTGCCTACTCTAAAGTTTATCTGCAATCCCACCGTCAGTGTGCATAGCACTGTTAGACCATTTATGACTATAAATATAGCAGCAAAAATTTCATATGCTTAGTATGCAACTTCCCAGCAAGGAAAAGGTGTGATGGATATGTGGCCTTCTTATGTGGCCCAACAGAACCTAACAGGCCTGTGCTGGTGCACTACTGTCCAGTGTTCTTAAGTGGAAGACATGGGTGTGCTTATGGAGAAGTGTAAGTGTTAGGCAAGGCTTGTTTGGGTCTGAGACAGCCTGTCGACTGAGTTTAAGTTAATGAGGAAATTACATATATATAAAATGTTATCACACGGAAACTCCATAGAAACAAGGCTATGTACTGACGTGCAGAGAACAAGGTTGTGATGAGTCTTGAAGGCTAAGCCGGTGTTCTCATGGGAACATTGGCCGGTACTTGAATCCAGGATTGGTTGATACTTTTTTGTAATAGAACTTTCGTATATTACAAGAATCAACTAACTCTGGCAACAGGGGCGGCACTCAGTGGAACTAGGAAAAACTAGGCCGGGTAGGCCTCGGGTGTGGACCTGGATGCCTTGCTCATTCAGTCTATTGGGGAGGAAAAATGACAGGAGGGGCTTCTCACCTGAGTTGGTACTCCAGGCCTCAGAGTCAAGTTCACATTGGACACACTGCTGATCTGATTCATAAGTGGCTGGCGATTCTAAACATAAACACAGAGGCATCAGCACTTTGTTGGGAAGGGAGTAATTTGAGACGGGGTCTAACTATGTAACCCAGGCTGATCTAGAATCTATCTGTATTTTTTTGAGACAGGGTTTCTCTATGTAGCCATGTTTGCCCTGTAATTCACTCTGTAGACCAGGTTGGCCTCAAACTCACAGAGATCCATCTGTCTCTGCCTCCTGAGTACTGGGATTAAAGGGTAATGCAGTTATTCTTAGCTCAATACATTTACACAACAGGACATGTGTACTTCAAATCATCTTTTCCAATTAACAGCTTTCCAAAAACTCAACTCTAATCTTGTTTCTGGCCCCAGCCTGAGTGAAGCACTCACCTGCTGTGCTTGGAGGCGATGCTGAAGCTGAAGTCTCAGTTGGTTTGGCTGGTTCTGCACGATGCCTGTGGGCCTGAGGCCTGGCCGGGGCTGCATACGGAGTGTGGTGTAATTTGGCCGCTGTCCCATGGTGTGAAAGTTTGGATCTTGCATGGGATTATAGCCACCCTGGGCCATTTGTGCCTGAGATGCATACTGCTGTGGGAAAACAGGGGGCTTCTGCTCCAGCATTATGCTGGACTCTTGACTTGAGAACTGCTCTGGATCTACAGCTTGGCTCTGAAAAGAAGCCCCAAACAAGCACATAAGTTAAGCTACTAGCTATACTGTACTGAACAAGAGGCTCTCTCTCCCTCCTGTAACTGATGCTTTAGAAATACTGTATCAATTTTACCAATGAGGTTTTAGCTTGCCTCCACTTTCCTTTCTGTCCAATGCCTCTTTGCAGCTCCTCAAGGGAAGAGGCCAGGGTCAGGCTGCCTACCTGCAGTGCTACCTCCAGGCCCTGGGACAAAGGGGCTGGGACTATGCAATGCTTCTACTCTCTTCCAGTGAGAACCTGGCAGGGGCTTTAACGAGCAAGCAGCAGTAAGTGTTCCCTCTTTTGACTGAGCACACAACCCCATATCAATCATTTTAACTCATGGTTGCCTTAGTCATCATTAACAGTGCTGGGAAAGCAGCCCACTATCTTCACTGTAGAAGACCAGAGTCTTGGGGACATGAGGCCAACTTCAGGAAGTCTTTCTAGTGAAGACTAGGTAGGCTGTGGTGCATATTGCGATGTGGGACTTGAGCTCATCAGTGGGGTGATAAACTTACTTGCCCATTATGATGTGGGTGGGAAGAGTTTAATACAGGGTTTTACATAGCCCAAGTTGGTCTCTGACTTGCTATGCAGCCCAGGTTGGGTTTCAACCATGAGCCTCTGGCTTCCACCTCCCAAGTGCTGGGACTACAGGTGATAGACGGCATTCTTAGGGGCAGCGGTGGAAATGTGGTGTGTTTGTGTACTGTATATTAGCCAGAGTTGTATACACAGTTTAAAAAGGAAGTGCTTGTCTCACAAACATCCCCAGAGCCTAGCAGAAGAACACCAGGCTCAGTGGTACATACTTCACCCCAGCAATGGTGGGTTTGTGAGTACCAAGCAGCCTGGCATAGTCAGTGAGCTCTACATGAAAGTCAGGCCTGCCTCACACAAAGCAAAAGCTAAGGAGATGGATACGGAAATAACCTAAGCAGACTGTCTATTAAATATGGGCACATAGAAAGTTCTAAAAGATTTCAACAAGGAGTGGTCTCCCTGCTGGTGGTACTCCATGCATGCTTTTTAAATTATCAAGAGGAGAAGGCAGTGTACTGAAGCTGTCCCACTGAGCACAGACCACAGGCAGCATTGTCCTCCCAGGATGCCGAGCAGCACCAGGAAGGCTGGAGGGAAGGGAGGGCTGAGGCTAGGCTGCTGCAGCAAGAACCTGAAGGCAGCCTGTGAGCTCATGGCTACTGGCCAGGTATATTATATCTTCACAGTGACACTCAGGCCATGGAGATTTAAGGCATCTCTCTGAGAAAGCTCTAGATTCCCTATGTGTAGAAGATCAGCCAGAAGCTTCCATGTTCAGCTCAGTTGCAGAAATGACAAGACACCTTGTCTCAGAAACTGAGTGAAAGAGAGCTGCATCCCCAGTAGTCCTCCAGGGTTCACACACTCACATGTATTCTCTCTCTCTCTCTCTCTTTCTCTCTCTCTCTCTCCCTCTCCCTCCCTCTCCCTCTTTCTCTCTCTCTTTTTCCCTCTCCCTCTCCCTCTCTCTCCCTCTCTCCCTCTCCCTCTCTCTCTCCCTCTCTTTCTCCCTCTCCCTCCCCCTTCTCTCTCTCCCTCTCCC
>NW_022196896.1:42140719-42144437 GCF_008632895.1 Mastomys coucha
AACTCTGGCTAATATACAGTACACAAACACACCACATTTCCACCGCTGCCCCTAAGAATGCCGTCTATAGTTCAGCTTAAATGACACGGTGACTGACCTGAGGCGATGTTACAGAGCATTCAAATGATGTAACACTTGTTTTAATTTTTAAAAAGCATTTCAATATTTTAGATGCCAGGTCAACTGCCACAAATTTGAGCCTAGGCTGCTCTGAGATCTCTTAAGTCTCTTAAAAATCTAATCTCTTAAAAAATAAACTCCCATCTAAAGTCCCCCAAAGTGTTACAAGTTACTGAGGAACTCAAGGACATTTAAGAATGTCGCCTGCATAAACTCAAGGATAATCACAGAAAAGCTGAATTCTAGCTGACGATAAAGGCAAAACCGACCAGTTACACAGGAAATAGGTACCCCATTTCCTTTCTGGCTTTCCTTCAGGGTGTACCGCATAACCCCAGTCATTTCTTTCCATTCTGCTGCTTTCAATATGAATCAGCAAGTCTACACTCCCACCTGTGTCTGCTAAACTCTGGGAATTATGACTGCTTTTAAGGTTCCAGAGTCTTCAATGATTGTGCCACTATCCTCACAGTGACATGCTGCAGGGCCAGGCAGCCTGGCCTTGGGAGATGCTTGTGACAAAGAGAGCGCCTGGCACTGGACGGGCAGGAGGAGCAGGAGGCTGCTGCACTGTTCCACAGGGCGGCAGCTGCAGGGGCAGCTTCAGACACTGAGGGCACATGAGGCTATTATCACAACCTCAGGCCTTCTCAAATCAAAGAAAGACCAAGTCCATTCCTCTTCCAAATGAACTAACTGGGAAGCACAAAGAGAACTAGATTCACTAGGGTGGTTGACATCAAAATTGTTATGGGCGACACCTACAGAAGGTGGGAAGTCCCACTTAAGATGCTTCTGCTACCTATGTGTGAACCAGTCCTTTCTCAGTGCACAGGCATGGCAGGACTGAGCCCTGTGCTCACACTGTCCCTCATCCCAGCGGGGGGACCAAGGCCGCCAGGAAGCAGTGACCCTGTGATTTCTCTGTTTTTCTTAAGCTGGCCTTTCAGCAAGTGTGGACAAGGGCTCTGGGCTTCTGTCTTTCTGCTCTAACTTGTCTTATGCAATGGTCCTTTCCAGGCGTTCGCTTCGTGGGCAACAGTTCATGTTAAAGTAGAAGAGAAAAGAGGAGGAGCAGGGAGGCCTGCGCACAGGGAGGTGAGAAGCATCTCAGAGCAGCCTGTAGGAACAGGGACCTTTGGCAGTGCCTGTCCAATGCGATGCTCTGGCCTACCTGGCTGACCAGTTCTGGTATCCCCAGAGCTCTATCAATCTCCTCGAGGCCATCGAAGTTCCGCAAGGCCAGATACAGCTGGTCTAGAAGAGCACCCTCATCGCTTGGTGACTCTGCTGCAGGATGTGGACACAGCAGGTCATCAGGGGAGCTGCCGAAGGGCTGCCTGTAAAGAGACAAACTTCACCATGGGCTGGTAGAAATGCCAGCTGACTTCTAGGGTCTCTTCAACAAACTCTTTCTCCAGCCAAGCACTGAACAGAATGAAGACTTTTGAAAATATGCACTTGAAAAATCCACTTTATTTAGTGTTAATAAAGGCCAGTTAAACCAGTTATGTTTCTACATCCCCCCATACAGTACACGGGGTTAGCTGGGCCAGGTACCCACATCTGTGCAAAGTGGGAAAGGCACTGCCATAAAAGCTGCTTTGACGTGCGTGTGTTCTGGGCTCACCTACCTAACTTCATAGACCTACACTGGTCTGTGCATGTATATCTGCTGTGCACTGGCTGCTGTGCACCGGCTGGCTGCTGTGCACCGGCAGGATGAAGGCAGAATGCAGAGACTCGTGCAGTTTTTTCAGGGAGACTATGGTGTGCAAAGGAGAGAGCAGCAGACTCGCACACTTGAATACAATCTAGGCTTGTGACCTTGGCTGAGCTACTAGGAAACTTTGTATTCATACAGAACCAGAATTTGCAAGCATTTACTAAAACTCTGAAGAAGTTTACCTGTTAGCCCTCATGAGTTAGGTGCCAAGGGAAGGGAATCACGAACCTTCTTTTTTTTTTTTTCCCCCCGAGACAGGGTTTCTCTGTGTAGCCCTGGCTGTCCTGGAACTCTGTAGATCAGGCTGGCCTCGAACTCAGAAATCCGCCTGCCTCTGCCTCCCAAGTGCTGGGATTAAAGGCATGTGCCACCACCGCCCAGCAAATGTGTAGCCCAGGCTGGCCTCAAACTCATGATCCTCCTGCCTCCTTCAGCAAATCCTACCGGTGTGCGCCACCACACCCGGCCGAACCTTCTAATTGTAATTGCTATAAAGGCAATATTTGATCTTGACACTAAACTGCCATTTCTATGGTATCTAACATTATAATTAAGTTACCAAACAAATTAGTGGATCTTCTAGTCACTGCAAACCTGAGAGAGAAAATAATACCAGTATTTCACCAAAGTCAGTTTTGTATTGTAGACCTACTCTGTGATACAGCGGAGAACACAGCTTTACAGAGAAGCTAACTTACTTTTTATTGTGTGTGGTACCCAGGGAATTGAACCCAGGGAATCATATGTGCTAGGCAAGACATGCTCACATCCCAGAAAACTCATTCTTCAACAAGTGGGAATAAATTTATTAAGGGACAGAGTTGTCTGGCCTTGGCCCAGTTCAGTCTGCTGTGTTTTCTTAGGCAGTCTAATATGTTACTGACTTAGAACTGTAACATGGTGTTCTGCTAAACACCTAAACCAACAATTAATTTCAAACAGTGACAGCAGAATGAATCAATATGCAGTCTATACTCCCATCTGGTCCTATGTTTAAGAGGAAATCACTCAGTGAGTATCCCTTGATGCCTCATCTCACTTGCTGACATGTCACATCCTACTGCTGTGATCTACAGTGAGCTGGTGGGAGGCCACACTGTGACAGGCTGGATGTGGTGTATGTATCTCTGTGCTTGCCTCCTCCTGCCCCTAGTAAGATAAGAGGCCTGTGGAAGAATAGCTTGCTTGCACTGGACATGTTCAGCATGAACCATCTACTTCTTTTTTCTCCATAGTCCCCACTCCCTAAATTAATCTTCAAAACAAAAATGTTACCAGCTCTCTCCTCTCCTGATGTAATTTAGGAACTGAATAGACAGTCGAAGAGAAATGGCAATGTGAGGAAGAAAAGCAGACGACCGCATGTCACAGTGGGGTGTGAGTACCCAACAACGAGGCTCAGAAAATTCTGGTAGTCAAAAGTCAATGTCGTTGATCCTCAGGCCTGGGGAGTTACTTAGACCGTGAAGTGTTGCCTCTGTGTTGGACAACTGTCAACTTGACACAGTCATCAGAGAAGAGGGAACCTTAACTGAGAAAATGCCTCAGTAATATCCAGCTGTCGGCAAGCCTGTAGAGCATTTTCTTGGTGACTGATGTGGGAGGGAGGGCCCAGCTATGTGGATGTGGTCCAGGATTCTAGATGAAAGCGGGTTGAGCAAACCACAGAGCAAGCTAATAAGAGCACCCCCCCCCCCAAAAAAAAGCCGGGCAGTGGTGGCACACGCCTTTAATTCCAGCACTCAGGAGGCGGAGGCAGGTAGATTTCTGAGTTTCGGCCAGCCTGGTCTACAGAGTGAGTTCCAGGACAGCCAGGGCTATAAAGAGAAACTCTGTCTCACAAAAACAAAAAACAAAAAATAAAACAAAAAA
>NW_022196896.1:42144781-42162638 GCF_008632895.1 Mastomys coucha
AGACAGGGTTTCTCTGTATAGCCCTGGCTGTCCTGGAACTCACTCTGTAGACCAGGCTGGAAATCCGCCTGCCTCTGCCTCCCAAGTGCTGGGATTAAAGGCATGTGCCACCACTGCCTGGCGAGAATAAATTCTTAACTCTGCAGCAACCCAGTACTTACAACAGAAAACAGATGCCCAAGTTAGACATGTACTACTGAATAATGAAATACCGTTCCTTGTTGTGTTGCTTGTGTTCTTCTGAGACAGGGTCTCACCATGCAGCCCAGTTGCGTGTTTCAGTAGCTCCTCCACCAGTCTTGGAGGAAGTACCTGGGCACAGCATCCTTGCTAATAGGACTCACTATGTAGGCTACTCTGGTTTTCAAGTTAGAGATCCGTCTGACTCTGCTTCCCCACACACACATCAATATTTTAAAAAAAAGTAAAAAGAGGGGAAAAAAAGGAGAGTGGTTGGAGGGATGGCAGATGCTCCTGCACAGGACTGCTCAGTCCCAGCGCCCACATCAGGTGACCCTTGGAAGCTCAAAGGTGTCTGCAGCATGTGGTGCATATAAACTCATGTGGGCGCACGCGCGCACACACACACCCCATGACAATGTGTGGATGAGATAGAAGGTCTGACATACTGTCAGAATCCGACTGACAACACAAAAGGGCAGTGTATAAACAAAGTGGCTAGAGTCTTCTAGACACACCCATTCACAGTGATTGACTAAAGCCCAGCGTGCAGCACACACCTTTGATTCCAGCTCTCAGGAGGACCATGCAGGAGGACTGTGAGTTTTGTTTTGGTTTTCAGGGTTTTTTGTTTTTTTGTTTTTTTTTTTTTGAGACAGGGTTTCTCTGTGTAGCCCTGGCTGTCCGAGTGCTGGGATTTCTTTCTCTCTCTCTCTCTTTCCTCTCTCTCTCTCTCTCTCTCTTGCTCTTCCCCCACCCCCCTCAACCTCTCTGCCTCACTGTTTACACTGGAGCAGGTGGCCGCTGGGCCCTGCAGATCCTCCTGCCACTGCCTCTGCAGTGCTTGGGTTACAATGTGGGCCACTATCACTGGCTTTTCAATGGGTTCTGAACCTGAACTCAGGTCTTCATGTTAGTGCAGCAAGCACTTGATCAACTGTTACCTTCCTGGCTCCAACTGCAATACATTATTTCTTCCTTCAGGCCCTCCATATACCTCTCCCAGCTTAGTTCAAGTTCAGAGCTTCCTTTTTCATTTGTTGTTGTTACATGCACAATGTATCTATTCCTAAGTACACCCTGCTTAGCGTGTGTAACTTGCTCTTGCAGTGCATGTGTTCAGGGCTGAGCACTTGGTGTTGATAACCAATGGGTTTGCCTTCCCCTCACAGCATTCCTCAGTGGGCTACGATTCTTGTGTAGGACGGACGCCTTGTAGGCTTTCTCCACCCACTTTGGAATGTTTACTGTCATCCTTGTCGTGTGGTGAGATTTCCTGGGTGCAGCCTTCTGTCTCACCAGGCTCTCCATCCTGCCTAGCCCTTCCTTCACAATGTTCCCTGAGCCTTAGGGATGGGTGTGTTTTACAGATGTATCTTTGAGACAGGGCTCCACAGCCCTTATTTTGATTGTTTGGGATTTTCTACAATGGTCTCTGTTGCAAAGAGAAATTTCCTTGATAAGGGAGGAGGACTTATCTAGCTGGACCCTGGAGAGGCTGTACATGCCCCTCCTCTTTTATTTATTTTTATTTTCTTTTATTTTTTAATTTTGTAAACTGTGGTAAAATATACTCAGCTCAAAATAAGATCATTCCCTGTTACCCTACACATACCATGTAAGCCCACTGAACATGGTGCTGCGTGGCCATATGCACTAGGCCGCTATGCCCGTGCACTTCCCCCAAGTCTCTGAAACCTCTCTCAGCCTTGCTGGACGAGCTACTGATTAGCCCTCACAGCATCTACACTGTGCACTGCTGCCTAATACGGATTAGCAGTACAAACATAGCATTTTTCCAACTAAACCACCGATACTGAAAGGCATATCTAGGACACACTGATTTCTGCACCTTACTTTCACTCTGTGCCTAGTGGATGACTTGGTCTGAAGAAAAGATAACTGGGCCGGACAGTGGTGGCACACGTCTTTAATCCCAGCACTTGGGAGGCAGAGGCAGGTGGATTTCTGAGTTCGAGGCCAGCCTGATCTACAAAGTTCCAGGACAGCCAGGGCTACACAGAGAAACTCTGTCTCAACAAACTAAAAAAGAAATAACTGGGCAAGTACCATCCACTCCAAAGAAACTCACCCAGCATACATTTGAAACAACTAATGGAACCCATGAACCACAAGCTCTTCTAACTCTGGGTGGATGGACTTACCTGTTCTGGCTGGCAAAAGATGCCTGGTCTATAGGCAGCATGCTCTCAGGCCATGGGGCAGTTTGGTTTGGAGGGGCCTGCTGTTGATTATACTGAGGTCCTCCCATGTTCATCTCTAACTCAGAAGGCCCTAAAAGAGGGAGAAAAAAGAGAAGAAAAACCTAAACTTTTGTATCTTATAATTTAGAAAGCACATGTTTACTGTGTAGTATCAAATAAAATTGTTGGTTGATGGAAAATGCAGAGGTGGAAGCAGTTACAGGTGAGAACAAGGCAATACAGCTCTGGTGAGGTACAAATGCAAGCAATGAACAGAAAGGCTGATACCACCAAACTCAGGGCACATCCAGGTCACAGTGACAGCAGGGTATCTGCTCTTTTACTCAAAGCTGTTGTTTGTATGGAAAATATTGAAAATACTAACTCATTTTAAAAAAAATCATAAAAATGCACATGTGGATTAGCAAGACCTCCAACTCCCTTCCTCCATGATCCATCCCACAGCCCAACATTTCTGCCACACTCCACTGTCCTCCATGCATCCATCCCACAGCCCCACATTTCTGCCACAGTCCATTAAGCACCTGTAAAAAACTGGAATGAAGAGGAGAATTGTGTCTCTGCAATACGGTACTAATGTGTAAAGCTGCACAGACGCACTGCAAGCAGGTCTCCTGCAGGACTTTCACAAGTCGTAGCTCTCCCACAGCAGGATACACACTCAGACACACGGTTCTCTCTAAGGTTCTTCTCGTGGCTCTAAAGCATACGAGCTTTCTAATTATTTTATTTTATTATCCACTGACTGGACATCCATAACAGGCAATTTTCTGTTGAGTGAATTCACAGCTTTGTTGACTGTACTTACCACTAGGGAAATTGAGCTACATACTAAATTTTATGGAGCTGTATTGGGAGTTCCAAAGTGAGAAAAACATCAGCAAGACAGGGAATAAATTAAATATCTACATAAAAACTCTTACTATTACTTTTATAAATATCTTACTAATGTCTCAACTTAATTTTCCACAGAAATCTCTTGAGTTTTTTTTTTAAGCATTTTTTTTAAAAGAGTTTATTTATTATATGTAAGTACACTGCAGCTGTCTTCAGACACTCCATAAGAGGGTGTCTGATCTTGTTAAGGATGGTTGTGAGCCACCATGTGGTTGCTGGGATTTGAACTCAGGACCTTCAGAAGAGCAGTCAGTGCTCTTAACCACTGAGCCATCTCTCCAGCCCCTTTTTTAAGCATTTTTAATTTTTGGTATTTTCAAATGACACAAATTAAGTTTGGGAACCACCTACTCCCATGAGAATACATGTAGAGATGTAATTATAAATGTCATGCTCAGAAATACTGAATCAAAACATACACAGCACTTTAATACCTATGGAAGAAGCCTGACTCAGAGCTCTGGCAAGAGGCTTGCTCTCCTTTCAAAACAATCTCGAATTTTCCTGGAAATGAATTAGCATTTCCTGTGCAATATCTAACAAGAAAGTTTACAAACACAGACTTTTTAGAATTGAGCTAATGTTTAAGATCAGAGGAAGTCCTGTGTCTATGATTACAAAAATAATACCAAGTAGGAGTTGTATACGCAACTGATCTTTTTTTTTCCCCTTGAGATAGGGTCTTGTTTAGTCCAACCAGGCCTCAAATTTGCTATGTAGCTAAGGATGATGAACTCCTGCCTAGACCTCCCAAGGGTTAGGATTGTAAGTGTGCACACTAATGTTTAATAACAAGTTTCCTGATGATTCATTCATCATACAATTCATGACTTCTAAGTGCAGCATCCAGTAGGTGTCAATATGTTCGAGGTGGACCACTACCACATCAACATGACACACTTTCACCTACCCAAAAAGGAAGCCCTTGTCCCAGGAGTCACTTCCGCTTCCTTCCAGGCCTTCAGCCTTAGGCAACTATGATGAAGGTTTGTGGAGTGTGCACAAAAATTCATTCCAGTAACATGTGAACTGCCTCCAGATAGAATCCTAGAGATGCTTGGGTGTGATGTCATGTTCTTGAGTGGCCGTGCTTTCAATGAGGCCAAGGGAGGCACTGACTTCACAGCCTGGCTGAAGGCCTTAGCAGTTCAGGATGACCACATAGAGTTTGACACTGTGGCTGTACCACCAAACTACTTCTTTGCCTTTAAATTATCATTTATAATGTGACATTTATAATGTGACATTTTAATGTATTTTGCCTCTAAATTAAAATTAGGATTCAACAAGGTTTTAGCAAAATGCCATTTAGGACAACTTCATACTAGAGGCTGCCTATGCACCAAGCCAGAAGCACGTCCTGGAACGAGCATGGAGCTGACAGTCTGTCTGAAGAAGGCATAAGGAGTATGGAGCACAGGTAAGGAGCCTTACCTATGCTCATAACCTGAGACTGAAGCATCTGTCTTTGGCCAGGCTGGCTGTTGGCTCGCATGGGGATGCTGGCTGCTGGGTTCCGAATCACACCTCCTTGGATTGGTCGGTTCATGGCACCAGTGGTAGCAGCACAAGTGACTCTCACAGCTGGACTCTGTGGTGCCCATTCCCCCGAAGGCATACTGGGCCGGGAAGTACTGCTGCCAATCATTCCTGCATGTAAGACAGAGGAAACAGAGATGCAGACATTGGAAACAGCATATGCATGAATACCAGACCTACCTACAAGACTCAGACCATGACTGTAACGTGCAGTTGGCCCAACAGCAAACATTCCCCCTGGGGCAGATGTGGGCCCTTGGCTAAGAACTAAGAGCTTGTGATTACTACAGTTCTCATAGCATGTATTTGCTCAGAAGAGCTGTTAAAACTGCTCCCATACATACTTAGAACAGGCACTGTGGCAAGTGGATAGCCCCAACTTCCTTCCTCAGGAAGTGAATCACATTAGCTGACATTCACGTCAGAGTTCTACTTTCCAAAAGGGAGGTGAGGTGAGGGGGAACAGGTAAGAACTGATAATCAGTTCCATAACTATCCACCCCAGTCAGAGAATGTCCCGTCCTCCAGCGGGTCAGAGCCTGCTAAACTCCTGGAGCATGCAGATATGTTCACTGGATGACCATCAAGTGAGGCTGTCCCACCACAGGCATACTTCTGCATGGACAGGATATTTCAGCAAACAACTTGCATCAAGAAAAATGTAGTAAATTTCAAGGGCAGCCTCTAAGTCCTAGGGAAATTAAAGACCTTCCTGATATAGTCCTTGTAGCTAAGGGGTTCAACCCTCCCAGAGCACTGCATTCTTGATCACACAGATGTAGGATGGGTTATGATAGGCGTGAGAAAAGTCTTCTACACTTGGCATGTGATCACGTGGAACAATGAGAACTCAACATCACCAGGCAGGATCCAGGGTCTGTTCTAATAGCGTCCAGGCTCTGGATGATGGCAATGGCCTAACACTGCCTAAAACATACTGAAGGAGAAGCCTCAGAAACATCTATTTTGAAACGTGATACAGGGGACATAAAGATTTTGCTTTTAAATATGTGGCTCGTTTTCAGTTACTTTATTTCGGTTAAGCAAATTTGGCATAATGAACATGTGGTCAGAACATGGATGTCTCCTCACTTGTGAAATGAGAGATGTGAAGAGATGAGGTGAAGGGTGGTCAGTTAGGGTTAAAAACTACAATATTAAGACATATGTGGAGCTGGAGAGATGGCTCAGCGGTTAAGAGCACTGACTGCTCTTCTAAAGGTCCTGAGTTCAAATCCCAGCAACCACATGGTGGCTCACAACCATCCGTAATGAGATCTGATGCCCTCTTCTGGAGTGTCTGAAGACAGCTACAGTGTACTTACATATAATAAAAAAAAAAAAAAAAAAAAAAAAAAAAAAAAGACATATGTAAAGCCATTTATATTATAGTTTATCTATAAATGGATATTATCAGTGAAAAGGCATTTTAGTTTTCAAAATAATCTATGTAAATAGCATTATAAGATGAGAGTCAGGAGGAGGGGAGTTCCCTGTATCTCCCCTGTACAGTGCAGTCCAGTAAAAATGGACACTGCTTCTTAAGGTATTGGTCTTTACCATGTGATCCTGACAGCCTGGCCGGGAAGTACTGCCGGTTTAGCAGAGCCCATCCCCACTGTCCTAGGGTCCTATATAAGACTTCAACAGTGGAGACCTTCCTGTAGTCACCGATAGGGAGCTACTCCTAGTCACTCATCAGCTACTTTCCTTTAAAGAATTTTATATCACCAATATTTATATGAGTCATGATTTTAAGAGTGCTGAAGTGAATATGGTACTGTTCATGAATCTATAATTTAATGAGGGAGTCGGTACATGTGTGTTGAATGAATAAACTGATACAGTATAGCTCATGCTTCCCATGAATTCTCGATTAGTAACCGGAAATGAAACACCCACCACTTCCCCTTAAATAGTGTTCTGATCTTCAGTTAATGAAAATGGCAATGTACAGGGATTACAGACTTAGCTAAAAATAAAATAGCAAGAATTAAAACATCCATCAAGTGTAAGCTCTTTTGATAATATCTACTTATTTCTATGCCCAAGTCTCTAATACATCACTGAGACAAGGAAGGAAAGCTATAGCCAGCTCCTCCTTAGGAAGCCAGCATCCTCCTAGACCCATAACAAATGCTGTGCCAAGGCCCACACTGTTGTGAGTTCATTCTGAATTCTATGCCACTGTGGCAGGAGGATGTATCACTCAGGAAATATAGAGGACACTGGAAAACTATAGCAGGTCAAGATCCAGCTAGATTACAGGCAACTTCTTCAAGCTCCAGGAAGCCACTTGTTTGGTGTGATTTCAAACCACTGTGCTCATTTAATTGTGCCCTGACCTGAAGCTGTTAAAATGCATCAACATTAAGAAACCAGAACACAAAAGCCAATAAAACAAAACACAACAAAGTTCATGGCTCAAGTGGTCTTCCCGCAGCAGCCCCTGCACAGCTAAGAGTACAATGGAAATGTGGAAGCACAGGCAAAAAGCTCTTCACTTTTACTTCATTTTTTTTCCCCCTGAGTGGAAAAAGAATCTAGAATTGTGGAAGAATGGTAGAATTTTAAACTTCCATTCCAAAACCATCAATCCATTTTTGGAGGTATCAGCAGATTACTAATGGACCAACAAGCATCAGTTATGGTACATACACCCATTTGTTTATTTTGCATATATTCTTCCAAGTTTAGGCCAGCAGTTGGGATACAAGTCTAGACAAGAAGACTGATATCAGAAACTTCCTCAGAGCAGCAGTTGAAGAATGACCTGGTCAGCTTGATGGAGTAGCTTCCCAGAGGCCACCCTCACAGGGAATCCGTGGGGTTTCCACATTTCACATGAGAGCTTTCAACAAGCCTCTGGCCAAGTTCTATCCTTTTGATGTGGATGAACATATTGTCAAATCACACAACCCGCCAGTGAGCAGCAGCGCCTCGGAGCCCTTACCTGTGCTATTGTTCCCTAAGTTTCCTTGGCTTCCTAGCATCCCTTGGTTACCCACCATTCCTGGCTGAGGTATCACTGAGTAGGGACTATTGTTTCTGATTGGTGGGAAAGGTCCAGCACCAGTTGGGCTTTGCAAAGTGATGTCAAGTGGTAAATTCTGGTTTGGCAATAACCTGCCCAGTTGCCCTGGTCGTGGGTTATTAAAAGCTAAGGAGAGAAAAAATGAAAAATTGAAGGTTAATAAAGGACAATGAAAAAGAATATTACCAGTAAGTAGTGTTTAGGGAGAATGTCTCCTGTAACATGACAGAGATGCACATCTTCGTCAACTACCTCCACAAGAGCCAACGCACAGGAAACACACGCAGCACCCTGTATGGCACTAGATGGCTCTCCATAGCCTTGCGGAATGGGGTGGAAACAAGGACCTTGTCTTCTCTCCAGGAACTGGAGCACTGAAAAGTTTCTGCTAACTAAACCATTGCTACATTAACAGATAGTGTTCATGTTATACGGCCACATGTTGGTGGGTGGGTTTTTTCTGTTTCTCATTGTTTTTGTTTGTTTTTGTTTGTTTTGATAAAGTCTCCCCTCAACTGCTTTTGTCTGCTTCAGGAGTTCTGATTTTCACAGTAACGAACCTATAAACACCTTTTGCATGCAGCCTACACACACATGTAGTTTGGATGTTAGAACATTATTTCTTAACTAGGCTCAAGGTTTAGAGTAAGTCAGAAGTAGATACTTCCATTAGAAGTTAAAACTGTTGAGTGTACACTGTGTTACCTGGAACAATACTCCATTGTACACTATGACTTAGTAGTATGGCTTTAACTACAGGCACATATTTAGATTTGAAATGATTTTTATGATTAGTTCACAAGAATTGACTGTGTACTAAGCAGTAATCTGTAATTTTATAACAATGTTATTAAAACACTCAAGTACTACACACACTAATTTACAGAGCTAATGTATTAGTGATATCAAGACTTTACTTTCTTTTAATTTTATAAGCACAGACTGCACTAGCAGTTAAGAGAAAGAAGACTTTTTAACAACCTATGGCAGAGAAAAACTATTCAGAAAAATGAGGGCCGGGAATGGACATTCCTGACCTCGCCCAGCCCTGCCCTCCTACAGCTCAGCTCACTATCTCAGGTTCCAAAGGGAGCTCCCGAGTGTAGGACCCATGAGCCCCCACCGTGTTCTTTGTTTCTCTCTGGGTTAAAGGGTACTATCTTATGTTTCTTACCTTATTCTCTCAATTCTTTAGCTTTGTGATTGCCCAGGTCAAACAATTCATCTTACTTTCCTTTACCCCTTTTCAGAATGGTCAGGAACCATGCAAGCAGGGACTTGTCTCTAAAAGTAGTCATCTGTGATGTGGCTAAGGCTGCAGGCTTGAGAACACTGCTAGGCATGGCCATGGGTGTTCTACTGACGTGGAACAGGGCTTAAGCTTACCAGCACTGAAGAGCTGTCTTTCTGTAAACTATAGAAAAACTGTTCTTTCACACAAAACTGGAAACTCAATGTATTCTATCAGAGTGAATGGCATTTTTACTCAGCTGAAACAAATTAAAAGTAAGACTCCTCAACAGAGCAGGCAAGGCGTTTGACTGTGAAAAGCCTTTCTGCAAACAATTAAAACTTTTTTGAGACAGGGTCTTACTATGTAGCTCAGGTTGGCCCTGAATTCACCATCCTCCTGCCTCAGCCTCATGTCTGGGATTACAGGCACGCAGTAACCACGCCTGGTTTGACTTTTTCTCCCCAAAGGAAATGATGAGGCAGTGAGCCGCCTGCACACTCCGACAGACCAGGACAGTAGATGGGGCTGTTTTATCAAGAAAACCTCCAAATAACTAAATTGTGGCAGACTTGAATTAATGTCTGATGGGGATTAAATGGGAGACTTCTCTCAAACCTGGAACAGCGCATACTCACTGCTCTGTGACATCCGCAGCGTTGCTTTCTGGGCTCCAACAGGTGTGACAGGACTGCTGTCAGCTGTGAGTTGCATGAGGTCATTGATGATGGCTTGCTTGTCAACTGACCCAGTAGGAGCTCCTGGCCTTGTGTCTGGGAAAAGCTGTGGTAACTGACTATTCTGCAAATCATCCAAAATCTCTTCCAAGTTGTCCAGCTCGCTGCCAGGCTGCAGTCAACAAACACAAGTGTGCATCCAGATCCATGCTGTAAGAGCAACCCCAACCCCAGCCACTGGCAAGTACAGACCCAACCATCACAGGGTAGTTAAAAAAAGCAGGTACGTGCAAATATAAGGCCTAACAATGGGCCAAAACAGCTCTCATAACTGAGTCCACCGAGGACTGCAATCTAATCTCTGGACCCTGATCCCTCACCTAGAAACCAGGCATGGCTGATTTAGAAAGAAAGCTGCTCCCCACCTTGCAACTCACTAGCAGTTTATATATTCCCTTTATTTTATGTGAACCACCCCATTAATTATGAGAAAAAATTATATCCAATTACTTATAATTGGACCATGACTTACAGTTTGGATCTAGGTTTCAGGGTTAAGTTTTCTTAAAAAATAGCAACAATAAAGCTGGTGTAAAATAACTGTGGCTATTCTCTTGTGTGTGTAGGTTGGCTGTAAAATAAGCTTCAAATACTCATGAACTAGCTAAGTCTTGCTTTTTCAACTTGAAATGTGCTTTTATTTTAGGTTTTGAATGTCAGTGTCTTTCTTCTTAACCAGTTTAGGTGACCGGGTATACAGAGGACCAAACTACCTCTCTCCACGCTCCCTTTGCTTTGTTTTTTTTTTTTTGTTTTGTTTTTTGGTTTTTTTCCTTTTTTTTTTCTTTTCTTTTCTTTTCTTTCTTTTTTTTTTTTTTTTTTTTTTTTTCGAGACAGGGTTTCTCTGTGTAGCCCTGGCTGTCCTGGAACTCACTCTGTAGAGCAGGCTGGCCTTGAACTCAGAGTTTGGCCTGCTTTTGCCTCCCAAGTGCTGGGATTAAAGGCGTGTGCCACCACCACCAGATACCAAGCATAGCATGTATTAACTTGAGTTCACACGAGCCAGTTTCTTAAAATCATTTCTTGAATTCAATTCCCATTACCAATATGATTAATAACGTAAGTATGAGCACTATTTCTTATTGCCTACTTTTTTTGTCTAAGAGCTAGAATGACTTCCCTGACCTTTTTTTGGGTAGAACCTATCCAGAGTGTTAGCATTTAAGATCGCAGATGGCAACTACATAGGAAAGTGTTCGGATAAGTGTGATCATGCCTGAAGCCCAGCACTCGAGGCTAAAGCCAGTCTGGACTACATAGTGAGCTATAGGATAGCCTGGGCTAGAGGGAGATGGTTTCAAAACTGAACAAAAGTCTATGTGAAACTGGCAAAACTGGTGGATTTGTTTATGTGCAAATCCTGGCCTCTACAGGGAAGATGGGACTGCTAAGACTTTTGTCCCTGGAAATACAGAATCTACATAGAATACCTTTGTGAGATAAGCTCTCCTTTATGCTGTCTGGCTTTGCCTGGGACTTCCTTTCCTGTCTTGAACGCCGCCCCTCCAGCCCCCAGAAACTGTGATTATAGGAGTCTTCTATGGAGTCTACTGTGTTTTTCTAATAAAAAAAAGTACACTCATTTATTTGTGTGTGTGAACATCAGAGGATCAGCTGTGGGAGCTGATTCCTCTCTTTCTCATGTGGGTCTAGGGGATGGACCTCTGGTCATCAGGCATGACAGTGACAAACGCCTTTGCCAGCTGAGCCGGGACATCTCTTGTCAAGTTAGGAAGTTCTCTGTTAAGTGGTATTTGACTTGATTCTTTTCAGAGGTAGCTACTTAAGCAATAGACTTAGCCACTCCTTTCCAGGGAACTCTTCATGTACTCTTAAAACAAGAAGAGCATTTTTGTGTCACCCATTTCCAATAGGACAAGCAGCTTTTCTATGGGAGAGGTGCACACAGAGATGTGGCCCTGAAAGCCCCTGGGGAAGGGAAGCCTTGCACAGTCTGGATCAGCTGTGACTAACAGGTCCTCCAACAGTAAGGCTTGGAGGGGAGGGGTGTCGGTTAGCCACCGAGATGAACTCCTTTCATCATTAAAACTAAAACAGAAATTCCTACAGCTTCCTGATTCCTCAGAACAGTGTTTGCTATGCTCCTGTGATAACTGTCTTAATAGACGAGAACAGGGCTTCAGTGAGCTACCGATCATCTTTGAAGCAGTGTCCTGTAACAACAATGCCTTATCCTGAGACCTTTAGAGCTCAGTGTGCAGGTGAGGAAGAAAGCTGAAAGGAATGCTAATCTGCCTGTGACAAAGCCTGGCAGATTGCCCCTTATGAAAATTATAGAAAACAGGCTCATGCAAACAAAGCCAGAAGTATGTGTGTATTTGTATTTTCTTTCTTTTTTTAAAATTTATTTATTTATTATATGTAAGTACACTGTAGCTGTCTTCAGACACCTCCAGAAGGGGGCACCAGATCTCATTACAGATGGTTGTGAACCACCATGTGGTTGCTGGGATTTGAACTCATGACCTTCAGAAGACCAGTCGGCACTCTTAACTGCTGAGCCATCTCTCCAGCCCTGTGTTTGTTTTCTTAATAGATGCACTTAACATGACAGAATGTTTTTCCTGCTACAGTCTACACAAACAAAATTATAAACCACCTTAAACAAAAAAAAAATTTTTAAAAGACGCTTTTGGAGACAGAGTCACTGTGTAGCCCAGGATGGTCTTGAACTGCAGTACTGTACTCTGTGTGCCTCCTGGGAGCTAAGGTACACTGTATCATGCCTGGCTTTCCCTCCCTTCCTAGAGACTCAGTGGCTCTTGCTGTCCTGGAAGGCTGTGTAGACCAGACTGCCTATCTCTGCCTCCCGAGTGTTGGCATTAAACCTCATTGGCCATGGCTCTTCTTCTGTTTTCTGTGGAACTCTGAGTAACATGCTAATTAAAGTATATATAAATGTAAATACTTGACACTTGACATGCATTTTAACATTACAGGCACATATGTTTTAATACATACGTGTTAAGACATATGAGTAACTAAAATCAATTTATATAAGAAAAAATTATGAGACAGGATCCCAGGCTGGTCTCCAGCTTCCTAGGAAGCAGAGCATAGCTTTTACCTCTTGACCTTTCCACCCTCACCTTCAAAGTGTTGGGACTACAGGTATGTGGAAAATGGCCAGCTCAAGTAATTTCTAAGTAAAAAATTTCATAACCACTATATATATTTGACCATAATAAAGTTTTTATTTATGTATTCATGCAGTGCTGGGGACCAAACCAGCTTTGTGTGATATGGCCTGAGTTACTCTCTCCCTTTCATCCTAATTTTAATTTTTTTTTAAAAAAGAAATGTCTTAAAGTTAAACTGATTTTCAAATTTTGATCACTCTCATTTACAACTTTAAGAGTTACCTGGGTGAGTGAGATTGTAACCCAGTTGTGAGGCCTGTAAGAGGCCTTGGGTTCAGTGTCCAGGATAGGAAAGGAAGAAAGGGGGGAAGGAGGAGGGAAAGCTAGCAGCAGCAATGTTCTGACTTAAGAAGCAACAAATCTGAGAGCTCTGCAGCATTTTCCTATCAACAGCCTGCTTCTTCCACAGGCTCAGAGCTCTGGGTTCTATCTGAACTCACTCAGGCTACCATTTCAAGATGCATGGTGAATTTTTAAAGACATTGCTTTGCCTGAATTCCTTGTCAATTTTTGGAATATGTATTTATCATTAATTTGTTCAGTTAAACTTTTCTTACCCTGAGGTAAGGTTGACTTTGAATTTACAATTCTCTCTCAGCTCTGGAATGTTGGGATTGCAAGATGCACATGGGCATTCTTGGCTTTAAGTTTAAATATTCTTACAGGAGATAGATTTCAGCATGCTTTACCCTCAGGCAGATTGATTTTAATACTCTCCTTAGTATTCATGCAAGTTCTGGAAGGGCTGAAGTGTGATAATTTAATGTTTCTGAAAGAAGATATCTTCTACAGCTTTGGAATTTACATCTCACTGATGCTCTTCTACCTTCCTCACTTTGTTAGGCACATTTTCTTTACAAGACAGAGATCAATGCCTTCCTTTAAAACACCTTGCAGACACTTCGAAGGTTCACTTCCGCATCTACCTGGATGCTCAGATTGCCACATCAATTTCAGTAGTTAGTTTCAACTATTTCTGGCAGAAAACGAGTCAGAAAATTTCTTTTAAGTTCTATAAAATGAAAAATAAACTTGATTTCTTTAATTTTTCTTTTTAGTTTTATAATTATTTTCATGTGTCAAAAATCAACTTGTTCTCTGAATAAAGAAACACATGAGTATTCTAATAAACTAAAAAGTACTCTGAAAACATTTTAGTAAAGCTATAGTCTCAGCATTTGCTCAGCACAGACTTGTGAAGGAATTCTATAGTATCTGGAGGAAGGAATGCCTGGCCACTGCCAGCTTACATGGCTTCTCTTTCTAATGGAGTTAAGCAATGGAGACCGTTCCAAGTCATCAAAGAAAGGGAGCCAAGAGTATTGTCTGGCAGAGTACCAGCTACACTCCACTGTGTAAATAAGTGACTTAGAGCAGTAAACATACTGGAAACGTTTCTGTCAGTTTCTTTTCCTGTTGGCTAGGAAATGGCGTAGAAACATCTTGTTTGAATGCTCTGCCCAGTAAAAATATGCCATTTTCAGTAGAATAACACTGCACCACCGAAGTACTTCCTGACCTTAAAAAGGCAGTAATACATTAAACACACATTCAGGGTTTTTTTTTTGCTTTTTTTTTAAAGTCAAAATAACCAGACAGACCATTGCAATACAGGCTTACTTTATCTGTCCATGTTTACTAAATAATTACTGCACTCCTCTGAAATGAAAGGTGAGGACGCTGGCCTTGGGGACAGAGGGTGAGCAGGGCTGAGAGTTTGCCTCTCATGGTAAAGCATCGTCCTGTGGCAACGTATCTCCTTACTATGTCTTTGATGCTACACTGGCTCCGTGAAACTGTATTTTAGATGGGCTTTGGGAGACGGTGGAGGGAAGGTTAGCAAGGAACGAGATTTCATTAAGGAAAATATACTTCCTGTATGTGAGCATGTGTACCCTGCTTTTTTTTTTTGCATCTTCAAACAAATTTACACAGATTTATACTAGTCTTTGTTTCTCACATAATTTTGATTAGAAAATTATTTCTCCCAAATAAGTAAACTCCAAGTGATTCAAAGTCTTAAAAATGAAACAAAACCAAACTCCTAAAACCTTTTCTTATTTGGCATTAGTAAAATCATATATACAAAGTAATCGACATATCAGAGATCCCTTTCATTGTCCCTCTAATCATTAACCTGCCTTTAGCATGGTAAGACACCTAAGTAATGCTGTGCCTGCTGTTCTGAACTGCCACTACCTCCGCGCCATTTAATCCAGTACACCCCAGAAGATGAAAGCCCGGCTGTCAATATGGTTTTCACATCACATCACATCACACAAGGCACTCTTATTCACTTTCTGTCGGCCTCAGTACTGTAGCTTATGAGGTCACCGCATTATAAAGCAGCTGCTGCCTAGAGCCTGCTGCAGGACTGTAGGATTAATCACGATGGAGTCTTAGTCTGCCTAGAGCCTGCTGCAGGACTGTAGGATTAATCACGATGGAGTCTTAGTCTGCCTAGAGCCTGCTGCAGGACTGTAGGATTAATCACAATGTAGTCTTAGTCTGCCTAGAGCCTGCTGCAGGACTTTAGGATTAATCACGATGGGGTCTTAGTCTCCTTGCCCCCGAGTAGCACAATGCCTCAGGAATGGCAGCAACCACTGACATCACAGGGAAAGAAACAGGAGGTCAAGTCCTAGAACTAGTTGGGCTGGCAGGGACTGTCCCCAGATGCAGCCTCTGTGGACTCGTGGGGTCAGGGGCTCACAGGCACAGTGTGGGATGAGGGTGCAGCTCCCTGGAAGCTGGTGCCACTACCTTCCTACCTGCAACACAGCTTTCAAGGGCAAATTATAGGCCATTTTAAGGAGAGGCCCTGTGACTTCCTCACTGCTTGGCCAATTATGACATAAGAAGAGTCTGCCAGACAGGACCTGTTCAGCCTGGGGAAAGCCAGGCTAGGTCCTAACCTCCAGTCAGTCACAATTCCACCACTGCAGTTGCAATGACTTGCATCTCTTGCTTTTGTAAGTCAGTGAAAATATCAATGGGTTGGTTCCACTGTGGTGCCTTTTACACCAGAGTATTGCTGGGAATGGCTGAGGGGCCAGGGTTGAAATGTTGGAGAAGGATCTAAATGTCAGCGTGGATGAAAACACTCCAGAGGTCTGTTGTACAACGTAGTGGAAACCATAACACATATATACTGAAGACCACTCAGAAGAGGTAAAAAGGTACCTGTGCCACAAAAGTGGCCAGCACATGCACGCAGCGCTGTATGAACTAGTCTGACAGTGCTATTCTACAGAGGATCGTATTGCATAAGGATGTTTTTTTGATAAAAATAAATAATTAAATAAAAGAATGAGTCTAAATATTACTTTAGGTCCCTTGGATTGTTCTTAAGGTATTAACTTTGGAGAGAAGTGCAGAGAGAATGTAACCTATTATTCTGGGTTTGAATCGATCCGTAATGGCTTTGATTTGTCTTTGTGCATTTCCTCTGGTGTGTTTTAAGCAACAGTCAATGAGATTCCTGTACATTACTTAGAAGTGCTCCCAGAGAGGGAAGAGGCAGAAGGATTTTTACTTGCTGAACTCTGATCCTACGGAGAGAGTAACAAATAGATACTTAAGTGTACTCTCAGAAAGCCCTGCTCACTATTGTTTACTTACGACCTCTGACCCAAGAATGAATTGACCTTGCTCATAGCAAGAACAATGACCAACGCCACCCATACCCCACCCCCTCCCAAAAAAAACAATCAAAAGAATAGTTTGTGTCTATCCCAACTGTCTGCTCCGGGTCTGCAAGTATGTGTCAAAGTGTGTCAGAGCACAGCTACCCTTACTGCTCAGCGTCCACAGCACTGCGACCTGCACTGGCTGAATGGCCTCCTAAGCCTAAGTCTGTGCCGGGTAACTCTGCAGTGTAAACACACAGTTTCATGCAAAGTAACTGTTACCACACACAAACACAAACACTACTTTTGGGGAGTCACAGATTGTCCTCTTAGAGAACGTCTATGACACAGGATGAGCACACCTGGGAGAAGACATCAGAAAACTCACCTGGTCACTGGGCTCAAAGCTCACCTCCTCCTTCACAGTTTTCATAGCGATTAGCTTTGTGTTACTGGCAGGATCTGTCTTACTGTCCAGTCGCTCGAGTTTGGGGGTTATTTCCGGTAAACCAATATCTTTAGTATCATCTTTGTCAAGCAAATAGCGCAGTAGTGCATTCTCTTTCTTCTTGGGGCTCGCTGGCTCCTGTTTGACAGTCACTTCTGATCCAGGAGCTGTGCTGCTGGACTCCTGGCTCAGCTCTTTGCCTGTGGCTTCTGCTGTCAGCTTGGCCAAGTCCACAGGGGAACTGCTGTCCTGTAAGAGTCTGTGCAAAATCTTATGCTTCTCCTTGAGCGAGGTGCCATGTGTGGACCCAGGCCCAGGCAAGCTCCCTGTAGAGTCCTTGTTTGTGTCCGACAAAGAGCTGGGCAAGGGTGAAGGTTCCATCTGGTCGGACTTGGTGGTCAGCAGCTGTAGGAGTTTGGTCTGCCCTTTGCTGTCATGGAGCCGGCTGTGTCCCTCAGCCCTGTCTCCACTGGCCGCCTGGGGCATGCTGGAATCATTGGGCCCCTTTTGTTCTTCAGGATGGCAGCTGGCCTCTGCTTGTCCAGTTGTACCTTCTGATGGCTCCCCATAAAGTCCAAAACAGTCTTTGGAGTCCAAGCTTCCCATCTTGCTGAGTGGGGGAGGATTCATATTAACTGGGGAGTTTTGCAAATTGCCCATTTTTAGGTCCGGTGAAGCCAACGATGACCCTAGTGAGACCCCATGGCCCTCGCTGAGGGCTTGCAGTGCACTGAGAGAATGGTTGGTATAACTATGGCTATTTCCTGTGCTGCTGC
>NW_022196896.1:42163026-42174609 GCF_008632895.1 Mastomys coucha
TCGCTGAGGGCTTGCAGTGCACTGAGAGAATGGTTGGTATAACTATGGCTATTTCCTGTGCTGCTGCAAACTCCCACAGGGGAATGCAAGCTTCCTGCAGGGGAAAACTGACTGGGTGGGATGCGAGGACTGCCAGCCACGCCAGGGCTCATGCGCTGCCTTGGGGAGAGCACAGAGCTGGCTTGCCCTGGGTTCATGCCAGGACTGCCTTGTGAGGGACTGTTCATTTTGAGTGCATAGTTACTACCCTGAGGAGTGGTTGCTTGCATGCCTGATACATGGTTCATGCCCCCAGAACCACCAAACCTGCCCATAGGCATGCCCATTTGTTCCTTTGGGCCATTCATGGGAAAATTTATATTGCTACCGAGAGTCATGTCCTGACCTGGGTTCCCACTGCACAGGGCCTGATGGGCAGGGCTGCTAGAGCTAATTGGATTCAATGGCTTCCCCATCGCTTGTCCAGTCAGATCCGGATTCATTACACATACATTCTGCTCTCTGTACAATGAGGAAAGAAACATATATAAGATAAAAGGAAAAATACAAAGTAAATTGTTATTAATTTTAGAAATGGCAGGGTCTCTTTTCTTTACAAAAGTAGACTACACTTAAAAGAAGTTGAGGCTTGGATGAGAACACCTGTGCTATGGGCTAGACTGAACATGTACAGCTCTGGACTATGGGCTAGACTGAACATGTACAGCTCTGGACTATGGGCTAGACTGAACATGTACAGCTCTGGACTATGGGCTAGACTGAACATGTATAGCTCTGGGCTAAGAAGGATGCTTTTCAGGCAATGCATTAAGATGTCTACGGTTTTACTGAATTGTGTGTATGGAGGTTAAATTGGACGACTCCCATATTGAAACTTGGGACAATATGGGAAAGAGGACACTAGGAAGATCTTAATTATGCATCTCCCTGATGAGCACTGAGAGCTTGCACAGCCTTACAGAAATGACCACATAAGTACTGCTTGACTCAACCATTTGCTACAGCTTCAGCTCCCAGCAGCGGGCACATCTGTAGGCCTAGAGGTGCTCATAGGTGTCACTCGGTTCACGGTGGAGGGCTTTTGCTTCAGTCTTGGTGGCTACTTATGAGTTAGCAAACATGGTCAGTGGTCATCAAACGCCAGCTGCAGCTGGGGTGGGGGGTGAATCTGCTGCCTCTTAATCACTTTCAAACGGCTGCAGTTTGAGGTCAGATCTACTATTAGTTCACAACCAGATTATTTATTCCTATACTAGAAAGCAAAATAATTAAGAAATCTAATAAACTGGGACTCGTTAAGCAGAGCAACTGTAGATATCTCTTGGCAGCACCTCGTAAAGTTTCCCTCAGCATATATATGAACATTTATAAAATTTGAAATTCAATCATTTTCCCAAATGAGTATCTTAAACAATATGCTCTATGACATTTATTTTCAAATCAACATTCACATTTCTTTCTTTTACTATAGAAAACCACTCAATTTAAAGTCTAATGTGAAGATATTAAACCCAAAACAAAAATCAAAACTAGTCTAAGAATATTCATTTGAAGATAAAGCATCTAGGATCAGAAATCTTAGCACTGGCTTTACCGTTCCTGTCCTCACTGCATTGCTCTCTGGGAACTTCCCTTCTTGACTATAACAGGAAGGTGCAGTCAAGCCCTGGGTATTCTCCCGTTTTTGTTTAAGACAGGATCTCTCTATATAGTCCTGGCTGTCTTGGAGTTTGCCAAGTAGATCAGGCTGGCCTAAAACTCTCAAGAGATCCATCTGCCTCTGCTTCCAAGTATTGGGATTTAAGGTGTGCACCACCACATCCAGTCTGATGCTGTGTTCTTAATGTTAAAGGTAAATGCTTTGCTGGCACTGTGCAGTGGTTTCTAACTGACAGTTAACAGCCATCTCATTTTACAATTTATAACGTCATAGTCAAAAAGGCGGAGTCTGGGAACCTGAGACGCATTTGGGTGGCATACTGCTTTTGTAGCACATCTTTCAACAAGGGGTGGGAACTGAGGGTGAGTTTATAATTACCTGTGAAGCATGTGTAAAGATATTACAAGCTGAGGCTCATTAGTAGTCTGAGAACGGATGAGTTTGCTCTTGGTTTGTGCAGCAACGAGAGTGCCATCAGACAAAGAAAAACGATAGATCTGACTGAATGCCAACCCTTGTCTCAGAACTGCAGGCAAAAAAGGAAACAAGACATGATTAAAACAAAAAGCTAAAGGAAGAAAAAAAATCAGAAAAGTAGAGTCAAGTGTCAAGGAAAGTGTGCCAAGGGACAATAGTGATTGACTTCACTGGTTTTCCTACCAGCATGTTGAAAGTTCCAGGTCAGAAAACAACCATTTAAAAAGCAGTTACTTTTCAAAATACCAAACAGTGAATTAATTTTTTTGTATGACAAAAAATAACAGCTTGAAAACTCAAACTATCCTTTATTTTTAAAATTTTGTTTTTATTTTTAATTTTAGACTTATTTTTATTTTATGTGTATGCATATTTTGCCCAAATATATGTAAGTGGAACTGGAGTTACAGAATGTGTGAACCATCATGTAGGAGCTGGGAAGTGAACCTGGGTTGCCAAGAAGAGCAGCCAGTGCTCTTAACCTCTCTCTGGGCTATCCTAGCACCCTAAATAAACTCTTAAATCAAATTTTATTATGGAGCAAAGAGAGTATAAACAGTTAATCATGTCAAAATGAGCCTTTCCATAATTTCTTAATAATATTAGAAAAATCCCATAAAAGCAATACAAGCCCCAAACATGGTATGTCTCCGTACAGTCTGCCTCGGCTTCCCTTTCCAGTATAATGATCGGGACGAGGCTTCAGACCCTGTGCTGTCAGGATGCTCACCCTCAGGGGGCCTCTCCAGCCTCCAGCCTCACACTGCTTTGCTAGGCTTTGCTTCTCATGATGTAGCGAGTGCTTCTTTCCATGCTTGGGACAATAGGAAGTAAAAGTGAAGAGCATCGTCTCTCAGAAGAAAGTGTGCTAAACACAACTGAAAGCCAAGCACAGACCTAAGCCAGTGTAATTGTTTTAACGTCTTCATAAAGGCCAGATACTTCTATTGTTAAGACAAGAAATACAAAGTAAATCAACTGGCTTAATGTATTTTCTCTTAAAATAAACCTGAGATTTATAGAACTATATTTCATAATAAACATTTCACATGTAACCTCAATACAGGAAAAAATGAAACTCAGTTGTTTCTTAAATAATTTTGAGAAAAGTATTGGGGCTGGCGAGATGGCTCAGCGAGTAAGAGCACTGACTGCTCTTTGGAAGGTCCTGAGTTCGGATCCCAGCAATTACATGGTGGCTCACAACCATCTGTAATGAGATCTGATGCCCTCTTCTGGTGTGTCTGAAGACAGTTAGAGTAGATTATGCTGGAGCGAGTGGGCCCCGCAGAGGTCCTGAGTTCAATTCCCAGCAGCCACACACATGATAGCTCACAGCCACCTGTACAGCTACAATGTACTCATACACATAAAATAAATAAAATAAATCTTTAAAAAAAGAAAGAAAAAGAAAAGTATCATGTTTCTAACATAATTATTGTACAAACTTTGTGGGTTGAACTATTCTCCCCAAGGTGACCATGCAAATTCACCAGGCCAGAGAATTACAGGTAGGGGAGGGGAACTGATTTCTCCTTCAAGCTTCACTCTGTATTTGTCAAACAGAACCTTCCTCCATAACGTCACGGAGAGAGTGTACTGGGACATGCCTGGCTGCTGTCCACTGCTGCCTGCAGGGACTCCGAAGTGGCTGCACTGGGAATCACTTACTACTGTATGCATGCTGTGCTCTGCACAGTAAACATTTGTCTAAAGGTAACAGCTAGAGATACAGCTGGGTAAAGGACTCACATTTTCAGTGGCTTATGATTTTTCTTCTGACCTTGGCTGTCATCGCTAAAGACTCCATTTGGTCCGCATACTATGTGGCAATAATGAATGGCAATATGTGGCAGACCTGATTGTTTAGGATGCTCCAACTCAAAAGAAGACCTTCTAGCACATTTCTTCTAGATACAGGTGGAATCTTCTAGCATTACATGTTTCTTTTAAAAGTTACTATTCATAGTCACTTTTGTGGGGGTGTGTATGAGTGTGTACATATGATGTGTATGTGTGTGTGTGTGTGTGTGTGTGTGTGTGTGTGTGTGCCTAGAGGGTATATACGAATGTGTAACATGGTGTATGTACCTGTGCATGCTTACGGGGTATGCATGAGTATACATATGGTGTGTGTGTACCTGTGCGTGCTTACGGGGTATACATGAGTATACATATGGTGTGTGTGTACCTGTGTGTGCCTAGAGGGTATGCATGAGCATGTATACATGGTGTGTGTACCTGTGTGTGCCTAGAGGGTATACATGAGTATACATATGGTGTGTGTGTACCTGTGTGTGCCTAGAGGGTATGCATGAGTATGTATACATGGTGCGTGGACCTGTCTGTGTGTGCCTAGAGAGCCCTAGCAGTCCTACCCCTCCCCGACAGTGTGGGTGTTAGAGGTGAGCATGCAACTACACCTTTCTTTTTAAGTGAGTTCTTGGGGATCTGAACTCAAGTCCTCATGACTAGTCAGGAAGTCCTCTTACTCACTGAGCTACTGCCCTGGGCTCTGCATTCCCTGGTTTGTACATCTATGTGCAGTTTCCTTTCAGTGGGTCCTGTCTCTCTAAATGCAATAGAGTCCTTGTCTAGGTAATTAAATGCAGGGCACTTGGAACCCAGGGGCACTGAACATATTTGCTAAGGGCATCTCTTTAATTTCTGCTTCTACTCCAAGCCATTATCTAGTGAAACGCCAGGTTAACTATTGATTTCTGTCAAACGTACTGTTCTTCCTGTCCTTACTCTAGCAGAAAGAACAACACTAGAAGGTACACAATGTTTGATCACTTGCTTAATTTTTAAGAAATTAGGGTGAAAAAGATCCAGATGTGGGGAGCAAATGGATTACTCAGAGTACATTTCCTATGTCTGTGCTTTCTCATCAAGTGGCCTCAAAAACATAATGCTTCAATGTACAAACTGGACTGGTTAAAAAGCCAAGGCCATAGGTGCACACTAAATGCATGACAAACTACAGCTCCATTTGCCACAGACAATCATCCACGCTGAGATTTAGAGCCTTGGTCTGCTGTGAGTCCCTTATGTGCTGCAGAGCACCCAACACCTGTAAAGTGCACAGGGGAGGGCTGGGGTGTCTCTCGCGGGCTTGGTGTGGGGGGTGATGAGAAGACAAAGGAGGATAAGGCCATTCAACGGCAGTGTTCATTCAGGGCTGGAATAGACTAAAAGACAGCTGGAGGGTTGAGTTTGCTTCCAGCTGTTCTTTTAGTCTGCAGCCCAGAGCAGAGCCTGTTGCCTCTCCAGGCCTTCTGGAAACTTCTGGAATCTGCTGTTGTAAAGGAAATCTGCAAATTGTGAAGGAGAGCTTGGGATTTACTGGCTCTTGAAAATACCCATTTATTCTTCCTTCCAGATTGCTCTTATCAACTCCATCCTGTTCCTAGATTACACAGACCTTGGTTATCTTGTCATGCACCCAGAAGTATGAGGATGACAGAAAATGACCTCTTTCTCCATCTTTGTGATATCAATGCCTCTTGCTTTATCTCCTCAAGTAGCTTACTGGGCCGGGGAGTACCAGCAGAGGTCACAGAAGCTCTGTGAGGAGAGCTCTGGGCATCCCCTCCTGACAGAAGGGCCATAGGAAGCGACTGTGCAAAGGCCGCATGACGTAGTGTGCAGAGAAGCATACCTTCATGATGATGCCTCTTGGCGTATGATAGAGACTCCCCTTCATGCTGTGTGTGGAACTTCTGAATACATCTTCTCACCAGGTCCTCCCAGCCCGGCTTCATGGCAGCTCTCATGGTGCTAGTGTCCAGAGAAGTGATCTTGCCTGAGAGGTAACAGCAGACATTACAACTGTAACACTGATTTTCCAGGCAGACAATCAACATTCAGGAATACATAGATTTACTGACAGTTATGGACTGTACCTGTGGGGACTGGTCTCATGTAAAGTGGCACAGCTTATGCAGGTGACTCTATCTTCCTGTGTCCTTTCTATTTTATTCATCTGACTTATCTCTGATTTTTAGACAAATCTTGTAGAGTCCAGGATAACTCTGCCTTACCTCCTGAATATAGATTGGTTTCAGACATGTGCTAGCATGCCTAGCTTACCCCCAATATTGTAAATCATCTCTAATAAGTATCACATTCTACACAGGACAATGATCCTTTAAAAACTGAATCATTTCAGTTCTGGGGTTGGTGAGCCACAAAGAGACAGAACTGCAGAAATGGAAAGCCTGCTGTCTGGAGCTGGCAGCCCAAGTATAGCTCCAGGAAGGAGCGTGGTGAGGAAGCCCCTCTGTGGGCCTGCTGCCGCTCAGCAGGTAAAGATCACACCACAGCTCTCAACACTATGTCCTTCCACACACAGTTACTGTATTCAGGTACCTATGCATTTTCTTTCCTTTTCATTTTTTCTTTTCTTTTTTTACGACATGTTTTCTCTGTATAGCCCTGACTTGCCTGGAACTCACTCTGTAGACCAGGTTGGCCTCGAACTCAGAAATCTGCCTGCCTCTGCCTCCCAAGTGCTGGGATTAAAGGCATGCGCTGCCCAGCACCTATGCATTTTCAAATGACCACTTTTGCCTTCTCTGACAGGAATTTACCTTGGAGGTCCTGGCGGGTTGTAAAGCTTTCTGATGAGGGAAGAGCTGGTCTTTCCTTCATGGGGACTCTTCGTGCCACACAAATCAAGCAGGACTGCAAATCTTAATAAGACACAATTGCTAATCATATCTGTACTGATCAAATCAACTCAAATATCTACGACAGCACGGCCTGGTAGATCCTTGAGAGTTGCCAGGTTCTCAGTTCCTCACTGACTTAATTCCAGTTAGACTATAGTGGGAAGCGGCTGTTAGGATGAGCTGGAGCAGAGGGGCAGATGCCAAAACTATACAGCACTTGTGATAAGAGTCTATCCACCAAGCTAGAGTCAATGACTGGAAACCGCCTCCCCAGTGATGAAAAGTATGAATGATTGAGTGTGGAAAAGCAAAATTAATTCATAATAAAGTAAACAAAATAAAAAGATAGAGCTAAAATCAGATACAGTTGAGAAGGGTTCTGCCTCTTGGCTTCAGGGTTACATTTAACAAACTCTGTAGGTACATGAGGCAGGAGGAAACGAACCAAAGATACAGAACAATGAACAAGGATACAAGTTACACTGTAAATGCAGCAGATGCACTGCTGGACAGCTTCGCATCTTGGCATGGCGAGTTCCTCCACAGCCAGTGGTAAGGTTTAACCTTGTCCCCACTTCAACATTTTAAAGTTTTATTTGTATAAACGTTTTGCCTGTATATGTGTCTGTGTATAACTTACAAGCCTGGTGCTTGTAGAGTTCAGAAGAGGTTGACAGATCCCTTGGTATTGGACTTATAGATGGTTGTAAACTACCATGTGGGTGCTGGGAATTGAACAAGGGTCCTATGGAAGAGCAGTGGGTGCTCTTAAGTGCTGAGCCATCTCTCCACCCCCACTTTCATTGTTTGGGGCACACTTCTGGAGAACAGGGACATGTCTTATACAAGTGTGTAGCCTGCAGAGCACATCATATGGCTCTTTCAAGCTAAAAGAAAAAAGCTGATGAAAGGAAGCAGGTTCTTCACACCATCTCACACTGTGGGGTCCTCACACCATCTCACACTGCGGGGTCCTCACACCATCTCACACTGCGGGGTCCTCACACCATCTCACACTGCGGGGTCCTCACACCATCTCACACTGTGGGGTCCTCACACCATCTCACACTGTGGGGTCCTCACACCATCTCATACTGTGGGCTTGCAATCATTCACCTGTAAACTTGGGAAGCTTTCTTTCTTTTTTTGGGAGGGAGGGGGAGAAGATCTTATGTAATAGCTGGTGTCTTTAGGTTAAAATATAATCACTATGGGAAGTGAGGTATGTGGCTCAGTGGTTGAACCCTCTAACATGTGTAATGTAAGGCCATGAGTATTTTAGCTACAATAAGAAAAATAAAATAAAAGAAGCCCTTGGTTTTTATAAACATAAAACTTTTTTAAATTTTTTTTTGTTTTGTTTTTTTCTTGTTTTTTTTTTTTTTTTTTTTTTTTTTTTTTTTTTTTTTTTTTTTTTTTTAATGCAAGGGTCTTGCTATGCCCCTCTGCCTCACCTGCAACTCATTTGTAGAGCAGGCTGGCCTCAAGCTTACAGTGATCCTCCATCTCTATCCTGTGCTGGGACCACTAAATTGGTACCTACCACCTTAAATGCACCTGGTCTCATCTGAGTGCCAGGATTAGAGGTGTGCACCACCACACTCTGCCTTAAAATCCAATTTCATTAATTAATTAATTTATAGACAGAGTCTACTACATCTTAGTTGGGCATCACACTTGCTGTGTGTGTCCAAGCATGATCTTCACTTTTCTGACTTATACCATAATGACTGATTTTATGTGATTTGGGGAGCTAAACTAGGGGTTTGTGCATTCTAGGCAAGCACTTTACCAACTGGGTTCCATCTCAACCAGAATCCACATTTTCCTCTCCAGTGCAGAATGGTAAGTCAGCATGGCTATGCCTTACTCGCCTGTGGAATATTACGGATGACTCTGCAATGTTCGCTCTCTCTTGTTGAGTGAACAGAACTAAACTGTCTGACAGTCACACCTGAGCAAAGGCTCATTTTGAAATACCATATCTCTATAATAGCTCTTTGGAATTCCTTTCTGATAAAATTTAAGAACATTTACACATTTTAATTAAGTGGCATTATGTTAGTATTCAGTGGCTACTATAGTTCAGCCACAGTCATAAGCCCTTGGTACATGTGTGCTGAGAGCAGAACTCAGGGTGGTCTCATACATCAGATATTCCATCCCTGAGTTACATGCCGCCATTCTGTACCAGATTCTGATGCTCACACTGGTAATTTGACTTAATACATTGATACACAGAGAAGCGAAGGGAATTGTCCAGAGCCAGAGCTAATGGCTGAATTGGGGGTTGGCCTGCCTGATTATCCGCTAGAATATTTCATTGTGCTGGTAGTCAAAAGCTTTGTCTCTCTGTCACTCCCAGAGTGCTTCTTCTACCAACACTTTATACTACAGAGGGACACTTAGTGACTGGAAGGCAGGGATGGGATGACATCAGCATCTCATTATGGGGAGCAAAGTTTATGTGTCTGAGAGCCCACCCTCCCTGCTCTTCTGTTTGTCCTCTCTTACATACATCCTGTTACTCCCTGGAAAGTCTACAGGAAAACGCTGCTTATACCCATGCATGTTTCTTCTGGGGCTGTGGCATATGACTTACATTAGGTATTCAAAGCAACCCAGGATCTCCTAAACTGCCACCGTCAGAGGTGCAGAAGTGCCACAGTCACCAGGAACACATGCTATTTACATAAGAACTTAACCGAAATCAACCATGCTGCAGTTTCAAATACTGGCTTCAGATATGAATCCTGGCTGCTATGCTGGGCCTGCACTAGGCCACATACATCACCACAGAGCATTTTCAAACTAAGAACAGCTCAGAGGACAACATTGCTTAGCATGTGAGAGTTCAACGCCCAATATTGTAGAGAAAAAAACAAAAACAAAAACAGAACCTCAAAAGGAGTAAAGATGGGAAGGAATCAGGAAGTGGCATCCTGCTCTTCTCTGTGAGGGCCTGCCAGTGTGTGATCTCTAACCCAGAGCTATGCACAGGAGGAAGGTGCAGACATGTGACCTCTCTCCCAGGGTCGTCCTACCTTCACCTTCCTCTTTGATAGACTTTGGCTGAGACACAGCAAAGCACTGCATCGTCTCATATTTCTGATGCGCTTCCTGGTTATCATGGCCTTCCTCTTCTGAATCTGGCAAAGGCTTCACCAGCATCCGACAGTTGAAGGTATGGCTGTTGCGCCTGGGAGGTTCTCCAGACCAGGATCCCCCATTCACTTCGAGGAAAAAGAGACCCAAGATTACAATAAAGCAATAGGTTCTAGGGCTGCTGCATTATTAAGAGGGTGCAGGGAGTAAACAAGGACTTCCTACCTCAGGAACTCGGGCTTTGCAGATGTCTTCTATACTCCAGAGCCTCCACCCTGACCACTTCTACTCAAGGTCACACCCTGATGCATATTACTAAAGTACTGCACACACTCTATTTTTGGGTTTCTATCTTTGATTTCTTGGAAACACAGTTTGTCTGCTTGCATTCTGGTTTTCTAAACTTTTTGAATGCCACCAACTGTAACAAGTGCTGATGTTCTTCAGAGGACTTGGACAGCAGGAGTTAGCAGCACAGGAGCAACCTCAGCATAGAATCCAAATGTTATTCAGCAGCTACTTCAGCTGGCTGGGTTGCCCACACTCTACCCTTAGTGCCACGTAGATGTCTGTTCCTGCTGCTTCCACTGAGCTTCTCCCCTCTGAGCTACAGCACGGCATGGCAGAGTGCTCTCTCTATGAGAGACACCCTAGCTTCTCAGGCTTCCTATGATACAGACTGCTGTCAAACTTCTCAAAGAGACTTGAGTGTTGTCTCTACTGAGCTGTTCCTGAGCCACCCAATCACAGTCTACAGCCTATCTTCAGTGTGTATGTAGACTTCCTTAGTGGGGCTGAACACTCTTGAAGGCAAAGTGCTGATACTGTGTCAAGTGATACAGTCTCTTGTTTTAGTGTCAAAATTAAAAACTATATATATTAAGAAACAGTTGTTGGGGACTGGGAGGGGACTCTGATATTGGGATGTAAAGCAAATGAATAATGAAGAGTTGCTTAACGAAAGGAAATACATCAGTATTTTCTGAAACACATTAGAGAAAAAAAAAAGAAAGAAAAGAATGACTAATTTGGGTTACTAAAGTGTTAATTAATCAAGTGTTAATTTCTCCCCCACAAAAATGTACAGCTCTCAGAAGTGCCCCAAGTAAAACCGCCTTAACTCTCACTCTGGAGTTCTTTTCTTTACCATCCCCCAACGAAATGGCAACCTTAAGGAAAGCAGTCATTGGCCAGACAGAGTGACAGGGACAGAGATGTGGACCCAGTCCAAGGCCTGCTCACAGGCTGAAAGGAAAACCAGAGAGCAGGAAGCCAAGGTCCCTTGCCTGCCCAGCATAGCTCTAGTCATCCAGGGAGGCACAGCTACCTTTAGTCTGCTGGCACTTGTGTAATCTGTTTCCATAATGAAACTCTACAGAACTATCCAAGAAGAAAGAAAAAAGTTCTTATCGGTCCAGCCGAAGAAGTGAGAACTAAAGAAGAGGTGCATGGAAGGCCAGGCGGAGGGTAGAAAAGGTGCATGGAAGGCCAGGTGGAGGGTAGAAAAGGTGCATGGAAGGCCAGGTGGAGGGTAGAAAAGGGGCATGGAAGGCCAGGTGGAGGGTAGAAAAGGCGCATGGAAGGCCAGGTGGAGGATAGAAAAGGGGCATGGAAGGCCAGGTGGAGGGTAGAAAAGGGGCATGGAAGGCCAGGTGGAGGGTAGAAAAG
>NW_022196896.1:42174802-42222570 GCF_008632895.1 Mastomys coucha
CAGGTGGAGGGTAGAAAAGGGGCATGGAAGGCCAGGCGGAGGGTAGAAAAGGCGCATGGAAGGCCAGGTGGAAGGTAGAAAAGGCGCATGGAAGGCCAGGCGGAGGGTAGAAAAGGGGCATGGAAGGCCAGGTGGAGGGTAGAAAAGGGGCATGGAAGGCCCGGCGGAAGGTCTTAGACAGGAAGTAACAGGCACAAGCCCTCTGAGGGGCAGACATTACTAAGGAGATAGCAAGACTGGTTACTTCAACTATGGAATCCATTCTTCCACATTTACCAGACTGAAACAGAAGAATTCCACAAGTACTCACACATCTTGGAGGACTGCTGCATTCACAAAGAACAAAGTGTTTTATCCTCATGAAGCAAAACTAGCCATAATGGTAAATAAAAAGGATCTTTCCCCATTTACTGGCTCACTATAAGACTAGCACATACAAACAGTTTCAGGAAAAAGAATACTTGTCAATTCAAGAATGATCCTACTAAACACTAAAATATGTACTCCATTTTCTTTGTGAAGATATTTCTAACAATGACAATATTAAAGAACCACTAAGAGTGAACAGCAGTCCTCCAAGGCAGGTCCATTCTATAAGGCGCTGCTCACTGCCAACGACAGCCCGCAGCACGGGCAAACTCTGAACAGAATCCTCAAAAGAAGTGGCAGTCAGGATAGAGGTCAGGAAACTTGGGGGAAGGGGAATGACGGAGGGACAGACAGATGGACATGAGGGCTGAGGGGCAGAGCTGTTCAGGAGACTAACAGCCTCATACACACATATTCTTCTTATACACAGAACTCAAGGGAGTCAAATCTCAAATATGTCATGGCCCACTCTTTGGATAGCAGGCGATAAGCAAAAAGGATGATCAAAGTTGGTAGGCAGAGAGGGAAGGTTGCAACTTGTTTTAAAATATAACAAACCCTCCTGCTAGTTGCTGGGGGCCTTCTATTTGCATCATCCCACAGCTCATAAATAAGATCAACAGTGCATTCAGGAGCAGCATCGGCAGACTTCCCTGACTCTATCTGAATGCTTATGGTTGCTGATGGGCATATGACACAACAGGCTGTATTGACTCACTCTCACCAAGAGAATCTGTCATACTAGTGGGGAGGCAGTGGGATCCACTGACATTTACCCATGGACTTTGGCAGCAGGTTCTTGACGAATTCAGTGTGGTCCCCAACATGCAGGATGCTGTAGACACTCTTGTTCATCAGTTCTTCCTGGTTATACCGTAGATACTGCGTCACATTCTCTGACACGAACACCACATTGCCTTCCAGGTTCACAACGAAGAAGAATCCATCAAGGGCCTAAGGACAAAGACCAACTGTATTAGAAAGGGTGCGACATAAAAACATGCAGCTGTCGTGGGGAACCAGTTCTTCAAGGAAAGAGATCTCCTATGGCCTCCAGAAACAATTAACACATGTTCTCTGGGGAAATAGAAGGGATTCCATTCTAGTCAGTGGAAGTGAGGCTAGATTAGGGTCTGCTGCTGTTAACCAAATAGAAACATGAAGTCTGTTAATCTGCCAGGATTGTGGCCAAATAACCAGAGCAGGATGGGGGAGCAGCACAGGGTTAAGTGCAGGAGTCAGGGCACCAGCCCATACACTGTGGCATATGCCAAGAGAGGAGGGGCTGGTACTAACTTTTCCCCTCACTTTAAAGGTAAGTATCAGGGGAAATCCCCTCATTTTTACAACTTTTAAGGTGGCCAGGATTTAAGTGAAGCAACATTTAGCCTTCACTGTCTGATATGCAGGGAAGGACCTGGGCAAGCCCTTTGGCACCGTAGGTGAATAGGGATGTGCTATGGGCTCAGTGCCACCCTCTCCCAGACTAGGAAGGGGGTGGCTAAGGCAGCTCAGTGCTGGTTGCCTGCATCCCATAATGGGCTCACTGTCTCACTCCATGTGTAGACTACAGAAAGAGACTGGTCTATAACACTATAGGAAGGGAAGATAAATGGCAGGTGTGGGCATGTTCACTCTGCTGTGGACATACTGTGTCTTCCTAATGCCCTCTTTTCCAAGTCACAGAGGGGATCAGGGTTTATGGAAGGAAACATTCACATACTCTGACACTGACTACAGGGGGAGGGGTGGGCAACCCTTCCAGTCTGCCCTGGCAATGGCAGCTCCATATCTTTCCTACATCTAATGCTTACTTAGAACAGATCAGAGTCCCCTTCACAGACTAAGAAGAGCTGGACACCTGTCAGGCTAAATTCCCAGCCAGCTGATGCCACTTGGGCTCTTCACGTACAGATCTACTGCATCTGTAACATGGCCAGCCCCCACACAGTGGGTATGGAGAACCTGGATGCTTGGTCCACCAAGGCTGATTATATAAGAGGCTTCTGTTTTGTCAGATTAGATTTCTATCAATCTAAAACTGTGGTATAAATGAGAAGTTGTTTAAAGAAAAAGTAAACTGGGTGTGGTGGCATCAGCTATCTTAATACCCGGGTATAGTAGAAGAACTGCTGGGAATTCAAGGACCCGTCTTGTAATAACAACAATAAAAATGCAAACAACAATGAAACCCAAAACCAAAGCAAACAAACAAACAAAAAAACTGGCTTTAGACTTTTCTTACCTAGTCTGTCAGGTTTTCTCTATAACACGATCTACATTCAGGATAGAGCAAGACTTCAGAAACCTAAGTGGCCACCAATACACCGCACTAGGCTTATGTACACTGGAGAAGCACAGCAACTGCAGATGGCACTTACAGATCTCTTGCCTCTTCTCACTACTGCCACTGCGGGGCGTTCGTTCAGCAGAGTTCTTAGGTTTTTAATCCTCCATTACTAGTGTTGGCTTTGAAAGAGCATGTGGCTTCTTATAGCACAGTACCCTAGTAAGAAGGCTCATTTGTGGCCTAATAAAATTGAAAAATGAAAGTGGCTTGTCTTATAAAACTGTGTTTTTTAACGCTCACTATGGTATGCTCAGATGAAAAGAGCTGACATCTGCTTCTGTTGCCTAGCAACTGCTATGCTATGATGCAAGCATGAGTGTGCATCTATGCCTAGGAACAGCTCTACAAGCACACGTATGCACGTTTTCCCTGTTTAAAGGTTTCCATTTAAGCCATAAGCCACTAGATTCAGGCGCTTCCTCTCTAGTACATTTATTTAATACTCTGATTCTATGCGGGCACTTCCCCAATGCACTCCATTCTCAAAAGATTATTTTCAAGCAGCAAAAATTTTGTTTTGATTTCATGAAAATCAGGGCCACTGCCACCCTGCAATCCAGTTTCTACAATTAATGAACTTGTTGCAGGGCTAAGCCACAGCCTGCCCTGCTCTAAGCATTTCTTCTTAGAGCCTTCAAAGTCTTCCTTGGGGTTTCCGGGCTAGTTCCCACTCCATAGGCATAAATGAATAAACAGTTATATGGAAAAATTCCAACTAAATCTCTGCTTATGGGCTGTTGAGATGGCTCAGCGGCTAAGAGCACTGACTGCTCTTCCAGAGGTCATGAGTTCAAATCCTAGCAACCACATGGTGGCCACAACCATCCAGAATGAGATCTGATGCCCTCTCCTGGTGTGTCTGAGGACAGCTACAGTGCACTTACATATAATAATAAATAAATCTTTTTTTAAAAAAACTCTGCTTACAATTCACAAGTTTTTCTAAAGAAAGCTGTCCCCTTTCTTTTATGCTAGTCTAAACGGTCACCTGGCCACAACCTTCTTTACTGCTCCTACAGTGTATGCAGGAAGTGCCCCTCTGTGGCTGGGAGGAGTAGGGAAAAGCTGAGTGAGTGTTGTGCCCTTGTACTTAGGGGCCAACCTGGGTCACTCAAAGTCTCTCCGCGGGCAGGTCCAGTCCTAGGGAATGAATTTTGTTATTTTTAAATGCAAAGACTAGGCGAGGAGAGCTTTACTTTCCTATCTTCAACTCCCGATTATACAGTAGATTCCTGCAGAATTAGATTTTCTAGAAAAAAACCCCATCTTATGAAAAGGGGACAATAAGGTCAAGAGAGTGCTACCTAGCTTTGTTTAAAAAATCCTAGTCCTGAATTCCACAAGCCCGCTGCAGCAGACACGGAGCAAGCACAAAGCGGCAGTTCTGGCCACGCGGTCCTTTATGCTCAGATTGTCTTCAGCTGAGCAGAGTACCATGAAGACCGAGATCATTTATGTCTCTGTCTATTCGCTGCTATTTCCTCTCTCATTTACCATAGCCCATATCTCGAATTTTAATTTTGAAAGAGGGACAGCAAAGTACTTTGTGTTTAGTACTCATTAATAAAAATAAGGAGGATTTTATAAGCCTGAGACAGTAGGTACCCTAAGACCAGTCCCTTGGCTTTGTTTTTAAAAAGTTCCTTCTTCCGCCGGCAGTGGTGGCGCACGCCTTTAATCTCAGCACTTGGGAGACAGAGGCAGGGGGATTTCTGAGGCCAGCCTGGTCTACAGTGTGAGTTCCAGGACAGCCAAGGCTACACAGAGAAACCCTGTCTCAAAAAAAACAAATAACAACAACAACAACAACAACAAAAGTTCCTTCTTCCTATCTCACCCTTCACTTCTATGAGAATAATATACCAATTGGAATTAGCAGCCCTAAAAAGCATAACCATCTTTGGCTGCCACATTTATACTGTCCACACAGGCCGAGGTACATGGCACATGTGGGCCTTGCATCCAAAGAGACCCCACAGGCTAACAGGACGTCCCACGTTCAGCTTCAGAAAATAAATGCTCAACTGACAATTAAAACCTGCACTTCAGTGAAAAAACAAAAGCAAAACAAACCAAAAAACCCTGCACTTCATATTTTCATCTAATTGAACTCTATGTTGTTCCACATACAGAGAATGTTGCTGGAGGCAAGAGCTCACAGATAGACATACCCACTTGCATCAGTACACACAAGAATGTGAATTCTCCTTAAATTATATATATCCGAACATAAATACAGCACACAAATACTGAAACATTTATGATACAAAACCACGGGGGTGTGATACCCCAAGCATCAAAACCAACAGGGGTGTGGTACCTCAAGCATCATAGGCCCCAGTGCGTCCTTGTCGATGACACCCTGCCCCGTGGATGACACATCTGACTTTTGCACTTCATCTATGTTGGCAGCTGCTGCTTTCTCTGCAATAAACGTAAGAGCAAATTAAATAGTGGTGCACACCAAGGACATAGCAACACCAACACCTCCGGTGGGGTCAGATGTGCCCTGTATGTGCACCCAACTGCCCCTGGGGGACAGGGATGGCTGAAGGACGAGCCAGATGGTACCTTTCACCTCCAGAATGTAGGTATCAGATCTCCTTCCAGGCTTTGGAGAAAATGAGTTTCAAGGTTTCATGCTGTCCCTGGCAGACATTTAAAAACATAGATTATGAAGCCAAGGATTCCATGGCACAATTAGTTTTCACTCAAGAGATTCTCCAAACTAGAATAAGGGGTAGGGAGAGGTCCTATTGCTCAGAGTTCAGTAGCATAATTTGGGACACGTCTGTGTACTTCTGAGGAAGAAATTAACAGGAGCCTTGACCTAACCTGCTCACAGCACCTGTGACTTAACACGGTCTAAGCAGCCCTATCAGGACCTCAGAGGATACAGAGGAGCCACAGCGCTCCAGAAACTCCAGGACTGCAGACGTGCCATCAGCATGAGAGTAGCTAGCTGCTTACAGGGGAAAAGATGCATAGTTATCACTACATGTGTAAATGAGCTCCTTCAAGGATGGCAAAGTTAGTTTACAGTGTAACATACACAGCCACAACCTGTTAGAAAACAACACAAAAGCAATGTGCCAATTACTTGTAAACTGAATAAATTACATCCTTGTTTACGCTGCATGTTTTCATTATAATTAAATGCAAAAAAATTAAAAATTCAAACAAAACTGTAACTCAATTTGGTATTCACAATCAACTTGCTTTTCCCTGACCATAGTAACTGTTTTTTTTTTTTGTAAAAACAATTTTATGCAATATTTTAAAAAATCTGTTAAAGCCTAATTTATTGAACCTAAAAACAATTAGGGAATTATGTAATCCTCCAAATCTCTCTCCTCCCAATGGAAAGTCTTCATGAGGTCTATTTGCCAGCCGAGAAAGAAGACTGTAGCTCAAGTCTGAGTCCAATCTTAGCAGTACAGCTCAGAAGAAGGCAAACAAAGGCCTCCGCTTCAGTGTCTGCCATCTGTGCATCATGGCTGTGGCAATGACAAATGTAAAACACACCTTAGAAACTACAAGTTGGAGGGTAAGCTGGCTCAGTGGGTGAAGGTACTTCCTCTCAGGCCCGATGACAAGTTTGGTAGGAGAGAATCTGCTCCCCAGGCTGTCTTCTGATCTCTGTCCTTCTCATGCACTGGGACTGTTAACAGCATGACAGCATGCAGAGTTTGCACCCCCTTCTCACTGAGGGTCACACTGCATTTTCTTCAGAGAGCTGACCAACCACACACCCTGCCTGCTTCTCTGGGTTCTTCTAACATCTTACCTGTGGCATCTTTTGCTTTCTTCCCTAATGGCTCCCTAAAAGTTGTCTCTCCACAGGCTCTGTCTCACCCTAGTGGTTCTCAGAGTATAGGAAACATCCCAAAATCATAGGACAGAGGACTGGCTGTTACTTACTGTAAAGGACTCCCTTCTCCCTGGTAAATCCTAAAGACAGGGACACTGGTGTTTTAGTCAGTTCCTCACTCTCTCATCCACAATCCCAGGACCAAGACCTGTGCCATCACACCCCTTACCTACTTCTCTGGGGATGCTGCAGAGCTGTCACTGCCTTACCAGGGTGCCTGCATGTTTGGCATTAAGCTTCCACGTGTCAACAATTCTAAAGCATTTTGAGCTCAAAGTGCATGCACTATGTTTTGTGTGGTTTCAAGGTCCTCCCCATGCACCCTTACTTAGTTTTATTCTTCAGCGTGGAGGAGCAAGGTGCTGACAATCCTTGTTTAGATGGAGCACACTGTGTCCTTTCCTGTCCCCCTCACTGTCTGTGGGGTATGTCCTCCTAGATACATCCTCCAGCAGAAGGATAGATATGCAAGAGGTGTCCTCCCAAGAAGGTCTCAGACTGTAGGCGACATGGGCACAGACGAGAGGGCCTGCCTTATATCAGTCTGATATATGCACAGAGCAGTGGCTCTCAGCCTTCCTAGTGCTGTGAACCTTTAATTCAGCTCCTCAGGTTGTGGTGACTCCACACTTTAAAATTATTTTCATTGCTACTTCATAACTGTAATGTTGCTACTGTTAGGAATTGTAATGTTTTCCACTGGTCTTAGGTGACCCCAGTGTAAGGGTCATTCACCTCCAAAGGAGTCACTACTCACAGGGTGAGAACTGATGCCACCCACTAGATGGCATCAGAACTGATGGCATCTAGAGGATGTCTGCATGCTCTTGTCTTCTTGGTCCATAAAACAGAACTCTGCCCCAACAGAATGCTGCCACACTGAAGGCAGACTAGTGAGTCAGAACAGGACTAGCCACATCTGTATTGTTAATGGCCAGCACTGTAGGCCAAGAATGTCACCAAGTACAGATGGTTGGCCAACAAACAGGGCTGACCCTGGCCTGGGCGCAGTGAGAGGAAGTGAATTAGAAGGTTGGTGGGATGGAAAATTATTCTCCCCTTTGTTCCACTTCACGGTGCAGCTCCAAGACTGGAAAGCAAAGAGAGGGGTAGGGCTAAGGAGCATGGCTCAGGGTTTCCAGAGAATCGCTCTACAGAGAGACATTTGTGTGGACACAGTAAATTCCCATGCTCCTGGCCTTCCCTCAGTTCATTACTCCACTGCTAAATCTCTATCTTATTCCTTTTAAACAATGGACTTGGGTGGGGCATGCAGCATAGTGGTAAATGTGAGGCTCTGGGTTAGAGAAGGAGGTGGAGAGACACCTGACTGACAGTAATGTTGGGGGTCCAGTGGGAGGTGAAGCTACAGTTGCCTTGTGACTAGGAACCCTGTGCCTGTCACTGACAGTGGCAGGAACAGCCGGGACTCTCACCTGCAATCCTTCTCTCTAGCCCTTAAAAAGTTTTAATCTAAACCAAACAAACAACAACATTTTCTTCCTAAATGGACTGAAATACTACTACTTGAACTTAAGAGTATAAAAACTAGTGTCAAAAAAAAAATATCCCTCAAACATGTTACCATGTATGTTAGATACTTTTCTCATCGTTGAACAAAAATAACCTGACAAGGAAGCAAAGTTTATTGTAGCGCATGATTTGAAGGTCCAGCCACATGTGAGGCCCACTGTAGTCTGAGGGCAGAGCCTAAGGCAGCTGGCCATGCCCTATAGTTAGGGGCAAAGAGGTGAGGGATGGTCCCCTTCCCCAGTGTTTAAAGTCACCTGCTAGAAAACCTCAGGCTATTGTCAGAGGAGATTCTGATCACACAAAAGGAGGGAGTTCCTTGCCTTCTTTTGCCAGAGTACTATTGTTGCTTTAAGGGTCAAATTAACACATCTTAGTGATGTTTGTTATAGCTGTTGAGCCATCACTAGACGAGACACACATCTAAAGGGTATGGTATCTTTCTGAGGAAGTAAATTCATCTATTAATAGTTCTGTGTAATATACACAACTTTTCTATGACCACTCCATCAGGCAAGTACCCCTAACACTTATCAGCTTCATGCCTGGGTATGGAAATGCTGCAGCAGTATACTCAAGCAGACCATTTTACACCTTTAGGAAAAGACAGATACAAAGAACCAAGAGCAAATCAGCACAGAAGTTTGTTTTTAGAAACTTATCAATCAAATATAACATAGAACGAGGGCTAGGAGAGACTTTTTGGATAAAAATAAGTACCACCCTGGCTGTTTATAATAATTTATAATATGCTGTTTTCTCCTTTTAATACTCTCCTGGTAAATCTTTAAAAGGAAAAAGGCAGCAGGCGATTCTAATATCGCAGCCCACATAAGATAGTGGAATACAGCCCATGGGTCTCCGAGTGGGTGAGTGGGTGGAGTGTCCTTATTGATAAGGAGCTCACACTGCCTCTAGGAGGGCGGAACACTAGCCGTTCAACAGAAGAGGAAAATGAAGGCTTGAGCCACAAGGAGCCATCTTTAGTTCCAAGAAGGGAGGGATGGCTGGGCACGGGTGGCTGTGTTTCAGGCGGCCATGTTTCATGCATGTTGAGTCTGGTTAGGTTAGATTCTAGGGGTTAGACCTGTGGACGGGTGGCAGAGACCACCACAAGTCTCAGGCAGGCCTTCAAACAATATTCCTCTTTTCTCTTTTGTTTTTGTTTTTGTTTCTGTTTTGAGAAACAGTTTCTCTGTGTGACCACGGCTGTCCTGGAACTTGCTCTGTAGACCAGGCTGTCCACCTGCCTCTGCCTCCCATGCGCTGGGATCAGAGGTGTGCACTATTGCTGCTACCACCCTGCTGTGAAAAAAAAATTTTTGAAGTGTCCCCAAATGACCTAAACTAGAGCTGTAGTAAATGATGACCAAAGAAACAATTTTCAAGATGGGGCTGAAGTTCTATTAGTAGAACACGTAAGTTTAAAGAAAACCCAGGTGTGCAGAGCCATGGCAAGACAAGCTATGCAGAGAGCATGAGAATGGTATGTGGCTTGTAGTTAGATTTAAAAAAAAAAAAAAGGCCAGCAGTAAAAACCTAGCTTTTTAGTCCTATACGCCTCACTGTTTGGAATGCATTTTCTAGACAATTTGTTATGTGTTCTTCAGTTCTGCATTTGAGTTTATGCTTGGGCCACTTCTCAATAGTAAAATAAAAACTATCCAATAATATGAAATGATACAAAATACCCAGAAACCTGGCTTTATTAAAGCAACTGAAACAAAAAAACAAACAAACAAAAACAAACAAACAAAAAAAAAAAAAAGAAAAGAAAAAACAAAACCAAAAAACTCCCACAAAATCAAAAAAACCCTGGTCCTGAATTCCTGAATTTATAGTATTTGGGTACTTTTCATGAAGTAGTGGCCACTTCTGTCCAATATCCTGTTCTGCCTTGACATTAAATAAGAGCTGGAGAGGTAGGGAGGGCAGGAAGCTAGGAGGGAGGAAGGGACATCCTCTGAGACGAACTGTATGTTACCTGGACAGATGCTGGATGTCAGACAGCGCAGCAGTGAGCAAGCTGTTTGTGTGCAGTATATAAAAATAAGCTTCAATTCTTAGATATTTATACTTCTGTAACTACAGCATTATTATACTAAAACATACCATTTAATATTTTAAATTAGGCAATTTTCCCAGCAGTTATGAACTATATTTAGTTTTCTATATTTTACATCCATTAACTATAAAAATACATTGTTATAAAAATACCCTTTGGTAGAGGGAAGCAGTGGAAGGCTGGTTCCAGACTTCCCATGATCACAAGCTTACGAAATCTCATCCTAACATCAGAGAAAGAGATACTAACATTTAAATTGCGGAGTCCCTCTGTGCTTTGCCTTCACGTGTGTCCCTGCTGTGCCTTAGCCATCACACCGCTCTTTAGATAAAGACTATGGCTGGAGAGAGCAACAGCGAAAGGCACAATGCTCTCCTCTTCTGTTTCATTCTCCAAAAGATTTTTGAAAAGCATAAAACGGATATTTAACAGCTCTGTTTTATAAGCACCAAACCCTGGCAGGACAGCCCCTCCCACCAGCCCTTCCTCTCTCAGGTGGGGCGCCTTTTGCCCACCCTGTCCTCCTGGGTGGCTGTTCCCGAGGTCCCGCCCTCTCACTCCTCCATTTGCTGTACTCCAGAAATCCAATACCAATTAATTAGATTTCCAGTTTCAAAGCAAAGAACAAATCTTGTGTCTTCAGGGACTGTGCTGAGATGAGTCATTCTGCAAACTGGGGAAAATCATTAATATTAAATTTCTTATTTTTCATAAGTAATTATTATTCGTGGTTTCTCTGAGAACAAAAGAAAAGGTGGGGCATTTGATCTCTAGAAATAAAAATGACTTAATGCAGGAAAAACATTTCTTTGAAGTGGATGGATTATATTGTTCTTTATCACTGCCATGCGCAGGGATAAATCTGAAAGTAAAAATTCCAGTTTTCTGATGAGAACAGCTATAAATCAAAAATACAGCCTTGCAAAAAATAAGTTATTTTAAAAGAAAACATATGAGATACTTGGGAATTATGAAGTGGTTTTATTTTTTTAAAGATTCCCCTGAGGTATATTCATTGGTCTGTGGTAGTGTACTAATGCTTTTACATTAGTATTGTATATTTGTTTATTAGCCAAGTGCACTGAGAACATATAAGCGCAGTCTATCTATATAACACTGCCAGAATAGAGGGTCCCTCCCTTCACAGGGATGGCAGCAGTGGCTCTGATGGGCAGTCACATGACTGCTCTACTCCAGCAGAGCAGTGGCAGCCATCAGACAGACAGAAGCCCAGGTACCACTTCATGCCTGCCTGTTACAGGTACAGGGTAAGTGAGGCATCGCCATGGGAGAGGATGAGGATGCACGGGAGAGGATGAGGATGCACGGGAGAGGATGAGGATGCACACCTTTGTGTGCTCAATCTCGGGCATCTCCCCTGTCCCCCCACCCCCCCCCACACACATTAAAAAAGGCTGCAGAGGCTCATGGCATGAGCTTTAAAAAGACAGGTTCCATGAACCAGGGCCGACTCTGTGCCATGCTGTCTGACGATGATACTTTAGAGTGTGTGTATAAGCTATCCCTGTGCACTCTGTCACAGATCTGCCCACTCCACCGGAAAGCCAGTTAAGTTTCAGTGACTTTCACATTAGGCCAAGAGAACTGGCTTTTTTAAAAAACTGAATCCAAGTTATTCAGAGAAGAACATCAAAATCTTTTGCTAAAATGAACCAGATACACTATACAGGTTTTAAAATTAATCCCACTGCTTTAAAATGTGTAAAAGCATTCACTCAGAAACCTATCAGATTTTCAATGGGCTGATGTCGAACACAAGCCTGCATAGCAAAATGAGATTTCACTGGAAATCCACGCACTGCTTCTGCCCTGCCCTGTCTTGCATGCAGTACCTGGCTGGTGTCAGATAATGATTTCTGTGAAACTTGGAAGCAGTACAGCCTGTGCAGACCATGAGGGACAAAGGAGTCATAGAAACAGTGACACACAGTGTCTGGCCAAGCAGCACAGATGAAATGGTACAAGAGAAGTTGTATAGCATCTCAGAGGTTCTAGAAGGTAAAAGGAGAGAATTAGGCATCTGCACCCAACTAAAATTAGAAAAGCTGCCATGTGGCTCTGTGAAGCCAGCAGCACATTCCTATTCATTAGGAAGCATCTACTAATGTGAAACACAAGGCCTTCCTGCTCTCCAAATGTGGTCCTGCTTTCCACATTTCTGCACGCTCTCCTCGCGCTGCTGAGACCCTTGCCTTGCAGACTACAACCATGCAGCTGCACTGTCTTCAGTAGTGGGAAGAACCTATGGCCCAAGTTGCCTCCCTCACTTTTGACACTGAGCTTCTACTTAGCATATCATGACTTCCCTTCTGCACAAATCAAGCAAACTCAACCAATTTCAAGGCCATTTCCACCCTACACATATCCCCTGACACCGTCATCAGAGAAAGAAGCCTTGGTTTCACTTCTGTTTTAGTTAGGGTTTCTACTGCTTCAATGAAACACCATGACTAAGCTAGGGAAGAAAGGATTTATTGTGGCTCACACTTTCACACTGAAGAAAGTCAGGGCAGGAACTCAAACAGGCAAGGAGCCTGGAGGCAGGAGCTGAAGCAGAGGCCATGGAGGGGTGTTGCTTACTGGGCTTAGTCCCCATGTCTTGCTCAGCTTGTAGAACCCAGGAGCACCAGCCCAGGGATAGCACCACCCACAAGGAGCTGGGTCCTCCCCCATCAATCACTGATTAAGAAAATACCCTATAGCCTTGGCCTCAGTCCAGTATAATGGAGCCATATTCTCAGTTGTGCCTCTATCCTCTCTGATGATTAAGTCTGTGTCAAGTTGTCATAAAACTAGCCAGCACAAACTCCTTTAAAGACTACACTTACCAAGATAGAGGGTTACTAGAGAAGACTCTAGGTCACTAGGTAAAACTAGCTAGAACCTGCCTGTCCCCAAGAGTTCCACCCACTCTCTTATGTTCACACACAACTTTTATTTAGCACCTACACTACCTGTTGGATTCACTGGCAGGGAACATGGACACTGGAGTCATGTGAGTGTTTAACAATTTAACCAAAGTGGGCTGGTGAGATGGCTCAGCAGGTAAGAGCACTGACTATTCTTCTGAAGGTCCTGAGTTCGGGTCCCAGCAACCACATGGTGGCTCACAACCATCCGTAATGAGATCTGGCACCCTCTTCTGGTGTTTCTGAAGACAGCTACAGTGAATTACACCGGAGCGAGCGGGGCTGGCAGAGGTCCTGAGTTTGATTCCCAGAAGCCACACACAGGATAGCTCATGGTCATCTGTACAGCCACAGTGCACTCATACACATAAAATAAATAAAAAATAAATGTTTAAACAATTTAACCACAGTATCTCTTTCCAATAATTTACATCCCTGTGTTTGCACTGGTCAGGCCTGAAGGAGTGTAAAGATACATTACAGAAGCAAAAGGGAAAAGGGGGGAGAAAACCAAAACCAAATGAAGTGGGCAAGCTCATGGACACTGCCCTCAGCAGTTCTACAAGGGAAGAAACCAAGAGGCAACAAAGAGGCAACAAGTTCGTCATGGCATCATCCACTGAATTTGTAGTGTGTGCACGTCCAGATCTGTCTCCATCAACCAACTGCTCAATGTGAGTGCATCTGCACCTTCATCTTCTGCAGCAAGAATGTGAGAGGGGGGCTGGCGAGATGGCTCAGCGGGTAAGAGCACTGACTGCTCTTCCGAAGGTCCTGAGTTCAAATCCCAGCAACCACATGGTGGCTCACAACCATCCGTAATGAGATCTGACGCCCTTTTCTGGTGCGTCTGAAGACAGCTACAGTGAATTACACCTGAACAAGTGGGGCCGGCAGGTTCAATTCCCAGCAAACACATACATGATGGCTCACAGCCATCTGTACAGCTACAGTGTACTCATACACATAAAATAAATAAATCTTTAAAAAAAAAAAAAAAAGAATGTGAGAGGGAAAGGCTTGTACAAACGAAAGCAACTTGTTTCACGTTCATCTGGGAGAACCAAGCCTCACTCCGTGGGTCTAAACCCTGGGACCCTCATGCTGGAAGAACAAATTCACATAAGCTATCCCCTAACTTTCACATGTGTGCCTGGCCTATGCTTGCACACACATCTAAACCCACAGGTGGACTAGAATAACTAAAACTGTGACTAAAGGGAGCTTTAGGAGCTCTCAGAACAAGGGACAGAAGCCTTGGCGTTTGTTTAGATGGGCAGAATGGCAGGATGAAACTGAAGGAAGAGGCAGAGGAAACAGCCTCTCAAAGGACCACACTGCACACTTCCCTCATTGTGAACATTTCATTTCTCTAGAACGTAAATGCTTCTGGCTGCTTTTCTAGAAGACCTAGGTTCAGTTCCCAGGAGCCACATGGTCTCACTAATAGCGCTATCTTCAGTCCCAGGAGGTTAGACGCCCTCTCCTAGCCTCTTGGGGGCACTGCAAAACACTGGATAGATGTACACAGGCAAAACACCCATACATATAGAAAAAAGATTAAATTATACATGTTAGCTCAAAAAAGCAAGGTCCACAAAATTATACTATAAAAACACTCAACGTTTCTTATGAAGTATGGAAACTAATATGGTCATGATAGCTCACTTTGGAAATACATTAGACAGAGGTTATTTCTAAAGTCTCGAGAGCCAGGATAAAGTTGTGTAAGCACTTTGCTCCAGCTATTGTCCTCATCATCACAGAAAACTATCCCTAGAAATGTCTTCCCAAGAGTGTCCCACTGTTCCCGCACCCTGCTCCACTAGCACAGTGCTGATACTGAGTGCTTCACACAGAAGCAGAAATTGAGCTCAGTTTAGTCAGGATCCATGGACCCTGTGATGGTTTGTATATGCTCAGCCCAAGGTCTGGCACTAGTTCCAGGTGTGGCCTTGTTGGAGTAGGTGTGTCACTGTGGGTGTGGGCTATAAAACACTCATCCTAGCTGCCTGGAAGCCAGATTTCTGATAGCAGCCTTCAGATGAAAATGTAGAACTCTCAGCTCCAATTGCACCATGCCTGCCTGCTGCCATGTTCCTGCCTTGATGATACTGGACTGAACCTGTGAACCTGTAAGCCAGTTCCGATTAAATGTTGTCCTTATTATAAGACTTGCCTTGGTCATGGTGTCTGTTCATGGCAGTCAAACCCTAAGACAGACCCTGTGTACTTTTCTGTTCTAACATGGCTGGATGGAGGTGTATGTGAAGATAGATCTTTGGAGTCATTATAAGTAGAGAGTGAAAAGCAGACTATTCACACCCAGGATCCCAGGATAGCTCATAAGGCTATGATGGAGTCACTGTGAAAAGCATTCCTGAGGGAGAAAAGACTCCAGAGGTCCCCTACACCTAAGTTTCAGAGGGCAAGATCCCAAAAGCCCATTTTATTAACCCTCATCTAGGGAGCCACAATATATAACAAAGTGATTTGGGCATCATGAAATTTTACTAGACCAGAACCTTCCCTAGTCATTTGGAACTCTTAAGAAAATAAATCCTAGCTGGGCAGTGGTTGTACACACCATTAATCCCAGCACTTGGGAGGCAGAGGCAGGTGGATCTGAGTTTAAGGTCAGCCTGGATACTGCTTGAAAGACATGCAATCCCAGATTTCATCCCCAGAACAGAATCTGTGTGGGCAAGGGAGGGAATCTGTGTGAAAGACAGTGTTACGAGCTTCTTTCCAAAGCTACAAGAAGCTTTGGTTACTAAAGATGAAGTCACGCTCAAGAACTATCTGCAAGAGCTGTTTTCAACCTGTGGGGGTCAAAGAACCTTTATTTACATTCATAATAGTAGCAAAATACAGTTAAAAGGAACACAATAATTTTATGCTGGGGTCACCATGAGAGGAGGAACTGAGCTAACAACCACAGCATCATGAAGGGTGGGAATCAGTGCTCTAGTGGGTCTACTTGCTACAAGAAGGGCTGCAATTCCTGCAAGAGGTTGTTCGACCCACTTTGTAGACCCAAAGACAACAGTAAAGGTGGGTTTTACGAAGAAAGCCAGCAAAGGGGCAGAGAATAATACAGGAGTGCAGGAAAGGAGAAGAGGGCTGGCTCTGTTAGATAATGCACTGTCGGCGCTCAAAGGAAGTGCACAGAGGCCTGAAACCCATCTTGGCTCCTGCCCCTCACTTCGTGGGGCAGTCCTCTCACTGAGTCTCTGCTCTCATCCTGAGTCAGATTTTTGGTTGAACTTTCCTGAGGTCAGCTTACCTTTCAGTTTTCGCTGTCTGGGCATCTCTACTTTAGTTTCTCTCCACAGCAGAGTGGATTCCACTCTAGAGACTGCCACCAGCAGCTATGTGCATTTTCTGCTTCCCTCCTCGGGTCCTAGTAATCCTTTCTGCTTATTACTGTCAGTTCTCTTGCTCTGGCCTATGTGCACAGGAGGACCACACGGTGTGGTGGGGGTTCTCTTGCTCTGGCCTTTGTGTACCCACAGGAGGACTGCACAATGCAGTGGGTGAAGAGCAGGTGTTCCCAATTTAAAATCCCTAATGCAAAAAAGCTAATAATTAAGCACCAAATCATCCAATTTAGAGACCCCAACATCAAATTATGCCAAGTCATATGACCAACACACTGACAAGAGAGAGACCATGGTTTGGCCACACAGGGATAGGGCTGAGCTAAACAGTCCTATCCACCAGAACTGAGGCAGTGGTAGGGAAGGGGTGAGTCTAATGCCTCCATGTTTGCAGCGCCTCAGAAGGGCCCCGAGGACCAGGGTTCATAGAACCTACTCCTAGGGTTATAGGTCACACAGCGGAGGCGGGGCTTTCTTCCAGTAAAATCTTACACCTTGTAGCTCAGGCTAACTCTGAACTCATTTTGTAGTTCTGGCTGGTGAGAAATCCTATGGCAGTGGAGAATAGAAGCCTAAGTCTCCTGGATGTAGGCATTACAGGTTCAAGTGAGCACACCAGCTCTGCGGAAAGTCTTACACCTCGTCTACACAGTCCAGCAGCTCTAGCAGCTTCAGCAGCTCCAGGAGCTCTGAGCCCAGCAGGTGATGACCAAGACAAAAGAATATGAGTCTAGACATCAAAGATGTGCACACAGTTACTGTAGGTGGAGCTCACAGCCAGTGCCTCCTGCATAGAGTCTCAGCCACTCTGTGGAATGTCCCTGTCCTCTATGGGGTGCCCTCCTCCTCTGTATTACTTTTCCTTTGGTTCAAAAAAGAGGTTTTTAGTTTTGTTTTGGCAGTGGTGGGAGGAGTTGTTGTTGGTTTTTAGACAGGTCTCACTATGAAGGCTGACCTAGAATCTCAACTCACAGCGATTCCCTTGTCTCTGCCTTCTGAGTCTTAGGATTAAGGCATAACTTGGAAAAAGAAACATCTTACATTTATTTTTCTAAATGGAGAGATGAAAAAGAAATGCTGGAAATCCCGGGAGCTGACTAGTGAAAAGGTGTCCTACCTCTTCCCTTCCACCAGAGGGGGCTTCTGGGATCAAACTCAGGTCTGTGGAATCAGGGGACTCAGTCTGATGAGCCATCTCACAAGCTTTTTTGTTTTTTACACAACAAAACCCTGCTTTTCTCTATTGATTTTTGATAAGTGTACTCAAAGTGTGGCAGAGAACACCATGGACACAAGCGGGCGAGCAGGGACAACCAAGAACACCATGGACACGGGACACGGGTGGGTGAGCAGGGACAACAGGGTGGAGAGAGAAATGGCAAGTGGCATGGAGACAATCACACGTGTGCTCTGGACCCCTTTAACCATAGTCAATGTACTCGTGTTCTCTGGATACTACAGGAGGGAGTTCTCCCAAGTCTTCACTCAGTAGGCCCCACAGCGAGACGGCGCACTGAAAGCAGTGTCTATAGTGACCCTTCTGACCGATTCCTTATGATACGCATCCTTTCTACCTCTGCAGCAGGAGAGGCAGTGACCAAATCATCAAGCAAATGCCCACGACTGACTATTTTGGGCAGCAACCATCACAAAGCAAGCACCTGGCCAGCTGGACCTGCCATGCTCAGCAGGTGCAGAGGCATAGAGGACCTTGCTGGCACCTGTATATTTCAGAGCCCAGTGAAACTATAGGCAAAGAAGTGGCCAATTTGCATGCTGAGGTCAAAATGAAATACACTAAGGTCCCTTTACAAATTTTCCAAATTTGGAGTCATGACTACTCTTCTATGATTAAATCTTTTCCTTTCATATCTATGCCATTCTCCAGCAAATTCTGAAAGTTTGAGGGAAGAATACTGTACCTTGGTGATTTCCTAGGTACAGTACATTGTAAGGGCTTTACAATGGTTCTATGTTATAAACTAAAAAGACCTGCAGAAAATCAGAATGACTGACTTAAAGTGTGACAATTTCATCTTCAGTAAACTCTCCAGGGATCCTGTGGCAGGGGTATAGGTCATGAGTATCCTGGCTCTCTGATGGTTATGACATGAAGAGACTCTCTCAGAACATGATGAGCCTTGGGAACACATCACAGTGCAGTAGCCATGAACAGGAAGGCACTCCACAGCAATGAAGCTGTCCCCAGTACACTAATGACATTTTAAAAAAAGATTTATTTATTTTATGTATACGTATATACATAAAATAAATGAGTAGCTGTACCGATTGTTGTGAGCCTTTATCTGGTTGCTGGGAATTGAATTTAGGACCTCTGCTCGCTCTGGTCAACCACGCTTGCTCAGTCCCTGCTTGCTCCGGCCCAAAGATTTATTTATTATTATAAATAAGTATACTGTAGTTGTCTTTAGACAGCACCAGAGGAGGGCGTCAGATCTCATTACAGGTGGTTGTGAGCCACCATGTGGTTGCTGGGATTTGAACTCAGGACCTTCGGAAAAGCAGTCGGTGCTCTTACCCGCTGAGCCATCTCGCCAGCCCCCATTAATGACATTTTGAATCCAGTGTAGTCTCAGCAAAGGCTGACAGTTTGCAAGTAAGAAACCTCTCTGGAAATGTTGCCTACCAGGTGATGGCTTGCAGGTGAGGCAGACAATGTGGCTCAAGATATGACAGGGTAGGAAGACCCAGTCAGAGGCTCTGCAGGGAGGAGGTCACCCAAGCTCATGTGACCGAAGCCACAGCCTGTCTCAGATACACATGTGCTGTTTGTTGTCTTTTAAAATCCTATCAATGAACAGTGTGCTGCAGAGAAAAGAGAATAGTGGCAGTTGTCAGCTTTGAGTTGCCAAGAAAAATATTTGGTTGCATACTGGGTTTCCCCAGGAGCAAGCTAGTAAGTGACCTCAATCTTTTCTGAGCTTATCATAATGCTGTAAGGCTGTGCTGACTCAGCAAGGCAACCCTAATCGCTTGCGAAATGCCCTGCTTCAGAAGGGTATTATTAGGCTTCAGGAAAAACAATGCACGGGGACACTGTGAGGTCTACAGAAGACAGGTGCCAAGCAGTACTTCCTGCATGCATGACGACAAACAGCTTTAGAAAAACAGGTCTTAAAGGGGCTGTTCACAAATTACAAATAAAAGGAGACTGAAAACGTGAAGATATTTTATGATAAAATCTGAAACTACCCAGGCTTAAAAATGGAATAGACACATTTATAATTAATTCTAAGCTCCAAGGACACAGACAGGTTTCTTCTAAAGGGAAAGAGCATCACACACATTTGTGGTAACCCAAATATCTTAACACCACTAGAGTTCTTCTATCACTGTAAAGCCAAAGTCAGCACAGCAATAGCTTGTCTTTTCTTTACAGACAAAAACACACACATAATTGTTCCAGCGAATACTGCGACAATACAGAAATACTTTACTGAAGGGAGTTTTCTTTTCTTGTAGTTTTCTTGTAGTATTGTGTGCATGGGACACGTGGACATCACAGGGTAACTCATGGGAGTAGGTTCTCCCCTACCATGTGCGTCCTGTGAACACAGGTTGTACAAAAGGAGCTTTTACCTGCCAAACTGTATCACTACCCCATGAATTTCTTTTAAAAATATTAAAATAATGTTGCTCTTGAGATGGGAAATCTGATGTGTTTATAAAAAGATAAAGGAAGAGGAATGTTTTGTGGGTGTATGGTGAGGTGCAGTGGAAGAGGGTTCCTTCGAGGACCCATCCCGAGGCATCCCTTCCCTGTGAGGGACCAGCTATACAACAGTATAGTATAGAATAGAGTTTATTTGGGGCATGGGGAGGGGAGTTGAGAGGAAAGGCAGAGAGAGGGAGGTAGTAGAGAAGGAGATGCCGGCCATGACTGCTTGGAGAGAGGGGGGAAAGGAAAGAGGACAAGAGAGGGAGCAAGAAGGCAAGAGCAAGAGAGAGCTGAGGGGACAAGAGAGGGAGCAGGAAGGCAAGAGCAAGAGAGAGCTGAGGGGACGAGAGAGGGAGCAGGAAGGCAAGAGCAAGAGAGAGCTGAGGGGCAAGCAGCCCCTTTTATAGTGAGTCAGGCATGCCTGGCCTTGGCCAGGTAACTGTGGGGCAGAGCTTAGACAAAAAAAAAATGCTAACAAAACTCCTGTTCCTTTTCCTGGGACAAGTCCAATCAAGGTCTCTTTCAACTGGCTGGACTAAAACTGCATTAACTACAACATGGAAGGACAGGGACTGTCCTTACCCAATGCTGACTCAGTATTTTTGGCTCAGTTGGTGCCATTTTCTTCAGGAAATCTAAAAAATCCAAGTTGGTTTCCCTCTGCACTTCCTAGCATGGCTGAGGGAGTTTGCTATGCCATAAGGAAGCCATCAGGTGGTATCTGGATAGTATCAGTGTTCCCAAAGGACTGCCAGAGCTCAGAACCAAACACTGGCTTCTCATCCTTGACCACCACGCCCCACACTGCTCACAGGTAAACACTCAGGAAAGGGGAGGGATGCTGCCCCCCTAAAAAAAACAACAGGACAGAGTTCTTCACAGAGGATCAGTCTAAACCAAAGCACACAAATCAGCTGAGGAATCTGATTATGTAATTTTCATTCCAAAAAGTACTATTTTTCTATTTTTGGCAGAGTCATGGTAGGAGAGCAAAATGAACAGGTATTGCTCTCCTGAGTCTAAGCACACTGCCACAGTAAAGGTGAGCACAGAAATAGTATGAGTCAACTATTTTTAATATGTCATAAACGTATAAAAATAGAAAATTCACCATTTAAGTTAGCTGTAGTACTACTTTACGAATGTTTTCTTTGTGTAGCTGGGAGAGCCAGTTGTCGGAACAGCTGAGTTTAGGACACAGCACTTACTCAGTGAAGAGATGCTGATTATCTAAGACCAAGAATGCTTTCATCTGAGAAGGAACATGGAAAGGTTGATTACTTAGCTCAAAATAAACTTTCATCAGTGTGCCAGAACAATGCAGACACCTCAGGATGTGAATGGGGTCCAATCAGTCCTTCAAGTGTAGCTGCTCAAAAATGTTTTGGAAAAGAAAATGTGTAGGCTAGTAAAGACCTTTCCTGTTACCCTCTCTAGATAAATCCAGCTGCCGAGGAAATTAGACATATGTCTCAAAAATTCAGATTAAGAAGACACTCTATAGGGATAAGAATAATTTGTTAAACTCAGTTAAGCCATAGACTTCCAGAAGAGCGCAGCCTCGCTTAGCTATTCCGCTATCGATGAGTAACAAGGATCTCTTCCTTCCAAGACAAGCTCCAGCTACTAAATCAAGAATTAAACAGGAACCGCTGAGTACCTTGCTCCTTTGCCCCGTGTATTCTAATATGGAAGCTGGGAACACATTTGAAATCTTGATCTTCAAAAGAGATGTCTTAGGTTCCATGGACACTATCCAGAGTTCACGGAAGAGGAACTATGAGCATGTAAACATCTATTAGGGAATAGTAATTTGGCAATGCAGCTAAAGACTCACTAGAAAGGAAATTAACAGAGGCGGTCATGGCAGACATACGGATCTTGTGCTGCAGATCTATACACGGGATCCTTATACAATCCCTACCCCTCATCCCAAACATTACATCAAGAAAAAAACTAAATTGTTCATAATGGATATACTTAAAATATATGGAAATAGTACTGTCATGTCCTATAGGCAGAGAATAGACAGTAAACACATTTTGAATTATACTGGATTATTGACTATTATATTGATAAAATGGCCAGGCTTTGAAAACACTAAGCTAGAGATTGCAAACTTCCATGTCAGATAGTGTGTGACACTTCAAAACTACAAGACAAACACCAGTTGGCGAGACTGGAGATTCCTCCACACGCAGACTGCAGAGGCCTCCTCCATACTTCCCAGCCCCTCCCTGGGAATAGCTTTTGGCAACGGAACTCTCAGGAAGTGGCCTGAAGTGCCTTGAAAATGGCTCCTTCTTATAGATTTTTATATAATCCGAGACTTGCTGCGATTCTCCTGCAGAAGAACCAAAGGAAAGAAAGCCAGGCTTGTGGTGCAAGCCTGTAATCTCAGCCCCTGGGAAGCTCAAGCAGTAGGACTGAAGGGGGTCCAGGATAGCCTGTGGCTACACAGTGAGTTCCAGGGCAGCCAAGGCTATACAACAAAATCTTCTCAACCCCAACCTGGGGAGAGGGAAGAGAACTAAAAGAACTACTTTGCAAGTAGGCAAAGGTCAGGGCTGAGCTTTACTCACATTTCAGAGAACGCCTGGGGAGTAACTCACAACTAGGCCCAAGACTTCCTCCAAGTCCAGCTTCTCTTCTGACTATTTGTTGAATCTGCCTTTCCTTTTCACTAGGAGCAGTAATCTTTGGACAGTTACAAAAAGAGTTGACAAGGACCCGTCAAAACCTGAATAAGAACTGAAAGAATAATTAGAAGATAGCAGAAGGGGAGGTCTAGACTCAGCTAATGAGGAAACAACCACTGGCTCAGTGTGAGGTCTACTGTCCTGCCTGTACCCACAGTGCCCTGTCAGACTGACCTCACCACCGCCACTTCCCTTCTCCTATGTAATAAGCTAATTATAACATTTGGAAGCTTACAAAATGTAATGGCATGCACACATCTGTCTGCTTAGCCAGGTCTAAATAGTAAATCCTCATTGTACTGAGAGACAAACAGGGAAGTAGACAGACGAACCTAGAAATGGCCTTAGGAATTGTGCAAGTCCACTACTGGCCATCACTGGGAAGGCCTGGAGGAGGTGATGCCAATATTGGCATTATTTATTTCACTTTTCTCTTTCCACACAGGACAGAATGTGTCACTTGTGCAGTGGACAGGTCCAGTGGAACTTAGTGCTGAGTCTGCCCACAGTGCTCAAAGGGCAGACCGGAGGAGAAGACTCTTTCTGGGCCACTCCTTTCTCCTGGGTCGTCAGTGTAAGCGCAGGGACCTGAAGCCACATGGAGCCACTCCCTGGCTCTGCTACACAGTGGTCTAGCCTGGGCCCTTACATGCAGCTCTTTACTTTTGGCCAGTGAGGCAATGAGTACTGGGGTAGTCAGTGACTATCAGCTCCTGAATGGAGCACATGGCTTCTTACTAAGTAAGATGGAAAAGACAACATGATAAGACAACAGAACACCAGCCTGACAGACAGACAGACTTCTTTTATAATTAATAGCAAACAAAACAAATACTCTAAAACAAGCTTGGAATGTCACTATTTTTGGCTGAATACCAAGTTGTTGTTTTTTTTCTTTTCTTTTCCCTCCTTTGCATAACATTCTTTCTTGGGATATTCTTTGCTTCCAAATCATGGTCGCGTGCGTGCATGTCTGTCTGTGCTACTGAAAAACATGACCTGCCTTGAACGTGTACACTATCCTTTAAAACAGAGATCTGTAAGAAATATTCCTCAGACTTCCTCTCAATAGCAGACAAAACCGCCAGGGCAGGCTGGATGCCAGCCTCCCTGGAGACACAGGCGTGGGAACTAGAACTAGGTAGAGATCTAGATCTGAGTCCTAGCTCTTAGCTGTGTAGCTTTAGACAAGTCTAGCCCTAACCGGAGGCCTTCTCCTGTAAAACTGAGAGAATAAGCAGACTTACTCTACAGGGCATCATACAGATCAAAGGAGGCGGAGACAACAGAGCAAAGCCTAGGCTAGTGGAAGCACTCTGCCGGGACAGCCTCTCACCTCCATGGTGGCAGATGACCCTTGCCTTTTGATGAAGATGAATTAAAGACAGGTAGTCACAGAATTCCCATATAGTATAGAGATGAACCCACATTTCACAGGGCTCACAGCTGGCTAACAGAGGGAGGAGCCGTCATTAGCACTAGAGTTTGGACAGCAGGAGCACGTCCTCTGTGGTCTCTGCGGAGAGCGATCTGAGCGATCTGCGCGCTTAGGAGGTGTCTCCTGACTGAAATGTGGCTTGTCTCACACTGAGAAGGCCTATGTGGGTGGGGCCCTGACATGTCAGCTTCATTGTTGGCACAGGGGCAGTAAGTTCTTTCTTTTAATGTCATGCAAGTCTCTCTTGCTTAGAAAACTCTTATTTTATGTCCTGTATCTTATCTTTGTGATCAACTGTGCTAAATTTCCAGGTATTTATGTCCCCCCAAACATAAATGGCCACATGAAGTGCTGTGTTATCTGCAGAACACTGATAACTATATGCATCCCATTTCCCACCTTCCCTGCCTCACGCTGTGCCTTCTGTTCCAGAGCTCTGTCACTGAATTCTTCTCCCACCCCAGACTTGCCGGGGTCCACTCAACTTACTATGACCACCTGAGACATGACAGGCAGTGCCGACTGTTACATAGAACACCACTGTACCCCTATCTTTAGGCTCCTCATGAAACCAAAGAGAAGTCAGAATGCTTTGAAGGCAAAGCAACAGGACTTCGAAAGTGAGGTGACGTAAGAGGCTCTTCCTACCAATCAGCATTGTAGCATCTGCAGGGACAGGTAATAACTTTGTCTTAGTTATTAGATGTTCATCAGGAATTGAAGGCACCTGTTAGAAATGCAGATGGGAGGGACTCTCAGAAAGCAGCTACAGAGTTCTAGCCTGGTCTGAGGCGCTCATGGCAGGACCCCTCCTCAGCCTCCGTGGCTCCATGACCCATGCGAACTGAGATGAGACTTAGACATGGGTAAACTCAGAGAACTTGGAAGCACCATCAAGATCCCTTCTCAATAACACAAGTAAAACTACATCTATTCATGCAGAACTAGCGCCAGGAATCTTGTGTTTGGGCTGATTTTGGAATTCCTCAGTGGAACATGATTTTCTCTCTACAAACAAACAAACAAACAAACAAACAAAAACAAACCAAGGAAGTTTCAAACATGGCCACAACCAGGCAGGTGCTGGAAAGCAGCAGAGTGTACTGTAGTCAATTCTGCTTTGTCACTCATCAGTTTGAGGCCCTCAGCTGGCCTCATTAACACCACACAGGACAACACCAAGACTGAAGGAGCATGGCGATTAGAGGTAGAGAGTACAGCAGGTTTTCTAGAGGAAGAAAAAGGGAATAAAGATCTGTGCATGTGTCTATAACAGTCTTAATATTGCTAAGTAAAAATACATTGTAAGAGCTGGAGAGACGGCTCAGCAGTTAAGAGCACTTGTTCTTGTAGGGGACCTGAATTGGATTATGACCGTCCTTACCTCTAGTTCCAGGGGATCCAATGCCCTCTTCTGACCCCTCTGAGTGCCATCTACCCAGATGGTAAACAGACATATATGTAGGCAAGACACTCACACATATAAGACAAAATAAATAAATCTTAAGTAGCCTTGGCCACAAAGAATTCCAATTCTTAGGCTGAGAGTTTATTTAAATATCACCTACACGGCAGAATCCTGTGTACTCTTTTTGGTTAAAAAGGATTTCTATTTCTCCTTCCTTCCTTATCCACCTGGCTACCTGCTTGCTTCCCACTTCCTGCTCAGCTGTGACTCTGTGTCCTTTGCTGTAGGTGCAGACCCTGCTGGAGAAGCCCAGGCTATACACTAGGACAAGCTTGCAAACTAGAGCAGAGGATGGAGAGCAGAGAGAGCATGTTCCCACAGGGGCTGTCTGAAGCAGGCCATGAACCGCTGGATGTGCTCTGCTCTGCTGCTCGTGCTCGAAGCCTAAGGCTGTACAAGGCACAGACGCTGTTTATAGCTAGCTGAGTGTGAATACAAGAGAAGCTGCCATGAGTTTGAATGCAGGAGAAGCCACTATGTTTAAGGAAGTTAGCAATGATATAGCTTTTGGTCACACCCAGACAATAACACAGGACTGTAGTTCAAACTGACAAGAAAATCATGCTAAGCGCTGCTAGCTCCATGCTATTCCTATTTTCTTTAGAATGAAAAAACATTGAATTTCTTGTTCCTTGAACACTTTCTCTAAGTCCTGCATATCTCCTATGTGTAAGAAAGACAGAAGGGAAAGGACATAAAAATTAATAAGTTGCATTCCTTCTTGGGTTATGGTAGAAAGGAATTACTTGGTGGAGTTTTCGTTTTAGCTTAAGCTCCATTACAAGCCAAAATGAAATGTAAATTTTATTCAACAGTGGCACTCAAGCCATGTAGCTATAGGCTTAGCACTCATTAAAGTTTGAAGACTGCCTTAGAAATAGGGTGGTCAGACAGAAAGAGCAGAAGATTGCCCCCAAATATGCTAGGACAGATAAGAAGGCCTCAAAAGCACGAGAGACATTTACTGTTGCACAGACAGGGAGCCTCACTGAAAGCCTCCCCCACCAGTGGTCATGAATCTACTCTACTTGTAGGGTGCTAATGGGGCTGGATTCTAGAAGTAGAAGCAGAGAAAGTTAATGGGAGAGACATCTTAGAGTACTGAGGTAAGAGCGGGGCAGGGGAGCTGTTATCACAGCCTTTGAGCCAGGGGCTGCACAAAGCAGGTATTCAAAGCTCCACCAGGCAGGCAGAAACACTGGCCAAGAAAATGTATCTATGGGCTTAGTGGGAATGGGTTAAGTGGGAGTTTTTGGTGTCTGTGGGGCATCCTTGTGTACCTGGAGTCAGGATGGACAGTTAAATGGCATGCATGTGGGAGAGAAGGACAGAGCTTTGGTGCCAGCAGTGATGGACAAAGATATGAGAGATTAGAACAAACAGCACTGATTCAGGGGGAGTGGGGAACAGAAGGCTTGGAGAAGGCAGTGCTGGAGGACACACAAGGACACAGCAAGAAAAGAAGAGGAAGCTGGTCAAGAGAGGCAGGGCTACCAGGAGGAGGAGCTGCTGGTGCAAAGATCAGGGTGACACTGCAGAGGCTCTGGCTGTGAGTGATGCGGGGAGGCAGCACCAGATTGGAGCCAATAGGAATATGAGTGTAGCTTCCTTCTGCAGGGAAGTACATGGAGGTGCCCAGCTGGGAGCCCACCACCAACAGGCCAGGGAACTACCTGCCTGCTGTTGGTCCTAGGTGAGACTGCAAGATCTCCTTGCTTTCTGTACAACTGCATCCATGAAGAACCTACCAGACTCTCTCTCCTCTCTCTCTCTCTCTCTCTCTCTCTCTCTTTCTCTCTCTCTCTTTCTCTCTCTCTCTCTGTGTGTGTGTTTGTCAAGGTAAGATGGAAACAAGAGACTCTGCTGGAGCCAGCTGATGTCTTGATTGAGAGGTCATGTCACAGAGTGTTAAAATCCCAAAGCATTAGGGTACACTGCATGACTTAAATCTTTTTTACCTAAAAGCTATCAAACTAAGACAAACCTTCCATGTACTTAAGAAATAAAACAATGGGGAGAAGGTCTCCTATGAGGAAAGGAGGACAAGGATTTTCCTCCCTGCTCACTGAGTGTTACAGATTCCATGAACAGCATGAACATCACCCCGTGTGAGTGTGAGATGTGTGCAGCGCAGGGAAGCACTCCATGTTCATTAGCAACCTAGTATGGGATACACCACTGACACTGGTTATATTACTGAAGTTAGCTGTTTTCTGGGGACAGGACACACAGCAGTGTTTGATCTTTAAAGGTAGCCAAGGGGCCAGATTCTTTTCTGTGTTGAGTGAAAATTGCCAACATCTCAGACCTTCCTAAAGCGTGATCCCCATGGCTGCCAGCCCAGGTGGAGAGCAGGGCAGCAGGTGGGAAGTAGTCAAGCAGCACAGTGAGCAACAAGTCTCATCTATGGCACCGAACACTTACATACTTATTCCTCAACTAAAACAAAAAACATGAAATGAATATTAAGGCTTAAAATGATAACATACAGAAGACATAAGAATTGTTTGTTTCCTTACCTACACTGAGGCCTTTGTGAGAAAATACAGGTTAACTGTATCTTCTCCAGCATAGATGTCAGACATATTGGTAAAGGATGAAATTACTGCCAATGATATCATCCAATGTGCGAAGCATGAAGTAAAGCTTTATAAGCTCACTTTTCACAAGGGCTTTATGAAGCAGGCATTATTATCCCCTCTTAATAGATTTTGAAATAAAGATCCCAAGATGTTAGCAAAGCTGCATGAGGTCTATTAAAGAGAGATAACTGAATCACTGGATTTTAAATAAAGTCCTTACTCTTAGTGGGTGGATGTATTGGTGATTTCAATCTATGCAACCCATCAGATTTGACCACAAGCTGGTCTATTTACACAATATTCTCTGTTGGCCCAGGTTTACATTTGGCTGACTTTGACCACTTACAGATCACCAGTATTTTTAAGAGTTGGCAGGATTAAAAAAAAAAAAAAAAAAAAAAAAAAAAAAAAGCTAACTATTGAGACTTAAACTGTGTATAGTGTAAAAGTGATTTCTACTTAAAAAGAAAGTTAAGAGTACATATCATTGTAGTCTCCCATCATTCTCCAAATACTGAGGTGTCATATTTGACAGGCAATCCAAAACCCTGAGCCTACTCTTAGCACGAGCGCCTCCAGGTGCTTGCCAACTGCATGTCAGGTCGGCTGAGCCAGCCCTTGCAGCAGGCACTCGCCCTATGCCCTAAGGTTGCATGTCAGGTCGGCTGAGCCAGCCCTTGCAGCAGGCACTCGCCCTATGCCCTAAGGTTGCATGTCAGGTCAGCTGAGCCAGCCCTTGCAGCAGGCACTCGCCCTATGCCCTAAGGTTTCATCACATGGGATATAAGCCATGATGCGAAGCCTTACTTCCAGACAGTCCCACAGTGAAAGGGATTTGCCATCAGTTGTGATGCTCATGCTGTGTGGCGACATCTGTGACAGTGACTACACTGACTTTGAATAACTAAACTCCTACCCTAAGCCTTGTGCACTTAGCAGGAGCACGAGAGACTGGACAAGAAGGAAGTACAAGCTGTGCGCTGTGCTTGCATGTGCTACAGTTAGGTCATTTCCATGACTCCGTCCCCCACATTTTAAGAAACTCTGTTAGCTCATAGTCTCCACTTTGATTCATCTACAGTTCCCTCTCAGTGACAGACTGTCAAATGCTTAAAGCCAGCTCTTTGACCGTGTGGGGTGCAACACAATGTTTAAGGCATATTTCACTGGTGTAAAAGGTAAGTAGTGCATATATAATTTACAAATGAGAATAACATATACACTCTCATTGTAAACATGCAGCCACTTGACTCTCAGAGAACACTTCTATTGAATTCTTGTTCTGTAGTGACCTGTGGTTAGTTTCCATTTAAATTAATGAGTAAGACAAGAGGAACTAATGGTTACATCATATTCATAAATGTAACTGTCCATCCATGAGTGACTTTCTGCTGTCTAACAGGTTGTGTGCATTCATGTGCCAGCTGCCAGACCAAAGATGGTGGAAGTAAAATATTAGTGCTCTCCCTGACTGTTACCTCTAGAACGACAGCCACCAAAAAAAAAAAAAAAAAAAAAAAAAATCACAAACTGAGCATCCCAGTCCTGAGGCGGGACTATTCTCCTTATGGTGGACTTCAGTGTAACCATGCCACATTACTGACCTCAGGTGTGGGAGCGGGAACAGTAGGTCCACTAGACAGGATGCCAGCCATGAAGGCAGAGGCACAGCCTCTCATGCATCACAGAGCATCGCAGCAGAGTGATAAGAAACACTGCCATTTTCTTTACTTTGGCTTATTGTACCAGTTTCCACATCCATATGGTTATTAATGACTGCTATGCTTAACAACTGACTTGCATAATTCAAAATATTTTTCTGAGACAGAGCCTTATGTGTCCTAGAAATTACCACATAAGACCAGGCTGGCCTCCAACTGACTGCGATCCACTGGCCTCTGGCTCCAGAGTGATGGCAGTAAAGGCCTGCACCTCTAGACCTGGCTTAACTTTGTTGATTCCACCAAGCCACTGGCCCTCCTCCTCCAGATCCTTCTTCACTTTGTGATGCTATCCTGTCAGATAAAATTCACGTTTGAAGCAATCTAGAATCCCACATTCTCAAGTCAACACCATAGTTATCACTAGAATAACTGTGATGAAAAATTGAGATGACATGTATATCAACACATATTCTTTTGAAATATATTCTTGAACACTTTATATATGACTCTTGATCTTTGTTTAACTTTGTGAGACAAAAGTTTGAAACTGATTCTCTACTAACTAATAAATCCAAATGCAATGCAATAAAATGTATTTCAGTGATTTTTTTTTTTAAAAGACAGTGTCTCATATAGCCCAGGCTAGCCTCAAATTCCTTATGAATTCCTGAACACCTGGTCCTTCTGCCACAGGCTGGGATTTCCCGCTTACATTACCATGCCCACAAACTAATATAATTTTCAAACTCACTTTACATTGACAAACTCACTTTAATTATTTTTGAAAAACAATGTGTGACTACTTTGGAGTAACACATATAAACAGGACAGCAGAAATATTCTTAGTTTTAAACCTCCCTCTACTTGCCAGCCTTTTTGTACTCCAAATATTTGTATAGAATATTTATGTTTGCTGCTAAATGTAATGAAATTGGATATAGTAATCCAAAATCAAAGATCTATATTTCTCCTTTTAGCATTCTGTAGAGTCTAGCAACAGCAGTTCCCCAAGTGTGTATTTGCTACATCAGATCACTCACTCTAAGTTATGGAGGAAGGCAGAGACTCTAAACATCAGCACAATAGAATACAAAGAAATGTCATATTTATACTAACAAGTTGTGCTGGGTCTGAGGGTGGCTCTGAAGCCAGGCTACCAGGATCCCACCCGTATCTCCTCTAGAGCATGCCATTTTGCTACTTAACTGTCCCATAGCTCAAGTTTTCCATCTGGAGGAGAGAAAGCAGGAAATCTGCTGTTCTCCATGTTCGGAGTGTTAAGTAGATAAGCAAGGCACACAGCATACAAAGTTTTAGCTGCCACTGAAAACCCTCAACGAGGATTTAGACATAGCATGAGGTCTTAAGCAGTTACGACCTCTGTTAAAAAACAGCTAAGGTTCTGTGACTGTGGGCCACAGAAGTCATCAAGGCAAATGGAATTCCAAATGGAACAGTGATCGGATTAGTAGCTTCGAACCCTTGCTCTCAGAGCCCTGCTTTGCATCTCAGGATGCCTGCCTCCAGTGTCTGCTCCTAGATGTTGGTTTCTTTGAGACGGGGGTCTTATTATGTAGCTCTGGCCAGCTTAGGATACATATAAACCAGGCTTGAACTTGAACTTGAACTTGTGGCAATCCTCCTGCCTCTGCCTCCCAAGTATTACCACATTTGGCCAGAGTAAAGTATCTAATGCAAGTGGGCCTCAAAGTTTTGTGTCTGAAGCAATAGTTAATTTAAACACCTGGTAATTCCCCCTCCAAATTCTTGAAGTATATGCCATTTTTAACATTTCTTTCCATTTTCCTCAATTTACAAGGTGCTTGGAGAGCTGAGGGACAAAGCCCATGATGCGTGTACATAGCTAATGCCCTCACACACCTGGAGCCTCCCTTCCAGATGAGCCCTGCTCTCCTGGTTTCTCAGTGGTCCTTAGTGACCTACTTGAGACACAGCTTACCTTCTCTGAGCCAAACACAAGTTTAGTGATCATCATGGCTATTTTCTCCTCAACAACTAAAGTAATTTTATTTAGGCTGATAGTGTGACTGACTGAGATACAAGGTAAGCTTGGGAATGGTGCAAAGGCAGTGGCTGGGTTTATTTATGTTGACTGGTGGGGGGTCAGTTCAGGACAGAGAAGACACAGGAGAGGACAGGGCTCAACCTAAACTCATGATGTACTTTTGAACCTTGGCTGGCTATCAGCTGCAGACAGAAATCAAAGTGGCTCCAACTGCTCCATCCCACAAAGTTCTCTGACCCTAAGAAAACAGTTTTCAATTTTTAATTCTCGAAACCTCTCTGGGAAGCAAAGTAGTACCCCCTGGCAGCTACCTGTGCTTTGTTTTCCACCTGAAGGAGGAGTGTCTGGTCAGTGTGGGAAAGAAAACTACACCTACCACATTTACCATGCATGGCAAGAGTGGGCTGACTGGGTGACACTGATGTGCAAGAGCGATATGTGCGCCAGTTGTGGTCACTGCTCAGTTATATCTGAGAAGACTTGCAGAGAGAGAAAAGAAACCTATTGCACAGGTTCAAAGGACTCTTCCATGGCACTGGAGCATACCTAGCTTCTGTCTGATGTGATTACTAAAAATTATTAAAGTAGGAATATTCTTAAAGCATTAGGTTACTTGAGAACTTAAAAGCATATTTCTGTTCTTGGTATTTAACTTTTCTGTATTTGGCATTTAACTTTTTCTTCTCGTTTCAAAACCCATTGTCTTTCAAATTGTACGTCGGGGTGTTTATATCACTGCTTCTGGGTGGTTGTGGTGTGTGTTAAGACAGAACCCTGCAGAGAAGCCATGGCACAGGCCCAGTGTGACACATCTTAACGTGTTTTTTGGTTGGAAGGGGGATTTACCAAGGTTGTGCAAGACCTTCATTGTAATTGAAAATATGTGTATGACTGTTTAAAACATCAAACTTTTAATATGAAATGCTCACAAAATAGAACCATTCAAGATTTTTAGAGACCTGAAACAGCAGGCTAACACTTTTTACCATGATCAAAGCTTGGACTCCATTGCACTATGCGTATGCCAAGTAGCAATTCTCCTACCAGTTCTAGGGATATTATTTGATCCATTCACTAATGTCACAATGAGAGAACCTACCAAGCTGAGATTAACAGTACCTGATAAACCCTAGAATGTGGGGTTGGGGAATGGAGGGTGTTGAAAGGCGTTAGAATAAGCAACTCCTTGACTGCTGAAATCTACAGCAGGACAATTTTGATGGAGAAACTAAAGACATCCTTGAGAGTGGGTTGATATTAGAAATGTGTATGTTCTGTATATATTTTTAAGTTCTTAGATGCTAAGAGGTAAAGTTTTATGATTCATTGCAGGAAACAGAGTTTGAGGCTCTGAAATCTAAAAAGACAAAGATATAATTTTCCTGAAATTGTTTTTTCCAATTATTATATAAAATAATTTTAAAAAATTATTAAAAAATTAATTTTTAAAAAAATTATTTTAAAATAAAATAGTTTAAAAAAATATAAATTACAGAATTCATCTAAAGCATTTTGAGAGATAATCATCTTCACACCTTGGAAGACGTCAGTGTGCAGGCACTTCAGAGCATGCACCAGCCCGAGCAACAGAGCATTGTTCAGACATGCCTTAAATTTATTTTTGGCACTACAAAGTCAAATATGTTTTTAAAACTATTATATTCTTGGGCTGGAGAAATGGCTCAGCGGGTAAGAGCAATCACTGCTCTTCCAGACGTCCTGAGTTCAAGTCCCACCAACCACATTGTGGCCCACAACCACCCATGATGAGATCTGATGCTACAGTGTATTTATGTATAATAATAAATAAATCTTTGGGCCGGAGTGAGCGGGGCCAACTAGAGCGAGCAGGGTTGACCAGAGTGAGCAGAGGTCCTAAATTCAATTCTCAACTATCACATGAAGGCTCACAACTACAGTGTACTCATATACATAAAATAAAAACAAAACCAAAAAAACTATTATATTCTTATTTTTTTTTCCATAGGCAAAAATAGCAAGAGGGAAGTATAAGACAATTTCAGGGGGTAGGGTGAGGGTTGCAGAGAGAAAAACCACAGAAAGAAAGCTGTCACGGGATGTCTTTGATTTCATAAAGGAATCTTTACTGGCTCCATTATTCGGGGTGTGAGATTCTAACCCGGAAGCATGGCCTGTTGGCTAACTGGATGGAACAGGAGGTGCTCCTTGCTTCCTCCTTTGGGGGTTACATGGAAGAGTAGCCCCTCATTTGTAATTATACCAGCCAAAACTCTGGGGATGTGGGGGAGTTCACCTCCATCTCCTTGGTCTTGAGGCAATGGCTGGATTTTATATAAAGCCTGTTTATAAACCCTGCAAGTGATATCGAATTCATCTGGTAATGTGACATCATTTCATCAATAATTTAAGCATAAGAAATAGATTCGTGGGCTTCACACACGCAGAAGCACAGAAACTGCTCCAGCACTCTTACCTTGCTCTTTGATCTGGCGGATCTGCTTCACAGTTTCTTTTAAGATGGCACATTTGTCAGGTTTGAAGTTGAAGTTGTCGATATCATTAAAATTTGCAAAGATCAGCTCTGCAAGTTCCTCGATGTACTTATTCTCCTGCTCTCGGTTACGTTTCTCAGTGCTCCTTTTGGGGCTAAGAAGAAATGAGGCATTATTACTTATTTGAAAGAAACTGCTAAACTCTTTTAAATGTGAACACAGACAATAAGCTGCCTACCCAGGAAAGCAGTTGAGACCAAGGGAGTAATTTGTTGCATGTTTTAAACATTCAAATCTTCCCTGGTCTCTGGTTCTCTTTTGTTTTTGTGGGATTATGTCATGGATTATCTCCAGCCTCACCATAGCAAGGGGCAGGATGGCCCTGTACCTAGAGCAGCGCTTTACAGGGTGAACACTGACCTCACTGATGGACAGAGAAGGGGGTTTTCAAAGAGTTAGTAAGGAGTCAACTTTTACTTAAGGTAAATTTAGAAGGAGCAAGTTACAGTTAATTAATGTAATTATAATTGGACACATAAGTTTCAATCACGTTTTTGTTTTATTTTGGTAATCATAAAGGGTAATAAAAATAAATCTCTATAAGGCTTTTAGATTTTTATTTTAAATCTGTAATTCCTAAAGATTTCCTTAGAATATTTGTGATCCAATCAGGTAAGGTAAACAGTCCTAAGCTAAGAGCAAAGTGCAAGTGACCCAGGGTTCCGCGTTAGCTGTCTATGGTGCAAGTGACCCAGGGATCCATGCTAGCTGGCCATGCCAACGACAGGCAAATACAAGTACTCAGAGTTCAACTGAACTTCAGCGAGTGGAGAAAAAGATCAAAACTGGCAAAATCTTCTCATATGAATTTGACAAAATAACAAAACTCCCAAATTTCCTCTTGAAAACAATACAATTACTTGCTTCCACGCAGAAGTCTATTAAATGACCCCAAAACAAGGGAAGAAGCTGAGTTGTTCAGTTTTCTGTATTTAATTTTCTGTACTTTTATATGTATTTATATATAATATCAATTTAAAATTAACACAAAACATTAACTGCAAATTCAGGATTCTCATGTTGGAATCTATCAGTTTTATTTTCCTAAATTAATAAACCTAAGATTTTAACATAATTTTCCCTTTTTAGTGGCTCCATGATTTGCCCAAGATCATCCAGTGAGCTATAGCAGTGCAGGGAAGAGGACCTAGGGTTAGGGTTAGGGTTAGGGTTAGGGGACCTGTGCGACCTAGGCCTCACTTCTGGGGCTGTTCTACTTTATTAAAGTCATAGGGAGGAGGTGGCTGAGAGAAGGCCTTGGAAGAGCCCAGTTCTCATGGCTCCTCCTCTAGCCCGCTTTTCTCTTAGACTGGGAAAGATAGGATAAATGACAAGTCAGTGAGAAAGGGAACTGAGTTACAAGACCCTTGAGAGGCCACAAGGAAGGGCTTCCCTCCTTGCCACCACAACTGAGCCCCAGGTAAGAGACCGCGTGGCCTCTGGAACCTCTCTCCCCAGAGGGGCACTAAAGCATGAAGGGAAGTCTGGGAGCTAGCAGCAGGTGGAGTGGACCAAGAAGTCCTTGGGAAGCTGAGGGCTGGGTGTGGAGAGGGAGTTAGACAGACTGTGATCAGCACCACAGGAATAGCCTAAACCATGGCTCTTCCAACCTCTCCACTTCCCTAGGTAACTTTTTCTAACCCACATTCCTGCTGTTTTTAATCACACAGTCTAGAGCATTGTTTTTATTTAATTTTAAAAGTCATTTATAGGTTCTGGGCATGGTGGCACACATCTTTAATCTCAGCAGAGGCAGGTGGATCTATTTGAGTTTGAGGCCAGTCTGGTCTAAAAAGAGTTCTAGGACAGCTAGGGATACACAGAAAAACCCTATCTGGGAAGACAAAAACAAAGACAAAAACAACAACAATAATAAACATTTACAGGATTGAAAATATTAAAAGTCTGGAAAAAGAATCTCTCTCTGTGGTGGTTTAAATGAGAAATGTCCCCCAAAGGTTCAGTTACTTGGATGCCTGATCCCCAGGTGGTGGCCCTGTAAACAGAAGCTTAGAAGGTATGGTGCTCTACATCTGGTCATCTAGTCTGCTCTCTCTGCTTCCTGCTCTTTCAACCCTGCTCTGCCTCCCGCCATCATGAAGTCTTACTCCTCAGGAGTGGGGAGCCAGAATGAACTGTCACTTCCCGAGCGTGCTTTGATTGTGGTGTTTCATCACAGCAACAGCAAACTCTTCCATCTTTGGTTCCCTTGGCACCGGTTCTAATCCACCCAAGCAGGTAGCAACCATCACTGTGCCCTGGTTACCCTAAAATACAAGTGCATATGCCCCCTCCTCTCCAAATTATTTTTTTCAATATAAAGGACAGTACACTCCATAAACATCGTTTGAACTTTGCCCTTTCTCTCCCACAGCATCTTTTGGAATAGTATCTAACTATATATGTAGCCTAGGTCACCCTCCAACTCCTATGCAGCCCAGCTTGGTCTTAAATTCCTCGTGCCTCAGACTTTAGAGGTTACACTACCATAACTGGCTCTGTGCCTCAGTATTTTAGGAGGCCTTTAAAAATACTAACCTCATTGTTTATCACAGTTGCACTGTGTTCCAGGCCACATGCCATCTTAAAATATTCTCTGCAAAAATTGTTTCTTGCTCCTTTATGAATCTAAGCAGGGGCACAAATGAGTAACCTCACACTTACAGTGTTCTGCACACAGAGACACTACTACCATGAGGAAATCCTGAGATCCGAATTGCCTTTATGATACTGCCAAATTGTTTTAAAAGTATTTGTTTTATCCACTGAAGAACCACAATTTAATTTTAACTAAAAAACAACTGGATTGAACACTTCATGTCATATCAAACGAATAGCAAATCTTTCACTACAAAATTTACTTGTTTCGATGTTCTATTCTCAATAAAAAATGTGGAAAACTCAAAGACTGCAGCAACGAACTGATTATAAAAGTAAAATACACAAGGGCAGTAAAAAAATGCATATGGTGGGATTTCTTTTTAAAAAGAATAGGTCCTACAAATAATCCGCATATTCAGATTTCAGCTGTCACGTGCGGAAAGATCCATCGTTAATAACTCGCATATTCAAATCTCAGCTGTCACGTGCGGAAAGATCCATCGTTAATAACCTGCATATTCAGATTTCAGCTGTCACGTGCGGAAAGATCCATCGTTAGGGAGAAAAGCCGAACACAGTATTTATGCTGAGAGTAAAGTCTATGCGAAAACAACAAACAAAGAAGCACACCGAAAACTGACAAGGTGGTTGGGTCTTTTGGTCAACGATAGGCTCACCTGGGTCCGAGCTGGTCGGGACATTCCTTGCGTTTTCTGGTCTCTGCCCTGGACGGGTCAGAGGTGTTTTCTCCCATCCCACTCATCTTGAACACATATCAGCAACTAAAATAGAGCACAGGTGGGAAAAGGGATGTGAAGAAAGAGTCACACCATTCTGCCAACGAAGTGAACTTCCACTTCAATCAAACACCTGACCGCAGTTCCGAACACGGGGTTTGGATAAATGTCCACTTAAAGGCTAAGCAAGAGCAAAGGTTAATATTATGAACAGTCCCTTCCACCTCACTGAGCACAGGCTCTTTAGGCGGAGAGACTCAGCAATCCCACGAGCTGTTCTCCGCCAGCCTGGGCCTGACTCGTCTCTGGTTTCCAGGGTGCTCTTGCACCAGGGAAATAACAGGTGTTGCAAGGTGCTCCTCCCAGTCTGTTCTGGATTGGCCAATGTTTTGTGTGTGCTGCAATGGCTCAATGACAGACAGTCTGGGGAAATAGGCAGGAACACTTTTATAAAGGGTTCCGAATTTGGCCAGGTAGATCTGACTCCCTTGCTGTGGCAAGGCCTCCAAAATGGAGGTCCTTCCTGTCTCCCTCAAGTTTCAAGACTCCTCCTTCAACCTCACAACTCCTCCCTCCTCTTCTCAGGGCAGTTCCCCTCGCTCTTAAGCTAGCAGGGTGGCTTCTTGTCTCCCATTCTGCTGGATTCCCATTTCTGGCAGTCCAGGTCTAATCACCAGTGGGCTTTAGAATGGCTGTGAGGAAGACCCTGACAAGCTTCTGCCTGCTGAATTGCTTTCTGTAAGAAACTGAAAAGGACACACAGAAAAGAGACCCAGTGTCCTCATACTGGACACCACTGGGGCCACCATGATGTGACTTACACACAAGGACAAAGTGACAGTTTTAGAAGACACAAAGGCCCTATCACAGGTTCTGAGAAAAATTCACTTATAAGTTATTTAAGGGGCTTAGGATATGCTCAGCAAAGGAAAACAGGCCCCCCAAAACTCCAAAGTCAACGGTACTTCATTCCTAGAAATCCAACCCTATGCTCACTCTTCATCCTGAATGACCGCTGCCCTTCTTTACTCTGGATAGATTAGGAAAAGGCAGTGAAAAGACAAGGTCAGTAGCAGCCCAGGAGCCCCAGAAAGACAGCACAGACCGGGAGGACCAGCAAAAGCAAGGTTGGCCAAGGAAAGCCATGGAGAAGCCTGGGCCTCATGGCCACCTACCAGTCCAACTGTCTTCGGTTGCCTTGGGTGTGATCCCAGACCCCAGTCTCAGAGCTCCACACACACTCCTCTGGCCACCGTTCTGATCCAAGTATGCAGTAGGGCCAATTGTTCTCTCACCTTTTTTTGAGAGTCACATGTTTTACAGAACCAATTGTTGTTAGGGAGCATCAGCAAGAGGGAGGGGCACCAATGGCACATTCAGTTCAGGAGGTCACATGGAAAGTACAATCTGAGGACCGCTGCCACAGCTTCCTGTGGGTGGAAGCAATGTAACCAAGTCCCAAGGTCCTGCTCTATGCTTACCTTCTGCCTGATAATAAGTACTGAATTCACTTAATTTATGCTATGTACTAAAGCCAATTTCCAGATTCAAAACTGACTATGAATTCTATATTGCTAAGTAGCCATGGGCTAACATTCAGGCCCAAGCCATGTGACCTTCAAATCTGCTACTTGCACATTAATGATTTTCTGTAAGATAGAGTCACACCACTGGCGTCCACAGCACAGGCTGCCTAGAGAGGAGGAAGGGGCAAGGTCTGGCCTCTATGGAGAGGACTCTTGCTCTTCACTAGCAAGTCACTGCTAAGGGGTCATTCCTATACTTCTTCCTGCCTTGCCTGTCATGGCTGAGTTGTTCTTCATCCACTACAGGCAGAGGCCTGTGGAAGAAGTCACAAGATCTAAACAACAAGGGCTTCTGTGTACAAAATGATCATTGCTTCAGTATATAATGCCTGCCTTCCTCTTACTGTAGATAGACATGGTAGGGGAACAGAGAGAGAATACTGCTGTTCAAGACACAAACAAGGCAAATGGAGATGAATTCAGGGACAGTGCTGCAATACATTCCCACACTGAGATCCAAGAGTGCCATACAAGCTGGGATGAAGTGGGATGGTTGAAGGGGGATGGATGAGTTACAGAGAGAGGAATGGGGAGCCAGGACTAGAGGAGGGAGTGACAACACACTACAAACATCCATTCTTCCTCATTTTCTCTGAGCCATAATTCCCAAGGTTTCATTCATGACCATGAAAGTGAAAGCTTCATACCTAATAATCTTCCAAGAAATGGTCCAGGTAATTATTCCTTAAAATCAGCTGCCAACAAGTTGTAAAAATATAAAATTATAAAGTTCAGCCTTCACTAGATAGCACAAACAAAAGCAAACAAAAACAAAATCCAAAACACAGTGTGGATGATACTTTATTGACGATAAGAGTTACATAACTATCACCATGTATATTAAAATCATACTACCAGAAAGGTCAGAAACCTCTCAACAATTAAAGTGCGTGCTTGCTAGTCACAGAGAGTTAATTTGGGATTGAACACTTGCTTTAAATTCTTCTTTATATTCACAAAGTATCAACTGAAAGCACACAAGCAGCCGACAAGCACATTGCAACAACCAGACTTGAGAGGCTGAGCCAATCAAGAATGTGTGCACTGGGGCTGTTGAGATGGCTTGGCGGGTAAGAGCACTGATTGCTCTTCCAAAGGTCCTGAGTTCAAATCCCAGCAACCACACGGTGGTTCACAACCACCCATAATGAGATCTGACATCCTCTTCTGGTGCATCTGCTATAGTCTACTTATGTATAATAATAAATAAATCTTTGGGCCAGAGCGAGCAGAGAGGACTGGAGCGAGTGGGGTTGACCGGGGTGAGTAGAGGTCCTAAAAATTCAATTTCCAACAACCACATGAAGGCTCACAACCATCTGTATAGCTACAGTGTACTCACATACATACATACATACATACATATTAAAAAAAAGAATGTGTGCACTCTAGTGTAAGAACAGTTTAAAATCCAGAATACACTGCTGTATCATACTTGTACCTTCTCTAGATTCACTTAGAAAACACTCCATTTGTACCATTAAAACATCATTTGTTTCCTCTTGAATTTACTTACTGTGTTTTCACAATATATAAAAGTTTCTACTTATTGAACACAATACATCATTTTTTTTTCCAGATAATTTTCCTGGGTTACAGCTCTTAAGCAGACAACTCCACCAGCCTCCATCACAAAGGGCAGCACACCAAGGAGGGGTGCCTGACCATGTTCCAGCTACCTGGGAATAAGCCACAGTGGCCCACTCACATTCCTGCCAATCATCCAGGCAGGGCTAAGGACCTATCCCTTGGAGGGTGGACAGCAAGGAGCAGCAGGACAGGCTGCCAGACATGGTTGCTGTCCTGAAACACATAAGTTTGTGACCTGCTCTTTAGTGAGTTAGAGAATTGAGTAAGCCTCAGTAGTGAGGGTCCCAAAATGCTCCGTGGATCTCTCAGACAGGAGGTGCTCTGGCATTTCCACCCCATAGGAGGCATGTCTGGCACATGCAAGCATTTCCCTATAGCATGAGGCAGGGCCAAGGTGCCATAGGTGGGTGAGATGGATAAGATAGATTGACTTCAGACTTACAGAAGAATATCTAACAGCACAATAAAATACATAGAGATGAGTTTCAATATATTTTTGTAAATTAATGTCCAATGTAAAGGTATGAAATGGGAAAGAGTAAAGGCACATTCTGCAAGTGGGTAAAAAAAATAGATCTTGCATCTCTGCATGTTTTCAACATTTCCATGAAATTAAAGCTCTCGAAAATGTCACCCTCAGATATAAGACTTCAATGTAAATTACAGAAACTGACTGGGACACAACTAAAATTTGACATAATTAGAGTTACTGAGGGCAAACCAGTTTTTACCAGATGATGGGAGCCGTGAAGGACAAGCCTGGAGATGTTTCTATTTGCCGGTCTTGTTATCAATAGTCACACAATGGCAGTACTCTCACTGTGACAGAAGGCTTGTCCTTCCATCCCTCCATATCAGTTTGGATGTACTTGGTAGGAGGAGGAAGGGATACAGCCACAATTCAGCAAGCTTCAGCATTTAAAAGTAGCAATATCTGAGAGGGATGAACGTGCTGCCCATAGCCGAGTTCTCAGCAACTGACAAAAAGCAATATAAAATGTCAAATCTCAAGTCAATTAAAGAACACAGTCTTTGTCCACAGAGCACATCCATCTAACTTAGGAGGCACCAAAGCTGTTGTTTGCAAAACAGCCTCATGGCATTAGAGTTAATCATCCAGAATTCTTGCAAGTGATAATGTGCACTTTATCTCTTATCAGCATAGGCCATCTTCCAAACAAGGCCTGTAAAACTGCCAGATTTACTATATGCTGAACAAATTCAGTTAAAGGATAACATGCTTGCTTAAATCCATATTCGACCAAGCACCAGGCCTTTTCTGAGCTTAAAAAATATATATAATAGTGTGAGAGAGCCCCCTGGTAAGTCCCTGACTTTGAGATGGAATTCACAAGGCAATTTTCTTGGGACAGAGAAGATACACATGCACACGGAGAGGTGAAACAATTCCTGTAGTCATAGCTTTTCCATCTCTCTGTAGTCCTGCCTGTTCTGGAATTCAATCTGTAGAGGTTGGGCTCAAACTCACAGAGATCTGCAGGCCTCTGCCTCTACAGTACTGGGGGTAAAGGTGTGTGCCACCTCAGCCCAGGTCTTTCCAACCTTTCTGGTCTCACTTAAGAAGATCTATAAAACTGATGCATAATAGTAGTTGGATTCTGCACAATTTTTTTGATAGGGCTCAAGTCCAGGACCTTGAGAGTGCTAGGCAAGAACTCTTCCAGCTCTTGGTTTTCAGAAATAGGGTTATCCTCTGTAGCCCACACCAGACTTGAACTCCCAATTCTCCTGCTTGTCTAAGTGCTGGGGACAACCTTTTGGAACGCTGAGAAATGTTTACGTATTAGTACACATAAAAGACCATTCTCCATATCTGCTCTTTGAAGGAGATCCCATTGCTTAGAAACTCACTGTGCTTCCCCAGCTTATCAAGTCATGTGAAAACAGCGATTCTCAATTCCCACCAGTCCCTCCCTCAAGATCTACCTACACTGTCCATGGAGGAGGATCTCTTTATTATACAAACTCTGAATTCTTGGGCCTTCTCTGATACATCTAAGGAAACATAGTAACTAGTACTTGAATGGACAAAGCAGACCTGTTGTCTGTGAGTCCTGGGAAGAAAAGGGGAAGAGGACAAACATTTTGGAAATAACCTGGTTCCAAATAGTGGTCACTGGTCAGAACTATCCCAGGCAAGCAGTACTCTGATAAGATTCCAACTTTTGCCCCAACAGTTAAATAAACATTCATTTAATGTAGTAAATATACAGATTATGTAAAAATATTTATGGCTCACACAAACAAAGCAGCATGACATATACAAACCAAACTGAAGCAAAACTAGACATGTACTTGATGTGGGGTGAAAGTACACAGAAAAAAAACACGCTGTCCCTTCCGTACGGCAAATGCAGAGAGGGTACCATATAGTATTTCAAATTATTTGAGGTGTTACTTTCCTGCAAGGAGTATTACAATTTTTATTAAAACACAGGAATCCTTTTAACCTCATCTTAAACAACACTATGGCTGTCACAGTTACCTACATGTTCAGACTCACAAACTGCACAGTAGTACATGCACTGTACACAGTGACAGCGGTTAGCTTACAAACGTTTACAAGAGTCACTTCTAATGAAAGCATGATGAAAGACATCTTATTTGGAAGCAGAGCCTCAGTTTAACCTGACTCCTTTACAGTAACATATTGTACATTTATTTGTCTTTATAAAGAAACAGCAAGTCAGGCACACAACAACCTCAGTAGCAAATGACTTCGATACTACAGCACCAGCAGTTGCCAGGACTAAAGACAACACAGCATCCAAGCACTCTCCAAGGAGATGGCAGTGGCAACCACCTTCTGCATGCAGATCCTTTCTACCAAGAGTAAGAATACTGTATAAACAACAAATGTTTACACTAAAAACTCTACCTCCCCAAATGCGTTGCTCTTAGATTTACTTTGTAAATGGCCTTAGAGTGCTCTATTAGATAGCAACTAGAGGACAGAGTTTACTTTCTGTCTGAAAGCCAATAATACTCATACATTTTTTTAGTGGAAGACACTTCAAGATGCCATTGGGAAGACAGAAATGAACACACTAAGCAGAAGCAGGCAGTGGCTCTTTCTTTAACGTGCACTGCTATAATCAAATAATGTCTTCACTCCTATTCACTGGCAACACAAATATTACATTGTAACAGTTTCATGTCTACATCTTTCTTAAAGAGGGAGAAAGAAATACCACCCTCCAATGCCTCACGGGCAAAATACATGGCAGAATATGTAAGTGGTGTAGGGGTGGGTGTGGGGTGGGGGTTAGGGGATATCCAGTATGACTTCACTGGCTAGAGCCCAGTTTCTGCATTCTGAGTCCTCACAGGCTAAATTCCTAAGTGCAGGCAGTCACTGGGCTCTTTGAATCTAGCCAGAAATAGCAAGACAATTTTTAATAAGGCCTCAGTTAAGAAAACACAGAAAGAACACCACTCCTTGCATCCCATAAGCCATTCTCTCCCCACTGCAAGTGAGTGCCTGCTTCCAGCTAACATTTTAAAATCCAATTTGCTCCAAAGCCTTAAGTATAAACTCTGTAAAGAAATCAGCAAACCAAGAACAGAGAAATAGGATTTATGTTAGACTTTCATAACTTGTCAAAGGTAAACTCAATGATCATTCTTTACTCTTATCATTTGTAATTTCTTTATAAGACTTAACAGCCTTCTCAGTTGATGTGAGAAAATGACTAAAATGACAAAGGCCTGCAGTCCGAGGCAATCAGCTTTGTTCCTGAGCTTCCATCAAGCTCTCCCTCACCCTACGGCAACTTCTTTTCTTGGGGCTTTTTGGTTGACACTCAATCAGGAGGGAAGAGGTTGCACACAGACACTTTGCACATCTCACTTTGACTGATGTCTTGGGATGGACACATATACACCTTGTGGGTTATCTAATAACTTCTCTGACCTGCTTGCAAAGCAACTTCAGTCACACAGATACCAAAGGACATGCTGGACTCAAACTCAGGTGTGATTCAGTAACTGACACTGGCTGAGCACCTCCTACAGGGAAGCAGTGCCCTCAAACCTTCTCCTGTGTAAGCTCACCACCACTGCACACAGGGAAAAACCAGGGCACCAAGAGAACAGTTCTGTACACGAGCAAGGCACACAGGACATTTTAGAACTCAAAAGTTAATCCAGCCAGGACCTTCAAACCTAGCACTCAAATGGCAGAGAGAGGAGGGATCCAGTTGTCCCTCAACTTTAACTGTAATATGGGCACTAAAGTGATCTGTTCAGGACAAAATGATCACTGAAAAAGACAAGTTTATAAACTTGAATGTGTTATAGAAATTACTGTCTTAATCTAATTTAGTAAAGGCTTACTTCATCATTTGATGGGTTCTTTCTTTTCTCATTGTGTAAAATCCACACATACTTTAGGACTATCCAGTGGGTCAATACGTAAGACTCCATTACTGTTGTAGACAGTAGAGTTTAAAGAAAGGGAGTTACTAGGCATTCTCTCAGACACACCAAGATGTCCCAGGCTCATTCTAAATAGAAAGCTTTCCCTGTAAAATCAGAAATAGTAATTGGCTGGTTAAGAATACTAAAGTTATGAAAGATAATTATAGAAAATGATGCCTGTGACTTTAGCCATTTCATCATAAACACACAAGCATGGGTACCCATCTTTACTGTTCTCTCAGCGCTTCCCAGTGTAAACCAAACCTGTAGTGAAGAGGCTAGGATTTCCAATTTTCATTCATTTAAAATGACTTAAGGGTTGTTCTTCCTTTTGGGGGCAAGGGTTGCCGCCTTTTGACTACTGACTAGTATTTGAGCTATGAGAGACCTGGCCTTCTACTCAGGCCCCTCCCCTTCAGGCTGCATAGCACTAACTGCAGGCGTGCATCTTTACACACCCCTACTAAGCTCTTAAGAGTGGTTCTTCACTGTTTACCTAAAACAAAATCATTCCCCCTGGTCTATTATACTTGTCTTACATGTCCCCACTTAGCAGGAAATTTTGTCCACATGACTTATCTTATTTCTAATAGAAAGAAATACATGTTTTCAAATTCAAACTTCAAAATCAATATGCAATTATAGTAACAAGTACAGCTGGCATAGACTGGCTGGAAAACAAGAATCTGGCTTTCTGGTGGTCCCAAGACACCATTACTGGGTTCAGAAGAGTGAGTGTCCTGAAGTGGCCACCAACTGTGCTACTCGGAGGGTGGCTGGGCTTCTCAGCAAGGGCTACCCATGGGATAGGGGTATCTGCTCTGTTACTACAACACAGGTTAATATATTCAGAGTTTACACAGGGTGCTCTATAATAACATCACTGAAATGCCTGTCTTCTAGGTATGAGAGAAAGGACAAGAGACCAAGGTGAGGCGAGGTGAGGAGGGGTCAGAAAGCAGAGATGGGGCGTGAGTGTATGGGGTATTCATGGACAGCACGCGCCAATGGCAGGCACCATTCTAGCACACCAGTAAACTGTTAAATCTTGCATAATGCTGTGGGTCAGAGCACACCCCAGGTGTGCATCTTGCTTTGAAATACCTAAATACCATGTCTTCAGGACCTGGGAAGTTACTTAATTACTGCTTTTGAACTTTAGCCTCTGCACTTATGGTAATACTGACATTCTGGGCTTGGTCAGGTTATGAAATAAAAGAGCACCCTCTAAGGGTTTTCTTAATATATATAAAACATTTGAATTTGATAGCATGCAAATATTTATCAAGTTATCTAAACTGTTAGTAAACATAGTTGGAGAAGAAAATAAATTTATAGGAAAAAATAAGAAAAGTTAGTATAATACTACCAATCAAATTATTTTGATGGGAACTATAGATACAATTTAATTTATATATTTAAAGTTTATTCTCATTACTACAGGTTCATAATTTTTTTAAAAGGAAGAACCAGAGAGATGCCTCAGAGGGTGAGGGGCTTGTCACTACTGCCTATCAGCCTCACTTTGATTCCCAGAACCCACTGAAGGCTGGAAGGAGAAAGATAACGTGTGATAGCTGACTTACTGTCAACTTCTACAAATTAAAGTTGTCTGCACAGGAGACTCAGTAGTCCTCAGACCTCCATGCGCACACTGTGTATGCATGCCCCATAATGATAATGGTAATAATAATTTTTTTTATTTTGAAACTTTATTGATTTTTTTGGATGTACATATTCACAAATGTAGTACATATTGATAGGGTATTTTTTTGTCATATTCTTTAAAATTTATAAAATATTATAACAATAAAGTGAGTATTATAAAGGTTGTTTGATATAAAACAACAATCAATTTAACAGCCTTATGTAGATGCTCGTCTATAGCAATAGTGAAAATACGTTTTTCTCAATATAAATTTTAAATAACTCCAAACATATTAACTGTATACTTCAAAATAATAATTATTTTTAAAAAAGAAGATGAGAATGTGGAATGACATGAGAAAGGACAATAGAAAGGGTCGTGATGCTAGGAAAAGCAGGCCACACAAGTCTCTCGTAAATAACCTACTCCTGGGAACTTAACTGGAAGGTGCAGACTGTTTCTCCTCATTTTCTGAAGAATATTGGACACGATATGGTGAATTACCACTGTAAAAGCAGCATAAAGGCCACTTACAGTAATAAGCGGGATGGGAGCTGGAAGAAAGCGGGGGGGGGGGGGGG
>NW_022196896.1:42222583-42232148 GCF_008632895.1 Mastomys coucha
GGGAAGGGTAGGCAAGGGAGTGCGCATGCACACACGAACATACACTCTCACACACATTACTGACTTTGGTAAAGTAAATGTATTTCTTTTAAAGACAGGGTTTCTGTGTGTAGCTCTAGCTGTCCTGGAACTCATCCAAAAGCAGGCTGACTTTGAGCTCACAGAGATCGGCCTCATGAGTGCTGGGATTACACTAAAGCACCCCAACACTCAGCCAAGTATCTGCATAGCAATTTCTAGAGCAGTAAAACTATAAAATAGCATACATCCTCCCAAGTGTATGGTCTTTACAGGAAAAATGTAAATTATTATTTCTACCTTCCACTAATTATGAAGTTTTTCAAGTTTTCTACACTGATTTATGTTACTTTTTTAGAAATAATAAACAAATTTTCTAGAGCTTTTTCCAGAAAATGTTACTAAAAATATTCCTTCCTTGGGTAAAATGGTCCCTGGCCAGAAAAAGTAAAGCTTCCCTTTGTTCATTTGAAACCATTACAGTGAGACACAACAATGACACCCTGGTCATACTGGGAATGGTCCCAAATGCTTGAGTCACCTGGGAGAGAACTGTTTGAAAGGATTAGAAGGATTAGGAGGTGTGAACTTGATGGAGTTTTAAAAGTCCACGCCAGCCCTGGTCTCTAGCTCTCAGTTATTGCTCCAGTGCCAGCATGCTGCCATGCTCCCTGGCATGATGATAACGGACTTCTGTAAGCCAGCCCCAGTTAAATACCTTCTCTAAGAGCTGTGATGTCTTTTCAAAGCAACAATGACTAAACCAACATCCTTCTCTGCATGGGTCTAGCACCTGACTGGTCCCCTCCCTCTCCTGGTGGCCACAGGTGGGCCATGGTGCTGCCTACCACACTGCTTTCCTGTGCTCTCCAAGTCTCCCCTCATCCAACCAAAAAGGGATTAGAGTGAGTAACAAGGGAGAGCAGAGGACCATGGCACATTTCCTTTCCTGGGTAAAATGTGCAAGGATTCTTCCAAAATAGACTGACTGTCCGTTACAAATGGAAACAGCACAAGGCCACTTATAGTCAAGAGGCTGTGGCAGGAGAGTCGTGAGTTTGGGCCCAATCTGAACAACGTGGAAACTAAATCAGCAACAGAAAACTCGGAACCAGAAGCACTTTCCTCTCATCCCTTCAAACATCCAATTTGGTCTTATGGACAAATTCTTATTTGCAAATAACACAAACTTAGAGAAAGGTTGAGAATTAATAGAATTTAAAAATTATCCATAAAATAAATAACTTGAGTTTTCAAATTATTCCCAATACCAAAAGATAAGTTAAAAATGCTGAGTTTAATCATTTTTGTGTCCTTCAAACAGTGTACTTTGATATCACCAAACTAAACATATTGGGAGGTGGCACAGTGGCAGATTCTCAAGGCCTTTGGTTCTATTTCCTAGTACACTCCACTCCACACACACCCCAAACCAGCCACATTCTAAGTTTTCCTGAGCAATTTTCAATTCCAGTTTCAAACTTGGGACACAAATAGCCACCAGTTGATTCATGATCTCTGCTGTCACCAGGACCATGTAGCTGTAGGAAACAGAGTGAACTGCACAGACTTTGGCGCTCCAGATGGGGAGCTGCCGTGCTTCACAGAGTAAGAATCCAGCTGGACTCAGATCTAGCTGTCTCCATCTACTGTAGTAAGTGAACTCGAGTGACCCTACACATGACACTCTGACGGACCAAGTCTGCGTAAGCTGGAGTCCACATTAATGTGCTGCTCACAGTTTTTCAGCACTCTACAATATTTTTACATCAAGAGACTAAGGAACAACTGTTCTGTAAAAGCTGCACCTATGTATAATGATCTTTTAAAGCTGTTGCATCTTATTTAGGCACAACTGGCAAATATCAAGAATGTCATGAACCTCAAAAGGAATTAAGGTAATTGTTTGACACCACAGAAACAGCTAACTATATTATATTTCTTCTGTCTAGTACTGTGACACACCACAAACAAAAAAATGTAGTTTGGTATTTTTCTGTTATTTTCTTTTGAGCCAACGACTTTTACATTTGGACAACTAAGTTTCAGAAGACTCAATTTATCGTGCAAACAAAACAAGTTCCATGTTGGAATTGCTCATTGAACCCAGGTAGGCCTTTAACCTGAAGTCAGTTTTCATTTATAGCCTTCTAATGCTTACTTTAACTATCCTGTTTGCTGAGTAGCACTCTATGGCCACCTTGATGGAATCACCCTGGAAGAGCTGGAGCCTGTCAGGGCATGGAAGATGAAAGAGGAGCACACAAGCCACAGGAGGGCGGAGGGCAGTGTGCCTGCACCTAGGAGGGCAGGGAGCCTCCTGGGCCCAGAAGACTTAGTTGGACTGTGGTTGGGAGGGCAGGTGGGATTCTCAGGGAAGTCAATTGCTACTGGGCTAAAAGGAGAAGCAAGGCTATCTGAAGTGGCCATGATGGTAGCTGGGCAGTGCTAGGGCCTAAGCAACCATGGGAAACATGAGCTGGCTCAGGTCAGACTTCCCATGAACAACTGGGGAGGGTGCAGCACTCAGCCTGCCTTATCTTGCTGGAGACCAATGAACCTAAATTTCAGAGTGTTTCCTGCCCTATTCCAACCTGTCAAGTGACCACAAATCCAACTAATACAGAGCTTTCCTCTGTTGCAGGATTTTCCTTGTCCAATTACATTAGGGCAGCAGGAGGCTTGTGACTGGACAGGGAAAGGGAGGCAGAGCTAAGAGTTCCAGGGACAGAAATCAGGAGAGAGGAAAGAGAAAGGAAGACTAGGAGGTGGGGGGAATGAGATGTGAACCAGTGTGGCTTTAACCACTCACAGGTACTTATGACATCATAAGGTTGGAGTAATTGGGATAAAATTTTTTTAAACATTTATTTCTTTTATTTTATGTGTATGAATACACTGTAACTGTACAGATGGCCACGAGCCGTCATGTGGCTGCTGGGAATGGAACGCATGACAGCCCCACTTGCTCTGCCCCCTCACTCCGGTGTAATTCACTGTAGCTGTCTTCAGACACACCAGAAGAGGAAGTCAGATCTCATTAAGGGTGGTTGTGAGGCACCATGTGGTTGCTGGGATCTGAACTCAGGACCTTCGGAAGAGCAGTCAGTGCTCTTACCCGCTGAGCCATCTCACCAGCCCGGGATAAAACTTTTATCACTATCAACTGACTCTGAAGTTATTGTATTGGCATCTTGTAAATTGAGAATTTATTGATACATAAATCTGGTTGGTTAATTATAAGCTTCAAGAGTTTTGCTTTACTTGGTTACCAGAATGTGCGACTGCTGAGGGCAAAGAAGGAACTAGTGGCTCAGAGACAAGAGAGCCAGCCACTGTGGGGGCTAGCTGGAGAGAGTTGCCAGTGGACAGAGTATAGGAGCACAGGAGCCCTGTGCAGGCCCACCAAGGAGGTGGTGGCTGAGAAAAGCAGGAGCTGGGCAAGTTGGCATTTTTTTTTTTTTCCATTTTTTTTTTCGAAACAGGGTTTCTCTGTGTAGCCCTGGCTGTCCTGGAACTCACTTTGTAGACCAGGCTGCCCTCGAACTCAGAAATCCGCCTGTCTCTGACTCCCAAGTGCTGGGATTAAAGGCGTGCTCCACCACCGCCCGACTCACCACCACCGCCCGGCTGGTTCTTTTTTTAATATTACCTGCAACATTCTTCTCTTAGGGAGAAAGCAGGGAGAGAGAAAGCAGGAGCTTTACATTCTGAATGAAGTATCATGGCAGGGCCTGACAAACTGGCAGTGTTGATAACACCAGGAGTAACTGGGACCAACAGAACCAGGAACACAGGAACTCTGCCAGCCCAGTGACTCAGGTTCCTTCCAGTCCCACAACACCCAGAGGAAGCTCCAGGCACTCTAACACGCCCAGGATCAGAGGTGAGGTGGACATAACATCTGTCCCAACACCAGGAGTAACCAGGACCAGCAGGACCAGGTACACAGGAATTCCGCAAGCCCAGTGGCTCATATTTTCTGGTCTGTTTGAGCTGGTGCCCTGAGCAGACCTTGGGATAAGCTCTTCAGCCAGTCCCACAACACCCAGAGGAAACTTCACTCCCAGGTGCTCTAACAAACCCAGAGTCACAGGATCCCAGAGACAGCTTGACTCTGAGGAGTTCTGACACAACCAGGATCACAGGAAGGACAGGCTCCAGTCAGATTTAGCAAGGGCGGGTAGCAGTAAAGATAACCAGATTGGGGGGGGGGTTGTTGGGGAGGAGTGTAAGAATATAAGCAATACAAACCAAGGTTACTTGGCATTATCAGAACCCAATTCTCCTACCATAGCAAGTCCTGGACACACCATCATACCGGAAAAGCAAGATTCATATCTAAAATCACTTCTTATGATGATGATACAGGACTTTAAGAAAGACATAAATAGCATCCTCAAAGAAATACAAGAGAACACAGGTAAACAGCTAGAAGCCCTTCAAGAGGAAACATAAAAATCCCTTAAAGAACTACAGGAAAACACAATCAAACACGAGAAGAAAATGAGTAAAACCATCCAGAATCTAAAAATGGAAATAGAAGCAATAAAGAAACCAGAAAGAGAGACAACCCTGGAGATACAAAACCTAGGAAAGAAATCAGGAGCCATAGATGCAAGCACCACCAACAAGAGATAGAAGAGAGAATCTCAGGGGCAGAAGAAACCATAGAAAACATTGACACAACAGTCAAAGAAAATGCAAAAAGCAAAAAGCTCCTAACCCAAAACATCCAGGAAATCCAGGATGCAATGAGAAGGCCAAACCTAAGGATAATAGGTATAGAAGAGAGTGAAGACTCCCAAGGTCATGGGCCAGTAAATATCTTCAACAAAATTATAGAAGAAAACTTCCCTAACCTAAAGAAAGAGATGCCTATGAACATACAAGAAGCCTACAGAACTCCAAATAGACTGGACCAGAAAAGAAATTCCTCCCGTCACATAATAATCAAAACACCAAATGCACTAAACAAAGAAAGAATTTTAAAAGCAGTAAGGGTAAAAGGTCAAGTAACATATAAAGGCAGGCCTGTCAGAATTACCCCAGACTTCTCACCAGAGACTATGAAAGCTAGAAGATCCTGGCCAGATGTCATACAGACCCTATAAGAACACAAATGCCAGCCCAGGCTACTATTCCCAGGAAAACTCTCAATTACCATAGATGGAGAAAACAAGATATTCCATGATAAAACAAAATTTACACAATATCTTTCCACAAATCCAGCCCTACAAAGGATAATAGATGGAAAACATCAACATAAGGAGCAAAACTACACCCTAGAAGATGCAAGAAAGTAATCTTTCAACAAATCCACACAAACTTAATTCTACTTCTTACAACAAAAACATGAAGTAACAATTACTTTTTCTTAGTATCTTAATATGAAAATTAATATTACCAACATATCCTAATTGATTGAAATCCAAAAATATGAGGAATTAGAAATTTGTTGTCATCCAATGGTCTCTCTAATTTGGTAATTGGAGAAACAGGTCTAATATTGTACAATCCATATACACTTTCAGCTTGTTTGTTCCCGACAGTGTCTTGCCGTGTACAACATAATGGTCTTGCTTCTCCTATCTCAGCCCCTCTATTAGTAGTATTATTTATTGCATGCTTTTATACTATACTATGGTTTTCAGAACAGCTAACATATTTTAAAAGTATTTATATACCCAAAAGAAATGTAGACAATTAAATTGGGCAGGGGTTTGTAAGAGAACAACAAAGAGTGAGACTGAATGCTTTGCTTGACATTTGTAACTCTTGTATCAGGTTACTACAGTAAGAGCCAAGATTTTAAGCTCTACTAAATACAAAACAAACAAACAAAAACACACTTTATATATTTATGTTCATTTAAGAAAATATTAGTGGTGATATATTATTATTATTTTGAAATATACAGTTAATACATTTGGAGTTATTTAAAATTTATATTGAGAAAAATGTATTTTCAGTATTGCTGTAGATCAGCATCTACATAAGACTGTTAAATTGTTGTTTTATATTAAACAACTTTTATAATACTAATTTTTATTGTTTTAAATTAAATTATAATTTAATATATATTTTATATTTTATATATTTTATAAGTTTTAAAGATCATGACAAAATAAGATATTGTAGGTATTGAAGGGGGGGTCTCCGGGAGGAGTTGGGGTACAAAAGGAGAACAAGAATGTGATTTAATTCTATTTACTTAAAATATGTTTTTAAATGTTAGCAAATTCAGATAAATTGAAATCATGTAACTTTTCTCATGATGCAATAAAACTTAAAAAAAAAAAAGAGCTTGCAGAAAAAAAAATAACCTGGCAGTGTTATTTTTTCACAGAGTTGATCTTATTAGTAAAACATGGCAAGATATGAGATACAGGCCAAGTACTGAGGGTATGCTGGGCAGACTACTGTGGTGCACGCACAGTGAGGAAGGCTGACGTGAAGCTGACAGGACCAAACATCCAGCTTCAGCAAACCCACAGAAACAGGGAGATGATGGCTGGCTAGTGGGAGCTGGGAGGGGAAATGGCTTCCTCTGCAATGATGAGATACCGCAGAACTAAACAGGAGTGATGGCTGAACATTCTGAATGACGATGGACCACCACCAACTCTGTACTCTAGGAGGCTGGACTCTGGCTGAGTCTAATGTTTTAAAACCCGATACTCAAAACAAACAACAAACATAGTCCCTCCAGTAAACAACAATAAATCCCATAAACTACCAAGTTTGAGTGTGGTGACCCGGTACGGCCTTGCCAGAGAGAAGGGAGCATGCTGGTATCATTTTGCGTGCAAGGTAGTTAACCACCCTTATACAAGGGCACATCTGTAGTCTTTACCTAAGATTGCCCCAAGAATTAATGTTTCTATTTTTTGCCCAGTAAAATTCCTAGTAGAATTTAGCAAATGTGTGTATGAGTACACAAACACACACACACAAAAGAATAAAACTGCATATGCTTACCACTTTGAAAACTTTCAAGCTAAGCAATTAAAATGCATGTGCATGCACAATGTCTAATTTTACATTTGCTCTTTTTTCTTAATATTAAGAAAATTAATAAAATTAAGTCATGGGCTGGAGAGATGGCTCAGTAGTGAAAAGCACTGACTGCTCTTCCAGAGGTCAGGAGTTCAATTCCCAGCATACACATGGTGGCTAACAAACATCTGTAATGAGATATGATGCCCTCTTCTGGTGTGTCAGAAGACAGCTACAGTGTACTCATTAAAATAAAATAAAAAAAAAAAAGTGAAGCCACTAAGTTTTATCTGTATAAGCATTTTTAAAAAGCTTAAATCTGTTTTCTTTGGTTTTGAGACAGGGTTTCTCTATGTAGCCCTGGCTGTTGTGGAACTCACTCTGTAGACCAGGCTGGCCTTAAACACAGAGATCTGCCTGCCTCTGACTCCTGAATGCTTCAATTAAAGGCATGCACCACCACGGCACCACCATGCTAAATAAAGAGTAACTTTTAATGGTTCTATAATTTCTCATATAAGTAAACCATAAACATTTAACTAATTCCTATTTTTGTTTCTTTGTTTTGAGTTAACACCACAGTGAATTCCTTCTATGTAACTCCATTCCCTTTTGCCTTTCTTTAAATCGGTGAGGACTAGACCACAGAGTGCGGCCACGCCAGACTGTTTTCCAAGCTGGCTGCATCCACTGACAGGCACTCTTGCAGGAGCTTCTACCTCACAGCCAACACTGGGAATCACACTGAGTTTTAGAAATGTTTTGCTTATTGGAAAATTATAGCACAGTTCTTCTTTCCAGTTTGGACTGGTCACCAGTAACCAGGTGTCTGTCTTCCCTAGAAGATTTTTGACCACACTGTAGGAATACTGTAGATGCAGAAGGCACAAGTAAGCTAGACATCCGTGTGCTACTGTAGAGATGAGAGCAAAATGGGAGTCTGGAGCTGGAGGGATGGACCCAGGAAGCAGCACTTGTTGCTCCTGGAGAGGACCCACATGGTGGCTCACAGACATCCTTAGTCCAGCTACAGAAGATCTGAAGCCCTCTCTGACCCTCAACATCAGGCATGTGTATGCTCTACATATATATGTGCATTGAACACATAAAAAATAAAAACAGGTGGATTCCTGGAGGTTCTCAGGCTCGGACACCAGAGGAATCAGCAGAGGAATCTGCAGACAGCCTTTCCTGGCTCCACTCCAGACCATGGGTGATGACCTGGGATCACAAAGACTTAACAACAACTAGAAACTACTGAGCAAGATGATGAGAGTGAAGCCAGTGTAATAATATGCAGTGTCAATCAACTCCTTTTTTTTTTTTTTTCTCTCTGACAGGCTACCTCTTCCCTGTAGTCCAGTCCTCTACAAGTTGCTGGATTCTCACCATACGGAGAGTAGGCAGAAGAGTTGGAAGCCACCATCTAACTAAAAACCCTGCTCCTGTGAAACATGTAGTCCATCTACAACAATAATTAGGTTTGGTTTGGTTTTTGTCAACTTAAGTTAGAGTTATCTGAAGAGGAGAGGGAACCTTAACTGAGAAAACACCCTCATCAAATTGGCCTGTAGACAAGCCTGTGGGATATTATCATGGCTAAGGACAGATGTGGAAGGGTCCAGACCACTGGGGGCAGAGCTACCCACCTAGGCAGGTGAACCTGGTATGTATAAGAAAGCAGGTTCCACAAGTCATGAGGAAAGAGACTAAGTAAGCAACATTCTCCCTCCCACGGTTTCTCCTTCAGTTCCTGCTTCCAGATTCCAAGTCCTTAATTCCTTTCATGATGGACAAGGACTCTAAACAGAAGTATTCCTGTGCATGTCCTTTTCTTTTGTGGAGTTTTGCCAGCATTCCAGTCTCCGCACAATCCTTCATATTAGTGAAGATTTAGCCTTCTGATTAGTTCTTCCTTTCCAAGCCATGATCTGGTTGTTACTCTGAGTGACTTCAAAAGCTGTAAAGAGCTAGTAATTACTGTCTCCAAAGGTCTGATCAGACTTCCATTTTACTTCAGCCATGGTTGTTTCTCATCCTCCTCTCAGATGTACCCACTTGAATATCACCTCTTCCCCCAGCCCCTGAAGAGACTCTTAGTCTCCTCATGTGACGGTCGTTGGTGTGAAGAACTGGGATCCAATACCCTTTTTCTCATTGAGTTTCCATCATCGTAGCCCCCCTAACCTACAGTGCTTTCTGTTTCTCCTAGAAGGGGACTGATGGAACAGTCACATGTTCTAGGGAGAGAGCCCCACAGACACCTCATAGGTTTCTGACACTGCTCCTAGTCCTGTCAGAAGCCTTGTCATTCTAATGTCAGCCCAACCTAGTGTCCTCAGCCCGTGTTTCCAGCTTTCATGGAGTCAATCTCAGAAGATATTCATCACCTTCCTCCTGCTGTCTCAGAGGATGCTTGACTTACTCCCACAGACCGCTGCCCAGCCATTTCTCCTTCCCAATCTCAGGTTCTCCAAGATATTACTATAAAAGTTGTTGATGTTAGCCGGGCAGTAGTGGTGCACGCCTTTAATCCTAGCACTTGGGA
>NW_022196896.1:42232158-42234106 GCF_008632895.1 Mastomys coucha
GGAGGGGGAGGATCATATTCTACGTCTTCCTCTTTAAATTGTATGCCAGGCATACTCAGACTACCCCCTATTCCAGGGGGGAAAGTTCCATTAATCTGAATCCCTCTCCAGGTACCACCAGAACTCAGGTTCATGCTTTTCCTTCACTTTCATACCTGACGAAATCACGGAGTTTCCATCCCCCTACATCAAGGAAATGGACTTGTGCTTTAGAATTGACTCCTCTTCCTTGTCTGCCTCTCAGTATAATACTTGGAAGACAGCTTATTTGTAGCACCTCCAGGAGGGATCTACAGAAGTGTTCTGTAATCAAATTCGGTGTTATCTCTGCAATGAAATACATGTCCATTCACACCAGGCAGGTCAGATGAATTTATGTCATCTCACACTCTTAGGTCAGAGTTTATTGCAAATGAATTGGAAAATCTTTCCATTTTCAGAGTTTGTTGTACTCTGAGATCGCAAACAAAGGAATGCAGGTCTACAGGCTGGTGCTCAGCCCCTCCCCCAACAATAACAGGGCCAAAGCTCACCTTTCTTCTGTCAATTCTCCCTTTTTAGTCTTCTGGAACATTCAAATGTAAAACCTGGATGTGAGGCTGTACTGACCACAGTGTCTGTCACCTGCTGGTTGATCTGGCTGGCTAGGCAGGTGTCACCTTTCTCCCTCACAATTCCAGGTGCACCCTTCCTTAAGTGCACTGGGTCACAGAGGCTGGCTATCCACAAAGAGAAGAGGACCAGTCCTCAGTCAAGGGTATAAGAGCAGCTGAGCTGGAACCTCTAAACAAGCTTTTAAAACACCAAGCTCACGGGCACCTGATATATCGTGTCACACTCATAAACATGTCCCCTCGGCCCCCATTAACCTTCCTGGATTTTTCTCCTCTCACCCTTAATATATTTAAAATGTGTTTTCAGTCTACTTGATTATACTTCCTACCTAACTCCACAGTATTTCCATCTTCAGAAAGAAAACTCATACTTGATATGCAATTACTTCTTGTCCCTTCTGCAACCAGCGACTGGCGGCCAATGACTGGCCTTCTGTCTCCAATGAACTGCTTAGTCTAGACATCTTTTAAAATATGCAAAGTACTTCTGGGTAGTAGTCTCACTTGTTTTCTTTAGTATAATCCTCTCAAGGTTCAACAGCATTATCAGGAATGAACAATGGCTTCTTTCTACTTTTTGGCTAGTCCTTCCAAGTTCTCTGGGATGTATAATTCAGAAAGGAGTTAGTTCAGTCATGGTGGAAGCCTATGCTCCATTTCCTGAAGATGTATTACACTGATATCCAAGCGACTACACTTGCATTTTGAGCTAGCAAGGCGGGAGCATTCCTATGTCAATTCCTTTGCTAACAGTCAGCATGCTCTGCGTCTTTGTTATTACAGCTAATGACTGGGTTGGAAATAGACCTCAGTGTACCTTTGATTGAAACTTCCTGAGCTACTTAATGATGATGAGCATGTTTTCTGATCATCTGGCTATTGATATAGACTCTTGTGATGTATTCTTTGGACTTATAAGCTCATGTTAAAAATAGTGTTTTATGATGACAGATACAGCACATGAGGTTCTGGCTTAGACTACCAACACCAAAAAAATTAAGTAATTTTAAAAAGATTCCCTAGTGACTCCATGCTGCTTTTGTGTTTAGGAACAAATTTAAGAAACTACTAAATCAAAGCTGTAAAGTAAAAGCATTACAAACATGCAAAATAAGACAAAATCTTCTAAAAAATCCCAGACTCAGTGCACCGTTTCTAGCCTTGTAGATTTACTCACTCTTGTCTTACAGCAGTTTTCTCCAACTATGGCTGCATATATTTGTAAGCCACTGGGGAAACCTTAAGATACGATCCAACGAGCCGGGCGTGGTGGCGCACGCCTTTAATCCCAGCGCTTGGGAGGCAGAGGCAGGCGGATTTCTGAATTCGAGGCC
>NW_022196896.1:42234230-42245167 GCF_008632895.1 Mastomys coucha
AAAAAAAAAAAAAAAAAAAAAAAAGATACGATCCAACAATGCTTCAAAGAGCCAAAGCAGGATTTCAAAAGATAATATATACACACTGCAACCAAAGTAGCGTGACTGGAAGCAGCAAAGTGGTGGTAGCCATGTGCACACCCACCGACAAATGAATGGACACATATGCAGAGCAGCTGTGTAGCTTTAAAGGGGAACCAACACCGACACCCGTAGATACTGGTGAACCACAGCAAATGAAAGCAGGCTTGGAGGCACTTAACACAATTCCCACCTAGTCAAAGCACTGAGGACAGCTAAAGGCGCAAAGACAGGAGAGAAAGTATCAGAGCTTAGGAGAGGACAGAGGATGACTGTTGGATGTGTGCAGTTTCTGTTTGGGATGATGCAATTCTGGAAATGTACACTAGCAATGATTATACAACCTTGAGGGTATGTTAATGTTACTGAAGAAGTGAAAAGGTCATTTTTATGTTACCTGCAACTTACTGCAAAAAATATTAAAACAAGACTAAACAGAAATTTAAATAAATGAGTGTAACAAGGGCACTTCTAGATCCATCAAAGCAGAGAGGTTGGCAGTAGAGTTACACTTTCCAGATGGTGGGGGCAGCTTCTCTGGTGGCAATCTATTCCTACGGCTTCCTCTAAATCTTTTCAGGCTTACTTCTCAAATCTTTGAGCACAAAATGTCTGCACAGTCTCTGCACTCAGCCTTCTCTTCCACCCTTACCTGGAATGATGTCTGAGCAGAGCATCCACCTTAACGTCTCATCAAATCTGTGTGTCACCGGAATTCACTGCAGGGGAGGGACATCATGGCCTAGCCCTTGTCTCTGTCTTTGTGTCTTAGGGTTTCTACTGCTGTGATGAAACACCATCACCAAAAGCAATGAGAGGAGAGTATCCATGTCCTCCCCACTCCTCCCTGGTTCATCATCAAAAGTACTGAGGGCAGGAAGCTGGAGGCAGGAGCTGAGGCAGGAGCTGAGGCAGGAGCTGAGGCAGAGGCGGCAGAGGGGTGCTGCTTACTGGCTTGCTCGACACAGCTTGTTCAGCCTGCTTTCTTCTAAAACCCAGGACTATCAACCCAGGAATGGCACCACCCACAAGAGGTTGGGCCCTCCCCATCAATCACTAATTAAGAAAAAATGTCCCAGGCTTGCCTACATCCAGACTTTATGGAGGTATTTTCTTTTTTTTTGTTTGTTTGTTTGTGGTTTTTTTTTGTTGTTTTTTGTTTTTTTGTTTTTGTTTTTAGAGGCAGGGTTTCTCTGTATAGCTCTGGCTGTCCTGGAGCTCACTCTGTAGACCAGGATGGCCTCGAACTCAGAAATCCGCCTGCCTCTGCCTCCCAAGTGCTGGGAGTTAAAGGCTCGCCACCACCGCCCAGCTGGAGGTATTTTCTTAATTGAGCCTGCCTCCTCTCTGAAGACTAGCTGTGTCAAGCTAGCCTGAACTTACCAACACACTGGGCTCATCCGTTCTTTGGTGTTTGCTCCTCCTGGTCTCAGTCCATTTGCTTATATTATATGAAGCCTCTTCAAACTCACTTCACTCACCCTTTTAGAACTACTTCAGACTCCATCTGTCCACAGCTCCCCCACACCACATCTGCCCGCTAACAGCCGGAACACAGCACCTTACTTTCTCCTGAATCTGTCACTCCTGCATTTTAAATGACTTCAAGGCAAAAAACTCCATATTGTTCCTTCTTGTTTATCTTAGGCCCTTATCAGCATGCTCGACACAAACACGCTTGATGCTCATGGTCACTTCATAAAGTACCAGAGCTCAAGACCCAAAGAGGTAATATTTCCAGTTTCATTCCTAATAGGAATATTTCTACTTTTAGTAGTATATCTATATTTTTAAACTTGACCTCACAATTAAGCCTATGAGATAATTATCAACATCATCCGTTGGACACAGAAACATGAAATCCCACCTCTGAAGTCCTCTAGGCAGCAGAGGCAGAGGGGTCTTCCTGCATAGCCGAGTTTGAGGCACGAGCCCACTAGTGCCAGCACACTGCTCTCTGCTGTCTTACTGGACATCTCAAGTAAGCACTTCCTTTCACATTTTCCTGTCGTGCGTGTTAAAGTTATAATCTGGGCAGAGTGGTGGTGGAGAGATGGCTCAGCAGTTAAAAAAATCACTGGCTGTTTTCCCAGAGGACCAAGGTTTGATTCCCAAAACCCAAATAGCAGCTCACAGCCATTGGTAACTCCAGTCCCAGGGATTGACACCCTCATCTGGCCTCTGCCGGCATGAAGCATTCACATGTTACAGACAAACGTGCAGGCAAAATGCCAATATACATTTTTAAAAGATGACAGTGTTAAAATCTGGGGTTGGAGAGATGGCTCAGTGGTTAAGAGTGTTTACTTCTCTGGCGAGGGCCTCAGATGAGTTTCCTGTACCCACTTCAGGAGGTTTACAACTACCTATAACTCCACTTGCCAGAGAGCTCACAACCTCCAGATAGCCATGGGCTTTGAAGCAGTGACTAGCTTGCATCAGTCAGTGACTATGGGAAATGAACTTACCCATGTGGCCTCAGTTTCTATGTAAGACTGGGAAATACCATTCACTGCACAGTGTGTGTGAACGTTAAGTGAGATCAGTGGGAAGGAGCATAGCCTGCCATCCATACAGAAACTGCCTTCCAGGGAGAAGCCTCTTCACTGTTGTGACTGCCTGAGACATTGGGGGTTGCTGCAGGCAGGCAGGCGCTGCATCTCACACATGCCCTTTGAGGCCTCTCCTTTCTTGCACATTGGCTATTTTGATGTTTTAAATGGCCCACACTTTGTTGGGACTGAATTGTGCAGCATTCCTGAGAGGGCTTTGATGTGCCCAAAGGGTAAGACACATTATTAGCTTCGTTCAGGTGGGTGTGCCAGTCCAGTAGACATAAGCTCACTGTTATCCAGAGATGTATGTACATGGGACACAGCCTGTACCATATTATATGATCAATGGCTCCCTGTCAGTTTATGTTAGGATTTAATAGAACACAACTCTTGTCAATAACAAGAAAAGACAACAGTACAGTAAAGGTACAGACAGTCAGGGAGAAGGTGTGGGACATGAGGTGGAAGGTTAGATCTTGAGTCCTTCAGGGCCCACCAAGGAATGAGACCATGAACTTAGGAAGGGCACAAAGTCACTTTTCTGTCCATTACAAAATGGCTGGTGTTGTGTCGCAGATAAGTTGGTATAATAAAATCTACTGTTCAACTCCTGTTCTTTCAGCAATGAGCAGCACTCACACTGTACCACAAGCTGCCCAGGGGCCATGTTAAGAAACATGAAAAGTGCACACTTCACTTTGACTGAATGAAATACGGGCAGTCTCTATGTGGACATCTGAGTGTGTGATCAGTGTTCCATAACCTGGCCGTGCTTAACACGCATCCTGGAATCAGCCACATTTCAAATGCCACCTGTAGCTGGTACCTACCAATGGGGTGGTCAAACCTGCACATTTTGCAAATTCCTGGGATGTCAAGCCAGCACTGTTTGCAGTCCACTCCTTCCCACCCCAGCTTCCAGATGAGTCCTCCTCTCACTCAGAAGAGGCAGTTACTGTTGTGTTCTCCTGGACTACATAACAGCAGTTACAACAAACAGTAGCTAAGTCAGTTAGAGGATTGAGAACGAAACCAGCAGTGCCAAAAACAAGCCAACATACTGGAGGCCATGAGAAAGGACAAGTGGTAAGGTTACATCTAATTTGCTCTCCTCATCATCCCCAGAACCTAGAGGCAATAAAACAGGCTACCAGCAAGAGAATGAATGTGAAGCTGCTGGTGTCTGAAGTCCCCACTGAACATGTCATATGCCAACAGTAATTAGAGGCAGAATGAACAGAGTATGGTGTTAGGTATGCTCTCTGGAATGTGGCCCGGCTTAGATAAAGGCTTTGGGATAGAACCTTCATGGAATCCTTGTGGCTTTATGGAAAGGAGAAACCAGATACACAAGACCCAGACATAACACATGCTCTGCCCCACCACAAGACTCTAAAACTACTGACTTGAATCTTCTAAATTATGAGCCAAAATAAAGTTGTTTTCTTTCTAAAGCTGACTTGACTTAGGCATTCTGTTATGGTCATGAGAAAGTGACTAATAAAACTACAGACCATTAAAAGTGTGACAAAGTACAAAAGATCCTCACCTGAAAGTCTACTCAGACAGAACTCATCTCCAGGGGATCTGCATGGATGTAAAAGGATTTACCACAGATCTTAGTAAGTGCTTTGCATTGCAGAGTGTTCTCATTGTCTGAAAGCTAGCAGTTTAATGCGGCTCCTCTGTGGTTTTCAACAGTTCTGGGATGAGCAAGGCACCTAGGAAGTGAGCAGTGTACACTCGCCAAACACAGGAGAACTCACACGCAAAAGCATCTGTTAGACCCCACAACTTCAGGGCTTTTCCCACTCAGCAGTCCCATGGCAAGTTACTCTATCTCTCTATCTCTGGTACCCCACAGGAATCTTTCAGACCTCCTTCCTCTGCAACACTTCAGCATGAGCTCTGCAGGAATTTCCCATGAGCAAACAGTTCTTTTCAATGCAGACTAAGCATCCTTTATGAAATACTTTACTTTTGGTATATATAAGGTAAGGCAGAAGTAAAGTTCATTAAATGCACAAAGACTCAATATTCACAGGGCCTCTCCTTGTGCCTATGCCCATCCTGCTCTTAGTCTGGAGCCAACAATCATCAATGCCACCTGAACCCCAGCCTATACCACCTGAACCCCAGCCTACGCCACCTGAACCCCAGCCTACAGTGACTTTAGATCAGACACTGGAGATAGAGCATGAGGCGGATGACCTGTTGCCTATGTTTGGACTGCCTGCTTGATCTCTTTGAGTGTTTGCTCAACTGTAAGCCAGGCATGGGACAGTATCGGGAAGAAGGAATGAATGGACGGACACCGTGGTTCAAGTTCAAGGCCAGGAGAACTCCATGGTTGACAATGTTGGCCAAAGTACTCATAGCTCATGCAATATGCATCACGTGGGACAAAGAAAGCCTGCAAAACATATTTTTTAAAAAGCATGTGTAAAAATGGCATAATGTCTATTTTCAATACATAAAATGAAAGTAAAAATGGTGAAGGCCAGTTAATAAACATTATTTCAAAAGTTTTTGGGATTGGAAGTCTTGGTAATAGATTTATCACTTATTTTAGCTAGATTATTCCATTCACCTATTGGAATAGAAGTCTCATTGCACACTTTTACCAGCCGTACACTAGCCAGCTGACTTACCACTCTGAGCAGACATCTAAGATGATGAAACGCAACATCTAGCTTCTAGCTTTAGGGAAGCACTCAGTTGAATCAGTGTTCCAGTAGAGAAATAACTCACGCAAAGTCAAATACGGAATTTAGTTGTTTCATATAAAATCAGAGAAAAACATAAAACATAAAAACTAACTTTTTATCAGTTAAAATATGGCACACTGTTTCTGCTATGTTGTTGGTGACTAAGAACTATGTGAACTTGGGCAAGAATCTCTGCTGCAAATGAAATGAACACATCAGAAATGATCAGGCTGCCTCCTGTGTCAAGAACAAGCTTATGTCATCGAGCAATAGGTATACCCTTGCTCCCCAGTTCCAATCCTGGAAATTGTGGCTTCAGAAAACACACTGGCTGTGACTCTTCATGAATTGTACGTTTCCCTGGCTTACTATGAGTAAAACTGTGTTTAAAACACATGTGATACATGAATTCTGACTCAATCAGCCCCAAACTGACTTTTGAGGCCAGAGGTCCCGTGGTCACCACTGCATCTTACAGGGCTGCTGTCAGCTCTGCCCCCAGCTTCTTTTACCATCTTCCCCACAAATTAAACAGGACTCCAAGGAATGAAGCCGTGGGCCAACACCATCAGGCCTGGTCATAATATCTGCGGTTAGTTACTGTGGCTGTGGTTTGAAGTCCAGCAGGAATGGCGAGCTGCTTGTCCAGCTTGTTGGGGCACTATCCTGAAGTCAAAACTTGCTCTTCACTCAGTGCAGCCAAGAGCTTTCCTGGCTTCCTAGCTTTACTTCTGTGGCACGGAGTGACTGAACTTAAAGCTCTGAAGGGCACGCTACCTCTGATCTGTAACATTTTAATTAAACAATTCCTATATTGTATTATCTAAAAGTACCCTTACCGATTGGACGTAAAATGCCTTCTAAAGCTGTAGGTTTAATCATACAGTGCCACAGAAATAAAACAATCCAACAATCTTCTGTTTTAGGATTTAAAGTGACTTCCAGCTCAGCTTAGCTTCCAGGTCACTAATCTATCCCTAACCTTATGAAGAATCCTTCTGTTGTGATACAAAGAGAGACTACTCCACACTCTCACACAGAGCTACCCCCATGGGCAGCCATGCAGAAGCCACTAGGAAGGCATTCTGTCATTAGACAGAAATGTTTTGCATAAAATTCCATCAACCACAAATAAGTCATATAAGATTCAAGATATTCATGTTCATAAGGCATCGATTCAATGATAGGTATTAAGTTATCTCACTGGATTAACTATTTCAGTTGCCCTGGCTTCCCACAGACTTTCAGTCTAATACTAGTAACAATAATAATAATAGTGATAATAATGATGCTGTCAGTACTCAGTGAAAACATCTTTTATTATTATAAACTGCTCAGGTCATCTGAAGTCTTTACATGAGAAAATACAAATAAATTATAAATTAAAGAGCAAAACAATGGAAAAAATTAACTGTCCAAATAATTTAGCTTCAAATTTTATGTATATGAGTATATCATTGCTCTCTTCAGACACACAAGAAGGCAGTAGATCCCATTACAGATGGTTGTGAGCCACCATGTGGTTGCGGTAGTTTTTTTTTTTTTTTAATCCACCTTCATTTATTTAACTATCTGAACCAAACTATTTCATGTAGAAAAGACTAAGGCAAGGTGCTTCGGCCACTGCTCCCAAGAGCAAAGCTTGTGTGCTAGGATGAGTGAGTTATCCAAGTGTGTACAATATCTGATATGTAGACTGGATGAGCAAGAAGGATCCTTGACTCAGTATAATTAAAAATTATATCTGAGTATTAAGAAAGGGTCAAAGAATTATTTATTAAACTGCCTACACATTGCACAAATATCTTGTTTGATTGCTCACCTTTTTTTTTTAAGGGAATGGTATAAAACACCACTTAGTTTCAGAATTATATGTGATTTGGACACAAACATACACACACACCACTGCCTGAAACCGAAACCCCTGAGCTGAGGGCCATGTGACAGGTGACTGACTCCTCAGATGGCTGCCCTGTCACCTTGCACCATCTGGGGAGTTTTAAGTACTATGCCTTCCCAGGTTAAGAGGAAAGGACATGCTACCAAGAGAATCAACAGCATTAAAAATGGTCAGGTACTGTCTGAAACTTGACTAGGTGGGTGTTATTTGGTTTCTGCATGTATCAGCTTAAGGACAAAGCAGAGAAGGTTAAGTACTGTATAACAAAGTCATGCAATGGGAGCTCCAGTCAAAATTAGAAAGCTCTATTCATTATCCTGAAATCATGGAATGATTTCAAATTCACTGCAACGATCTTTTCTGTGCTTACAAATTACAAAAGGATAATGAATAAAAGAGACACAAGCATAATGACATTCATCTCTTAATAATTTAAATTTGCACCTTAAAGATTTAAGATTTGTCTGAATTTCAGAAAATGCTTACCAAAATACTTCCTTCAAACAAGCAAGGGAATTAGCAGAATGAAAATCTGCAAATAATCTTTAGACACTAAATAAACACAATAAAGTAAATAAGGACCCTAGAAGCCATTTGTGCCACGCTGTGTCCATTTGTCCTCGGGGTGCTGTCAGTAGCTGCCATGTTCAGTCCTCCCCTCCACAAGTACAGCCCAGCCCAGAGCATACAGAATTGCAGGAACATTATCAAATATGAAGTCAGAGCACTTCCGAGACACACCTGGTGATTGTCCACAGCCTCTGCGGTTCAGATTTGCATCGTCAGTGATGTACACACATACCATCTTCGGAACAAGCTCTCTCTGGATTAGCAACAAGCAAGTGTCGCCTCAGACCAATCCCCTCCATCAGCCCCAGCCCACAGCTTGTCTAGATGTGAACTGAAGCACAGGCTGAGCGTCCTTCTGGGGAGAGCTGACAAACTATCACTGGGATCCTTTTTCAGCTGCTGACCACACAGCATGGTGGAACACTCGAAAATTCTTCCTGCTTCTATTCTATCGCTTGCTCTAAAACTGGCTTTCTTTTCATTGAGATAATAGCTTTTCCTACAGTCACATGATGCAAAAGCTACATTAACAGAGCTTTGTGATAGCAGACTGAACAAGCCACTGCCCGTCCTGCCATTAGGAGACAGACGTCTTCTCTCCCCAACCCCCGCAGCCCTACGTCCCCACAACCCCATACACACAGTCAGTAACTCAGGATCTCACTCTCACAAACACACATGTGCATGCATGATATACCAGCAGGCACTTCTTTAAAAGACAAAAAAGTATGGTTTCTAGATTTGCTACTAAAAATAACTGCTCAGAGCAAGCATTTTGATTCAGGTTTTCTCTTCTCTAGATGTGACATTCTGAAGACTTCCTAGGAACCACAATATTGGGCAGAGAAGGCAGGACAGTTTGAAGAAATCATGCATACCCTTCCCTGGTCCTCTCTAGAGCTTTGCCCCCAGTGACATAAATCTGTCGAATCTTGAATGATAAGCACTTCAGAGATTTAATAGCTACTCACATGCTGGAAACAAATTCCTTGTTTTAGCAAAATACTCATAAGCACAGTAATTATCCTCAGTAATTTATAAGTTGCTCCAAGAAGAAAAGTACTTACGCGGCTAACACAATATTAAAAATACAGAAAGTTCCCTTCATTAGTCAATTTGATATATTTTTGATGAAGAATGAAGGAGGGGGAGAATGAAGGAGGAGGGGGGAGGAGAGGGGAAGAGGGGGGAGGATGAAGGAAGAGGAGGAGAACAATAACAGGGGCAGGGGCGGCAGGGGCGGCAGGGGCGGCGGCAGCAGCTCTTATGGAGATGGCAGCACTGGGTCTGCTACCTGGTGGTCATCTGTTAAAGGCAGTGTTTGTTTCTTTGTCTTCATTTAGTTTTTATGTGGAGTTATAAACTTAACTCTGCAATCAGCTAGACCTGGAGGGATTGAGGAAAACAGGACGATTGTGAGAGCATCACGCACATGTGTTTTCCACAGGGAACTGTGAGGACAGTGGGGTGGCTGTGACTCTTTTGAAGGTCTGGCCTATTGGCTAAGGTAGCCATGATGATCTTCTTGCTCGGCTTGTTGTTCAAGGTTCCATGGCTTCCACCATGTTCATGCCAACTTTGACCTTCCCAAAGTCCACAGCTTGCCATCAGCTACTCGGATTTGGCTGTGCCGATGGAAAGCCTAGAACATGTTGAGTTCAGCATTTGCCAAGGATAAGATACCAGGACCTGCTTCAGAATGAAGTCTGCATCCTCATTTCTCTCTTAGACAGACCTGCTGCCAGGGCTGTCACAGTCTGACATGGTCACCTGGCCCTGAATCCGAGGATGAGTCTGTGCAACAAGAATCCTTAGATGCAAATCCTTTCTTTCTGCTGCTCAGAACACATCGCTTTGTTATCTTTAAAGCTTTGTGTGCAGGGGCTGGGGAGATGGCTCAGCTCTTCCAGAGGTCCGGAGTTCAATTCCCACTAACCACACGGTGGCTCACAACCATCTGTAATGGAATCCGATGCCCTCTTCTGGTGTGTCTGAAGACAATGACAGTGTACTCAAATACATAAAATAAATAATTCTTAAAAAAAATAAAAAAGCTTTGTCTGCAAACAGCGTGAAAGAGACTTGCCAGTTCCAACGAGCACAAGTGGTTGACCTGGGTGACAGGAAGTGGTTACAAGGTCTGCAGAGTGGGTCTTTTTTTATTTTTACATTTAAATTTTATCTCTTTAAAAAGTTTTTAACTGTATTTTTAAGTGTGTGCGTGTTTATGAGAATGTACATGTGTATGTATCAGACCTCTTGGTGCTAAAGTAGTGGTTCTGAGCAATTTGACAGGGGTTCTGGGAACTGAACTCAGGTCTTTGGAAAGACCATGCAGTGCTCTTAATTGCTATGCCATTTCTCTGCCTCTTATTTATTTGACATACACTTGTATGTATTTATGGGGCATAATAATGGTTTAGTTACAGGTGGTGGTGGCACATGCCTTTAATCCCAGCACTTGGGAGGCAGAGGCAGGTAGATTTCTGAGTTCGAGGCCAGCCTGGTCTACAAAGTGAGTTCCAGGACAGCCAGGGCTACTCAGAGAAACCCTGACTCAAAAAACCAAAAAAAAAAAAAAAAAAAAAGTTTAGTTTGTGTACTTAGTATGGATTAAAGGCATGTGCTATCGGACTCAGTATGTTAACTACCTTAAGTTCAGTAGTAGCGAGTATTTTCAGATTGTTGCACAACTGATGTGTAGAACATTTCATCTTACAAAACTAAAACTTCAGATTCCTCCAAAACTCCCCGTTTCCTCCTTTCCCAGCCCTAGCACCCAGCATCCCAGCTTGCTCGGACACCTCTGGTAAGTGAGCTCATATGATATCTGTCCCTTCATGTGCAGACATTTTACAGAATAAATAGTAGGTCACAAATTACTTTACATAATCTGTGTTATTTAAAACTAAATCAAAAAGTTACATACTTTAGTACAGAAAATCCAGAAATTTGACAGAAACTACTTAACAAAATGCCTCCTATCAAACACATCTCAGTAAAATGTCTTCATCAGATTCTGTGCTTACACCGCAAGACGGTGACGACTGTCAGCAAGTCTACCCAAGATGGGTGACTGTCAGTAAGTCTACCCAAGATGGGTGACTGTCAGTAAGTCTACCC
>NW_022196896.1:42245307-42250999 GCF_008632895.1 Mastomys coucha
CAGTAAGTCTACCCAAGATGGGTGACTGTCAGTAAGTCTACCCAAGATGGGTGACTGTCAGTAAGTCTTCCTTCTGCCATGGTTTCTGCTGGCATGCACACATTGGTCAGATCATCTACCCTCTGCCATGGTTTCTGCTGGCATGCACGCATTGGTCAAATCTCGGTCCACTCTTGGATGCAGACAGTGGCTACAACAGATTTTATCATTAGCAATTTTTAAACTTTTTTTTTCATCGAGGCAACAGTTTATAAAAGAATCAAATGAGAAAATCTGTGAAGTTGTTTCTGGTGTCAACATCTATAATGGTGGTAATGTATAACTGGTGGCAATATGGAGCTGATGTTTAGGTCCTAACTCAAGAGCTTGATGAGGAATAAAACAATGAACGACTCAGCAAAATGCTGCTGTAGTTTGTAAACCGAGATATAATTTCTATTCGGTGCAATATATAGGACTCAGTGCTCATTACACAGAGTGGAGACCAACAGAGGTGTGGCTGGCTCGGGCTCTCTGAAGCTAGAACTCCTTCTCTCAGGCGCACGCTGTAAGGAGCTCCTCTTCCTCATCTGCAGACAGTTCTAACATCCAATTTTCTCTTACTACAGACCAGTTTTGCTTTTTGTGGAACGTCAAACACAACTGCATGGTAATTATTCTTCTTGAGTTTCTACAACTTATTCAAGGTCCTGCATATATTGTGTTCCTGTGCACTGGAGTGGTCTATAAACGTGAGTATATTACAGCCTGTTTCCCAAACTCTCGTAGAGGGACACTCAAGCCAATGTCAAGGAAAAGCTTGTCATGCACACAACTCTTACAAAGGTTCACGGACGCTCTCCCCTCTCGTGGGTGCACATCCTCAATGATACCTCAGCACTGACTTTCACTACATTCACTAGTTCATGTTATGTGGCATCACAGCTTTAGGGTGGGGATTAAGGGGTGGGTCTAAACCAACCAGCAGGCTTCTTTGCTAGTTTCTCTGAGAATCAGGCTCCTCCCGGGCACCTAGGAGTACCGATCACAGCTCTTGAGCTGCATCCCAGCTGGGCCAGGCCTATGCTTCATTCACAAACATTTTCTTTTTCCTAAGAAGGAGGTTATATAACAAGAAGGAAAAACACTTTTGGTTTTCTGCTCTGTTTTATTGTTGGTTTGCTTATTTGTTTGGTTTTGGATTTGATCAAGACAGGTTTTCTCTGGGTAGCCATGGCTGTCTTGGTCTCCCTTTCTAGAATAGGCTGTCTTTGAACTCACAGAGATCATCCGGCCTCTGCCTTCCAAGTGCTGGGACTAAAGGTATGTACCAACATACCTGACAGGGAAAAGACATTTGAAGAAGCCCATCTACAGGCAGGAGAGAGCTGAGTTCATATGCTGAATACAGAGATACCCAAGCAACATGCTAATTCTCTGAGTCTCATGTGTCCTATATGTAAGTCTCATATGACTGTTATAAACCTGTGGGTTACATGTAGAGCAAGTAGCTCAGGCCTGACCAAACATCTCAATGATAGCTACTGCTACTTCTTAGGTTGATGTGTGTGCTCCCTGGTTTGATATCAACTTGACACAAGCAGTGGTCATTAGAGAGGAGAGAATCCTAACTAATTTAAAAAAAAAAAAGATTCAACAAAAGGAATGGTTTGATTCAACAAAAGAAAAGAGAGGAAATAATATTTGGACTTTAGAATTATAAGAAAAAAATGAAAGTGCATGCGTAAAATTAATTGGACAGTTGTAAGCTGGCACTCTACGGCCTTTGAGAGTAGAGTTAGCATCAAGTACAGGACCAGGGCTATCTATCCGCAGCACTAAGCTCTATAGTCAATGACCTCTTAATGGATAGTAGGAACATGGAGTCATATTCTTCTCATCTTCTATGATACATAGGTCAAAAACCCGCAAAACCCAAATGGGACATAGTGTGCACACCTTTACAGGTGCTGGGAATTCAAGGCAGGCAGAGTTCCATAAGTTCAAGGTTAGCCTGGTATACACAGCACTCCAGGACATCCAGGAATATGAAGAGAGATCTTGTCTCAGAAACAAAATATAAACACAGAACAAAAACAGACCCCCGATTTTACTCTATCCCAAAGTTACAAAGTTCTAACCTAGAAATATTCCATAGCAACTGTGACCACTCGTTTGTGTGACTAGGAATGAGGCAAGCTCTGAAGATGACATGACAACACTTTGTAGAATGTGGATGGAAAAACTCAAAGTCTTCTACAGTGTGTACTCATAATTTCATGACCATCATTAGTCTATTGTTATCATTAAATCATCATGGTATAAGTACTAGTTAAATCTATCTTAAAATGCAATAAAGAGCTTCACAATAATTGTAAAGAATGAATTAAGAATGTCATTTGAATTCCTGCTCATAGCAGATGTGGAAATACACAAAGCTACGTCACTTGGGCCTCCAGCATCCTTCCTTCAGAGAGGAAATGAGAGGCCCACCTCTGACACTGCTTCTGCTGCTGGGTTATCACCCTGTGACCACTGACTAGGGATCACATTCTTTCTATGAGAGCAAACTGAGCCTTCTAGAGAGGCCCACCAGTGTTCTGGGGAACACTGCTAGTTTGTTGGGTTCCTTTCAGCAATGGCTCCTGTAAAGAGCAGTCCATGAATGTCTCAGGTTCTAATGCAGGAGACTCACTCCACGGCACAGGAAGAGGGCCGAGGAGGAGGGCTGTGACTGCCACTTTTTCTAAGCATGATGCTGCCAAGTCACACAAGAAAGTGAAGTTGGGCGCAGGGCACATGCTGCACTTCCAAGTCCAGCTTCTACACCTCACCTAAGATCTCAGAGGCTCCAAACCACACCACCAGGCTCACCCCCATTGATGCAGCTGTAAACAGTCTAAAGCTCCTTTTAGGTGAATTTTTCTTCAAAATTACAGAACTAAAGTTAAGATTAAGTGATCTGGTGCCAAAATTAGGACAAATGTTAGTGGTGCAGGAAATATTAAACCTATACCATAGGCTTCCAAAACTGCTCGAGGTTCAGAAATGATTCTATGCCACAGGAGTGTGATTCATTGATTAACTGAGCCCTCTGAGGGCTGATCCAGAGAATGCTCATCATTCCCTGAGATGCCTGGTCGTCTCTATGACTGCACAGAACTGCAAACTGTCAGGCTAAAGTGAAGATAAGCACCATAGCCTCCATCACTCATTTCCCCAGGCCCAGAGAGTTCCAGCTCCAGCCAAGACTTTTCTAGTACTTTCTTGTAAAACTATTTATATACTAACTAAAGAAAACAATATCCCAAAAACACTGCTTAGAATCCACAAAGTAAGCAAAGGTGAGACTAGTCTGTTTTTGAGCTATGAAGAATCGAGGTGGTAGAGACAAAGTTCCCACGACCCTTTGACCCGTGTTCCCCACATCCTTAGTCATTCAAAGCATGTGATGGCTGTTCTTGGTTGTAACTTGACTATATCTAAAATTAACTAAAACCCCAAAATAGAGGACACTCCTGAGAGGGATTTCTGCTTAATTTGAGGTAGTCAGATAACCACTAATCCAGATCTAATGAGGAACACACCTTCTGCTGGAAGCCCACATAAAGGTGATTCTCAACCTGTGGGTTGTGACCTCTTTCGAAGGTTGCATATCAAATACCCTGCATATCAAATATTTACACTATGGTTTATAACAATAGCAAAATTACACCTATGAAGTAGTAATTAAATATTTCTATGGTTGGCTCCACAACATGAGGAACTGTATAATGGGTCACAGCATTAGGAAGGTTGAGATCGCTGCTGTATAAGGAGACGGAGGAAAGAAGCTTTTGTTCTTTGTCTGCTGGCTCTCACCTGGCTAATAAGACCGTTATCTCCCTGGCATTGGAGTTGACTACTTTGGGATTGCAGTGTACACTAAAGACCAGCTGAGCTATCCAGCCCTGTGGACTGAGCAGGTACAGGATTCTTGGACTTCCCATTCACAGCCAGATATTGCTGGATTAGCTGGCTCACAGCCTGTAAGCCATTCTAATTAATCATATATACATATAAATATATGTATATGTATACATGACAAATGCAGGGCTCAGGATCTGCTCTTCACACTTGGGCTCTGTGTATTAACCTCTTCCACATAGAATGTAAAGTACAACACACAGGGTTGACACTTGACCTTCCCATCCAATGAGAAGGGATACTATGAACACCCTAGGCAAGTGCTCTCATCCACAGAGATATAGCCTTGTCCTCCTTAGGTCTTTCACTGACAACCTGTTTAATCAAAGATCACTTTTCCTTTGTTCACATAAAAGGTACTTTATATGTGAGAAATAAATTTATTCAGAGTCAGATAATTCTTCATCTTTTCCTAACTTGTGCAGGAACCAGCAAAACTTGGGACAAGGGGTGCTAAGAAGCATGTGCCTTGCACTCTCTCTAGAACCTTATCTTGCTGGACAGAGCACAGTTTATTAGCATGCTAAGCCAATTCTAATTGCTTCAAGCACCATTTGATAATACTTCTTCTTCTCCTCACCCTCCTCACTTTCCCCTCCTCTTCTAGAAATCTCTCTAGAGTATTTCCTATTTCTCTTTGTTAGGGAGAAGGTGGGAATCGCTGCTGCAATCTCAGCAACACCTGTGACAAAGCAGAAACCTGCCATCTGTGGAGCAGAGAAACCCTTCCTGCAAGCTCAGGAAGGCCAGCACACAGTGACAACACTGCAAAAGCCAATTCCCTAGGACGAACAGAAAACAAGACACACAAAACTCCACAAATGCCATTGCAGAGATATCTGCAAAATGATACCCGGTTATGGTGAATCAGGAGGCCTGGGCAGTAATAGAGGGGAGAAAAAGGGCATAGAATCATGTTTATACACGTCATCTATCAAATGATTATGACAAAGGTGCTATACTGATTAATGAGAAGGGGTCTTGATCAAACATTTCTACTTGGCCATCACTAATTACCACAGAAATGCTAGCCAGAAGCATAGTGAGGCACTGCTGCACGCCCCTGAGGATGGCTATCAAAGACTAGGGGACCATGAGGATCTAGAAGCACGACCCCTTCTGTACTGCTCTGCCGAATAAAACTAGGCCAGTGCTGAGGAGGCTGGGAGGTTAAACACAGTAGAGACCAGGGCAGGGTGTAACGTAAGAGTCAACTACAGAATGGAGACTTATCTTTGGTCTCTATGCTAGACACTATGCTAAATGCAATAAGCCAATGAAAAAAATCCCCAAGTCCTGTGTAATTAATTTCTTGGGCATGAGGGACCTGGAATGGCAGAAACTAGATAGAGCATTGGCTGGCAGCATCGAAGGAGAGAAGCCTGGAGATGGTCACCATGCACTCACAGCTGGGGGACACAAGCTCCAGAGACCTGACATGGTTGCACAGCAGTGGACATGTATGGAATGCCCCAAAGCTGTATGTCAAAAATGGTGAGAACTGGAAGCTCGGGGTGCCCTATATTAAATAATCTCTTCAATGTTCTCTTATATAAAGCTTCATTAGTTTTCAACACTACTGCCTCAGTAGAAATGTTTCTTTCCAGTTATAAAAATATGAGTCCTAAAACCAAAACAAAACAAAATAGAAGAAATCCCTTGGGACTTAGTGGTCAGAGTGATTAGAAATCTCCTGCAACATGTAATAAGGACACATGCTCCACCATGTTCATAGCAGCCTTATTTA
>NW_022196896.1:42251803-42260940 GCF_008632895.1 Mastomys coucha
AAAAAAAAAAAGCAATCTCCAATGTTCTATCTGAAAGGCCAAAAGACAACACACTGTACAAAAGACTATGACAGCCGGTACCTAAGCGTTAGTGATTCATGCTAACTTACTGGCCATTACTGAAATAACGGGGTGGGAGAGATCGTTTAGAAGGTAAGAGGTGGTGATGCTCTTCCAGAGGGCCTGGGTTCCCAGCATCCAGAGTGGCTCAGCAGCAGGTACCATCACTCCAGTTCAGCATATATGATGCCCTCTGGTGACCTTCAAGGGCACTGGCACACACGTGGTGCATATACATACATGAAGGCAACAAACACACCAAAAAAGAAAACATAAGTGAAATTGCTCAAAATTTGTATTTTCTGCTGAACTTTCTAGAAAGAGATCAGAACCCTGTGCCAACTAAGCAACCAAAAATCATGAAGAGTCCAGAGAACAAATTTATCTCAAAAGTCAGAGTTTCCTTAAGTGAGCCACAAATATACAAATACATGTAGGTTTTATATGAGCCAGCTGAATAGATAAACATGAGAAAATAAAGTCATTCAAAGACACAAAATGAGGCTTTGCTTCTCAAGCCTGTGCTGTCCCAGGGAATTCTTCTGGGGTGTGCTCAAGTCCCACTCCTCCCTTCCACAGAGGACTCAGCTGCCCCTTAATTCCCAGAGCCAGCCTGTGGTTTCTCACTTCCCTCCAGGGTGCTAGCATTCTCTGTGATCAAATGGAGCTGGAGTAAATCAAATGGGGTAGCTTTCTGCAGGGATGCAGGCTGCCACAGGGATGCAGGCTGAGCATTCGGACAGCAGCAGCTGCCTTCTTTTATTGCTTTAGCTACTCCTCCCATATGCTGTCAGCGTTCTTGTCCTTGGTAGGATTAAAGGCATGAGGGCATAAACACAGAGTTTTGTTTGAGAAATGGTTTGCTAGTAAAGCCAGCCTTTCCCAGTCAGAGGGAAGATTGGACTGTTACAGGCCACCTGTCCACTCAGCATTATTTCTCTGGTCTCTTCATGCTCCACATTCCCACCACTTCCTAGAGAGCAGCTGGCAGGATGAAGAGACTGGGTGGAGGCAGACTGCAGACACTAGCCAGCACAGAGGCCAGATGGAGCCTTTTTCTCTCTTGTACCTGGAAGACTCAGCCACAGCAACACCCATCGGGCTGAACCACCAAAGAGCATTATTGTGGTTGAATTACATTTCCCTTTAAACATTGCCAATCTCATTAGCAAAGAGCCTCCTCCTTCACAGATAACTTGTCCTCCTAATGGTTACATTAGGTTACAGCTACCTATGTCGGCACCCCCACTGAGCACAGGGGGTGGGGGGTGGGGCACACAGGGTGCTGATAGTGCACAGTGTGCTGCTCTACTGTTCCCAGAGGACCACATGAAGTGGGTAGCAACACTTCTCCCAGTTTACAGACAAATGAAGTCATTACCAAGTCTCACCATAAGGGTTTGAATCCAGAACTGCTCTTAGACACTGCACAGAGATCTCAGTGGCTTGCATTCCTGCCTGGCATGGAAGAGGAAAACAGCCAGGTCCCTGTGCATATGGTGGCTGCTGCTTTCTCTGAAACCAAAGTGAGCTCAGGTATCCTTTTTTTAGAGATGATAAAACTAAACCTCAGTGAGTGAGGCCTATTCTAAACTTGACAGCAAGTGAGACTGGAGCGAGCACGGTGTCTGCCATGGTCCTTCTTCAATGCTCTCAACAACCAATCCTCTCAAGTGCTCTCTCCTATACTGCAGCTGAGGAAAATGGGGTTTTGAAGATGTTGGAAGTTCAGTTAGGATTAGGTTAGCTAGAACAGAAATTAAGCACATACCAACCGACCCCAATCTAGGCCTTTCTTTGACAGTGCTGTAGTTTACACACCAGCCTACAAAGGTGGACTGGACTCTACAGAGTATGTTTGGAGGGCACTGAGTGACAGGACAGATGTCATCATTTTCTTGTACCGATCAATCAACACTCCTGTGGGGTACTACAGAGGACTTGCATATAGTGAAGATATAAGTCTTGGCCCTCGGACCTGACAATCTAAAGATAACAAGATGTTTGAGCACAAGTTGCAACATCAGTAGAAAAAGCAGCTGGATGTGTGTGTGTGTGTGTGTGTGTGTGTGTGTGTGTGTGTGCGCACACATATCATCCTACTGCCTTCTCCTTTCCAGACCAGCAGCATGGTTCTAGCCACTGCAGAGTCACAGCACACCCACCCACCCACCCAATTTTTTCCAGTATTCCATTGGCTCCTGGAGGACCACAGAGTGAACATGGCTCCAAGTCATATTCAACCCAACTAGGTCAGAACTGTGTAGCCTGTGTCTTCAGGCTCTGTCCTCCCTGACCTCTGTGTGCCGTGGAGCCTTACACTTCTTTCCTGAATGCAGCCTGTATCCTTCTTCCTGCTTTACAGCCACTCCTTGTGCAGACGGAATTTCAGTGATAGCATCTAGGCAAATGAGGCCCACTTTACACTTCTAGCTTCAGGGTAGAACCTTAAGTTCCAGTACCCACCTTCAGCCTCTCATCCACATTTCTCTCCCTCACTGGAAGTGTCCAAAATAGATCTCCTCCCATTTCTACGCAGCCTTCTGGTGTCTGCTGCTCCTCATTCCATCAACTGACAATCTTCTCCAAACTTCTTTCTGCCTCAAACCTTCAGCCCACCCACTTCCAGAACCTTGGATCTGTGCAGACTGTTGATCCTTGACGGCCCAGATTTCTTTCTCTTCAGTGCCTCTCACAAAGCCAACTCTCACAACTGCAGGGTCTTCTCTCTGAACTCAGTGCTATCTTTAGTCTTTCCCCGCCTTGGCCTCTGTGTAGACCAGCACTTCCACTGCTTTTACTTTGGTTTAACTTGTACTTGTCTCAGATTCTGAAAGCCTCAGATCCTTCATGTAACAGAGGACGGAAATGTGCACAGAGCATACTGTGCTAACTTCACTGCAGTTCACCACACACTACAGGAACTCAAATGCTGCTTCTCACTGTGAAAGCAAATAGGGACCTAACACTGAGGAAGCTGTGTGACCTTCAAGTTTTTCAGTGATATCCATCAAACAGTCTCTGTGCTGTATTGTCTGAGATCAACATGGTCTGGCTCACTCACTGTTCATGCTTTCTATCTGCTTCCACTATAATGGTCTCTGTGAGAGCCAAAGTCTTAATTACTGTGCCTAAGAGTTCCATAAAACAACATGCCTCTTAACCAAGGACGGACACTTCCTGAAGTGTTGGAGGCCATTGTTTTACGGAGGATAACAAGCCCCATGGTTTCACTTCCGTAAACAAGTTTGTTTGAGCCAATTGTAATCAATGTGCTTGATCACATATAGGCAGGATATATGCTTGCGCCTGATTGGATGGAGGCAGGAAATACACAAGCAAGAAGTATGTCGGGATACATGCTTGCCCCCAGTTGGACTTGGTAGAAAATACATGGCCTTATGGGTTTTTGATCTATTATTTTTGAAACAGGATTTCTCTGTGCAGCCCTGGCTGTCCTAGAACTCACTCTGTAGACCAGGCTGGCCTCAAACTCAGAAATCCACCTGCCTCTTCCTCCCAAGTGCTAGGATTAAAGGCGTGTGCCACCACCGCCCGGCTGGCCTTATGGGTTTTTAAGCTTCTGCAAAATGTGACTCATCACCATTTTCTGGGAACCCAGTAGTAGACTTGGCCAGAGGCCATCATCCTGGCCGGTTTTTAATTAAAGTTCGAGATGTGGTAGTAGTCCTCTGTCCTGGTGGGATTAAGAGCTTCCTAAACTCTTCCTAAATCTTCCTAAGGCTTATCATCTCCACGCCCACTATCTGAGGAGCCCTCTCTAAATCACATCCCTTTCCTCAGGCCTCAGCAGTCAAGGGGAAAGACTCTGGCTTTAGCTGTGTCACCCAGCTATTATCTTACCCTCTGTAGACTGCAGACATGGCGGTGGACCAGTACAATGAGGGTGAGGTCTGCTGTCATACTCTCTGTAGACTGCAGACATGGCGGTGGACCAGTACAATGAGGGTGAGGTCTGCTGTCAGGATCTCTATGCTCACTCATCTTTGTATTCTGACAGCAACACAAGATCTATGACGCAAACCTGACAGCAGTCATAGCATTTGATTAAAGAGAATCTTCACGTTTTCTTAAGGAAAGAGTACCTATTGTAAAAGAAATGGGAGAAGGGGAGTATCTGTAAACTTTTAGATGAAAAATAATTATATAGAAATTTTGTGCATAAATTCAGCTATAATTTAAATATACAAAACTAGGAATAGAATTTAGTCTTAGCTATTGATAATAAACTTCAGATTCTGAGAAACACAGTAAAGCTGAGTAACAAGCCATTAAAAAGCTAGACCTTTGCCCTGTTCACTCGATTACAAACGTGCTTCAAGGCCGGAGAGTTCCCAGCACACAGAAAAATACAAACTAAGAAGAAGAGAACAGGGGCCTGGTCTGCTGTTACACACTAGTCAAAGACATGGTGATGACAAGCAGACAGAAAACTCCTCCTCTGACTCCTCCCCTTAAACTCAATGCCTCAGTTACCATGAGGGGCTACAACTCCACCCACCACAGTAATCTAAAGAAAACCAAATACAGGCCAGTATGCCGAAGCTTAGAAACTTCAGAGACATGGAAAATGCTCAGAAGGCCATGGTAGGCAAGACGGTTTGGGTTTTTTGAGACATTTTACTGTATAGTTAATGTTGGAATCGCATAATCCTTCTGCCTCCCCACCCCCACTCTCACCAAATGCTAGGATTATGTATGTACTCCATGTATCTGTTCTCATCTCAAGTCAGTGTTAACTATGACTCGGCAGGACAGAGTTGAATGAAAATCCAGGGCCATCTCTACCCACACATTCAATGTTGTAATAAATAAATCAATAGCATAACTTCCAGTGTTAAATAAATATGACAAGCACAATCACACAATTAACTAAGAATCTGCAAAACAGCATGATAGAATCTATATCTTTTTTATAGATACTAAAGGTTGTCTATTTGTTTTCTTTAAGAATATAACCAGTATTTTGAGACAGAATCCATTCTTTAAGAAGCAGATCTGCAGCAGATGTAGCTCAGAATGACACTGGTCTATCACTCATAAAGCCCTGGGTAGGTAGTTCCAGAACTGACACACACACACATATTCACACTCACATCTTCACAGAGAGGAAGGGAAGGGAGGGGGGAGGGAAAGAAGGAGGGGAAAAAGAGGGGGGAAGGGAGAGTTGTGGGGGGAGAGAGGTATAAATGAAATTTCTATCTAAAAATGGCATCTTAGTTTGAACAGGCACCATGACCAAGGCAACTCTTATAAGGACAACATTTAATTAGAGCTGGCTTACAGGTTCAGAGGTTCAGTCCAGTATCATCAAGGCAGGTGCATGACAATGTATAGGTAGACATGGGGCTGGAGGAGCTGAGAGTTCTCCATCTTCATCTGAAGGCAGCAGGAACACTAGCTCCCACATGGCTAGGAAGATCTCATTGCCCACCTCCACAATGACACACTTCCTCCAACAAAGCCACACCTACTAACAGTGCCACAGCATTATGGGCATAGCATTCAAACCACCACAAATGGTTACTGCCTAAAAGTAGAAGAACAGGGCTGCTGAAACTACTGGAATGAGAATGGGAGGGTAAATTAAGCAGATGTCTTACTGGGAATGGCACACTGTAACAGGGGATGGTCCAGACACACACCCTGTCTCTTGCTTACATGACAATATGCATTGACAGAACAGTGACAAAACCAGGAACCTATTCTACACAGTATAGCGAATAATGAAGATGACAAAACAGTGCAGGTAGAACATTCAGTAAAATCTCCAAACCCCAGAAGAGGGTAGGAAAATAGCCATAGTAACACAGATTAAGAGGACTCCATTTTTTCAATAACTCAAGTCAAGACTTGACATCAGTGTAAAGATAGCTGGTATTTACTGAGTGCGCGGGGCGTGCTAAGCCTGGTATGAAGTGCTTGACATATACCTTATTAGTAACAAACTACAAAGCACATATTTAAATTAATGTCTTTAATAGTAGAAAGTGTTGGCATGGTTTCAAAGCCAGAGGCTAGCTGGTTCTCAACACTATGACATATATGCTCAACTAGGACTCATGTGACTTTATCATCAAGCACATCCCATATGGAACAAACAGTACTGTCACATGGAGAGAGGACCCATCAAGGGTCACGTTGACAGCTTCTGACACGGGGCAGCAGGGACAGCCTCAATGGAGCCCTTGAATTCCTGCCATACAGGGACATGCTTTCCTCTGGTCTAGGAGGGATAAAAGAGAAGTACCTAGGCATGAGCAAACAGTGGCCAGAAAAGCGATGAGAAGTTATTTCTTTGAAAGTTCGAGCTCAGAAAGATGAATGCTAGAGATGGCTGGAGATAGAAGCAATACAGAAACATTAATATATTTAACACCACCGAATGTATGTCACAATGGATTTTAAATGGGGGGATTAACTTCACAATAAGATAAAAATAGTTATATTTACATTAGTGTATGATATAGTAAATAGTATGCCTTTATATATCACCAAATAAGTATATGCTCCTAAATTGATTCACATATAAAATACAATATTCAAGTCAAATCACACACCAGAGAGAAGTATGATCCCATGAAAAAGGAGAAAGCCATTGATGAGCTGGGCTGAAAATCTAAGAGAACTATAGACTCCAACATAAATCTGCCAGCAATCAAACAAGCTGCACTGGCCCGAGTGCTCAGCCTCTGAGATCCAAAGCAAGCAAACACACTCATAGAATGGCTGGGGAATGTCAGATGTCTAACTGCATAGACATCTTCATTTTGGCAATTTAACTTGTATGTAACAGGCATAAATTACAAATTAAGAGACTCTCCTCTTCCCTCAACAACCCACTGTTGAGGACTGGGATTGTTTATCAGGATATAAAAACTGTATTATAAACTTACTCTAAGAAAATTATGAATATTTTATTGAAATCTCCAACATACTGGAAGATAGGTATGTATTTACTTGTTTTGCTGTGCTGGTGATAGAAGCTTGGGCCTTAGACATGAGGAAAGGGTTCTAGCACTGGGTGACACTCCAGCCCAGAAGCTAATTCTTATGTGTCTGTGCATATGTTCACACAATGGAGGCTGCAGAGCACCAGCCTACTTCTACCTGTGGCCATTACCTTGAAAAGTATTAGAGGGAAAGCAAGTTACAGAACAGTCCAGCAAATATATAAAATAACGCATTTACATTCCAATTTAATGGCAAATTAAGCTAGTTTCACTCATGTGTCTATATAAAAACTGTAATTTTCCATGTATTAGTTTATGAATACTATAGTTTCTCAGATTAAAAAAATGCTCACATATTCACTGAAACTCAATCACTAATTTTGACAGATTCAATACCTATCATTTTTATGAACTAACAGCAATTCATAAAAGCGTTCTATTTAGAAAAGCACTTAGGGATTCAGCAGATGTGTTAAAAGGAGCCACAGAAAGTCGGAACCTGGACAAGAGTCCCAGCAGTGCCCACGATCACCTGACAGCCAGAGAGAATCATTTCCCCAGCCCAGGCACTCACTGTCAGGACAGAGATCCCTAGAGCCTCCCAGCTCTAAAACAGAGATGCATAAAGGCACTGCAGACAACAGGACCATTAGGCCGCGTAGCTTCACTGGTGGCCATGGACACAGGACTCTTCGGTGGATCCTAATTGACGTGAGATTATGTTCTGAACTATCCCTGTCTGTGCCTACCTGCTAAACAAATGGACAGTAGTCTAAAACAAAACAGAACAGAACAGAACAAAACCATAAAACTAAGAAAGTCTCCCTTTTTTGGTCAAACTGATTGCCTAAATCTTTTTTAAAGCAACAAAATCAAAACTCATGAGGAGACCTATATTGATATTATGATACATATTAAAGCCTATTTTACTATCTGCCCAATCAACAGACACTAATGATATCTGCTCTGACAAACACGCTCCCACGTAATTAAAAAAAAAAACACATGAAATTATGCTTGCCTTCATTTATCTTGAACATATACCTGTGAGCAATTACTTAAAGATAAAGACAACAAAGTTGGATTACCTACCTCATATCTATTGAAAATAGAGAATTACTGTGAGTTTTCAAAGCACATTAAATTATCAATTGAAACTCTAATGAATGTACTCTAAGAGCCTAATTCTGTTAATTTACATTTGTCATCTTCAGTATAAGAAAAAATATATATTAGAATATATTTTGCCTAATTAAAAAACAAGACATGAAAATGCTTTTAAACCTTTGAAAGTGTAGAGGAGCTCTTTCAAATACACACAGCTTCTCACCTGACTCCAGCCACGACACAGCCCAGTGCGTGGCAGATCTGCAGTGTGTTCTGCCTAAGAGAAAATAATGAAATCAAAGAAATGGGGGCAAGGAAAGCCCAGGCCAGAGCACGCACGGCAGAGGGCAGTGCTGCAGCGGAGCATCCCTACACAAACCTATGGTGCCGCTTATGTGAGGGCGGGGCAATAAGTAGGCTGATGTTACAGTTGCTTTCCTTCATGAGACTGGAAGACGGAGAGGTTCTTCCTCTTTTAAAATGTAGTTAGCCAGGACCAGGACTGAGTAGAAAAGGGTATTTACATAGCATGCCTGAAGGCCCAGGTACAACCTGCAGCACAGCAAAGGTAAGTAAATAAAGCTTGAATAAAGAATTTGAAGGAACACATAATTTTCAGAACAGTAAGTTAAATGGTAACTAAATGGTGCTGCTAGAGGACTTGGCTGTGTGTTCTAGAAACTACTGTGAGTAACTGCTTCTCAGAACCTGCAGTTAGCGCAGGAACAGAAGCACATCAGTGCTCCTCTGCTCCAGCTTTAGGAATCCCCAGCCACGGCACATTGGCCAGGTCCTTACTGCTACAGCTGCAAACAGATAGGCTTCACAAAGCAGCAAGGCTTGCTGGGTCACCCCTCAGAGCCCAGTGTCTTCCAAGCCCACACACCAGTGTTTGCCAAGGCCAAAACAATGGGCATCAGACCAGTGGATTTTTCCTGTTCTTGAATGGTACTACCTAGGGAAGCTTGAAGCTAAAAACCTTTCACTTTGCACTGA
>NW_022196896.1:42260950-42292294 GCF_008632895.1 Mastomys coucha
ACACACACACACACACACACACACACACACACGGAGGGAAGGAGGGAGGAGGAAAAGAGAGAGAGGGAGAGAGGGAGAGAGTTTAGTAGGCTGAAGTGAGAAAGGAGGTTGTAGAGACTTTGCATGAACATATAATGGACAGAGAGACATCAGAAAAAAAAAATTTGTGGCCACATAACTGCAAAGTGTGGGCCTCTACCTAGACACTCCTTTTCTGGGTTTGAAGTGTGATTGCCTGGACAGCCTGTGCTCTCAAACTTCCCTCAACCTTCAACACTAGCATTCTTCTACAGGCACAGACATGGCTAGACTTTATTCTGAAAAGAGGGCTGTTTTCAGAAATTCATCCAGATTCTGTCAAAGCACATGCTTCGACACATAACCCTACCCCTCCTCTGGACTTCCCCAGCTGTGTCTGGCTCATCTTCAAGTCTATGTTGCTGCTCCTGCGGCCACTGCTGCTGCTCCTGCGGTCACTGCGGCTGCAGCATGCTTTCTTTCGCTCTTTACTGTCAGTTTCCTGTTTACATCATCACTTCCCCCCTTTGATAAGGCAAATTTTATAAGAATAAAGTAATTTTTTTTTTTTTTTGGCCACAGATTTAACAGTAGTCTCCTTTGGGTAGATTTTCACTTTTTCTCACCTCCTGACATCTGCCGTAAGGGTCATATTACAACCGCGCAATGACAGGTGGGTGCTATGTTACAACATGAAGATAAATGCTAATGTTTACAAAAAGAACTTTAATTCCCAAATACATTTTCTTTGGAGCTGTTTATTATTTATTTTTAAAGCCTCAGAGATTAATTAATAACTTATTAATTTACTAACTGAACTGAAAAAAATCAAATATGCCATGACATCACTGTCTTTAAGAAAACAGTGAAATCTGATCATTACAAAGGAAATTCTACACTGTATATCACTACCTCTGATTTTTATTAAAACACCTTTATCTTGGTGATTTTAATTTTTAAGGCCAATCTGTGACCTGCCTAAAGCGTTTATAAATCAGAGACTCTTTCGATAGACACACACACAAAGGCACTTCTGGTTTTTAAATGACATAAGAATGGCTAAGGACACAGGTCGGCACATCTCAGAAGTCTAAGGCTAAAGTTGCAACTTGTAATTTTGTGCCAAAAGCAGCATATCAGGGAAGCATTTGAAACATAACAATAAAATCTTGCAAAAAAATTTTTTTTCTTTTCTTTTCTTTAAATCACCTGCAAAATAATCCAGGTCCAACTTTACTTCATTGAAAGAAGAGCTTCAGTGGGCAGAGTGTAACTTGATCATAATCACTGTGAAGCTCAGGGGTGTGTGTGTGTATGCATGTGTGTGTAAATATATATATTTTTTCTTTTTTTCTGTTAGCAAAAAGGTTTGAGATATTCCCTCAAAACAATTCCCACTCCCACACTGACTATTTTAATACAGTAGGTGTCCTAACATTTGCTTACTAACCGAGCAATCTACTAAGTGAAAGTGTGTAATTTCTGGGCCCATCCTGGTTCTGCCTGGGCTCTCCTTCTGGGGCTGTAGGGGCCCTGACTCCGATCTGGGCTGCAGAGTTGGTCTGAGATCCTTACATGGAATCAGTTATGATAAAAATGTCTGAGGTTCTACACATGGTGGTATGCCCCTTTAATCCTAGCAGAATCGGGCAAATCTCTGAGTTCGAGGCCAGCCTGGTCCAGGACAGCCAGGGCTACACAGAGAAATCCTGTCTCTAAAAGACAAAAATAAAATAAAATTTAAAAGCTGGGATAAGGCAGGGCATGGTAGCTCATGCCTTAGTCTAAGCACTCATGAGGCATAGGCTGGAAGATTTAAGTGAGTTTGAGGTCACTCTGGTCTACAGAGAGTCCCAGACTGGCCACTGTTGCATAAAGGGTTGCTGGCCAGAAAGGGCATTTTCACCCAGAGAAGTTAATTTGTAGTCTCAATGACTGTAATCCAGACTGCCTAAGTGTAACCGTGCCAATTTAAAAAAACCCTCTTATTCCATTTCACGTCTTTCACTTGCAGTTGTCAAACAATTATTCACAAGAAATAACCAGTAAACCGAAATTGCCCCCATAAATTCAGTGGCCTAGTGGGAATGCACCAGGGAAGAAGTAGTTGTCAAAGGAGTCAGACCAGTTAGAGTTGGACTTACAAAGATCCCATACACACAGGCTACAGATACAGGTACAAGGGAGCCTTAACTAGGTAAGAGAACTATGCAGTCTTTGATAGCTCGGTGTCCCTGAGTAATACAGTTGGCGTCTACTCGGGCGGGCGCCGTAACGGTTGTGTCTACCCAGCACAAGTCCAAGTGAAGGAAAAGAGCAGGCTAGCCCAAGACCAGCTCAGCAGAGGAAAGAAAAGAACATTTGAAAAGATATTTCTACACAGAGAAATCCTGTATCGAAAAAAAAAAAAGATGTTTCTAAATCAGCAAGGGTTTTCTTAGACTTACAGAAAATTTTCCCTTCCTGATTTGATTAAATAGAACCCCAACAGAGAGACTCAATCACACCATGGGGCCACAATAACTGCATACCAGCATACGTATTCTACAATGAAAACCCCATATTGTAGATAACCATGATTTGTGTGTTTAAGCAGCAAAACTTTTGAAAATTAAAGGTTGTGTGACTACTGGTATTGCTGAAACAATCTGTCCAAAAAACCATGTAACTCTGTGAACCATCAACTTAAAATGTAAAGTAAAATGTTGACTGGAGAGAACTGCCTAACTGTCAGAGACGCAGTCACTTTAATGAAGAATTTCATAATGAGGACCTGCTACAGTGAAAGGGGTATGTCTGTATTAAAAGAGTATGAAGAGAAGAATTGAGAAACTCCTAAATTAGGAATTTGGGCAGGACTCATAACAGCAATGCAAGTAAAGACAGGAAAGGAAACTCAGATAAGTCATCCAGCCTTGGAGACGAGGGGCTGGCTGGGGGACGGAGGACTAGACTACAGAACAGCAACTGAAAGTTTAAGACACAAAACTCAAACTGCAGCAAAGACATGTGAACTCTGCATTTAAACACAGGTGCTCACTAGTCACTGAGTATCTCTTGAATTCTAATAAAAAAGCAGGGGTCAGGCAAGCAAGATGGCCCTGCCTGGTGTTTAGAAATGTTTTCACAAAACTGTCCTCTAACAAGCAGACTCATACCTGGCATGCCCAACCCCTGTCCACACATACATCATACACACAACCATACAACAATAATACGTTTTTTTAAACCTAGAGGTATCATCTATATCTACTACATGAAGTTTTCTGTTAATTTCTGTTAATTTTTATTAACTCACACTTTGCTTTTGTTTGTAAGTATAAGTTTCTTAAAATTGAAACAAACAATAAAATATAAACTAAAGCCAAAACACTGTCTAAACAAATATCTTTTAATGATCCTAAGATCCTGTAAGCAGAGCTTAGAGGATGTCATGGCTTAAATCTGAGACATTCTTGCACAGGCTCACATGCTCAATGCCTCTTCCCAACAGGTGTGCCATTCTATTCTAGGGGTTCTGGAGCTTTGGGAGGTAAAGCCTAGCAGGGATGGATTGTTCATAGGCTAACCTCTGAGGCTTGAACCCATCCCTCCCTGCTTCCTGGTCAGGCGTGATATGAAGGCTCTTCACCCCATATTTCCTTCACTGTAAACTCTGCATGTCTTTCCCACCAGGACTGAACATAAAACTTTCAAACTGTGAGCCCAAACAACCTTCTCTCTCTAAAGTTGTCATGTTATACTGATGCAAAGACTAATACAGAAAGTTGGTACCAGGAGCCGGGTGGCTGCTACAGTTAAGCCTGACAAGGCTTTTAGAGCATGTTTGTAAGAAGGATTTGCCATGCTCTGGAGGTAGAGGCTAGAAAACCATAGCAGGCAGAGTTTGATGGGGGATCATTAGGAATTCAGAGGACCAGGATGCCAACATTAGCTGCAATCTTGGGATCTCAGATGAGACATTAAACAGCAGGCTACTCACTTCACAACTGGGCAGAGGGGATGGGGGAAGAATTGTCCCTGTTCTGCCTGTATCCTGAAAACTTGTGCAGTATAATTCAAAAGTAATAGATTAATCTTGAGCAGGAAATTTCAAAGAACACCTAGGATCTTGGGTCTGGTATGGTATGGGTCTGGTTGGAGGTTTACAGTCAGAACAAAAAGGAAAAAAGAACATAAAGATATGATAGATGTACAAATGGCTAGGAAAAGAATGTGAGCACATTTAAAACTTGTGACAATGTAGGTATGGGCAAGCATCTGCAATTATTAAACAGATTATCACCACATATGAAACCAGGGACTCTGCACTGGGACAACAGAAAGGGTGCTGTGTGACTACTTCAGGAAGTAGGAAGAGAGCACCCTCTGAAACTTTATAAAACTTCCATGAAAAAGAACTGTGATTGCGGTGCCTTGTTGGAAAAAGGCCATCTAAGAAAGTGTTTTTCCAAGTTCTGCCATTCAGGCACTCAGTGGCCGCAGGTGTGTGGTCCACTATGGCCTGGGTACTTCCAAAGCAGATAGCAGAACCTGGTGTCATACAGGTGGCATTGTCAGATACCCAGTGTATTTGTACAAAGATTTTTTTTTTAAAAGATTTATTTATTAGGTATCTATTATAAGTACACTGTAGCTGTCTTCAGACGCACCAGAAGAGGGCATCAGATCTCATTACAGGTGGTTGTAAGCCACCATGTGGTTGCTTGGATTCGAACTCATGAAGAGCCATCGGTGCTCTTACCCGCTGAGCCATCTTACCAGCCCCTGTACAAAGATTTTAAAGAGGCTAGGCAATGGACAGCAAGATCACATTCCCAGAGAAACCTGGGAGACATCTGCAACTGAAGAGACTCACAGTTTTCTGTCTGCTGGGGGAGGGGGCACATCACTGCCTGCTTGGCCTCTTCTCTCCCAGTGCGACAGAGGGCTGTACTCCTCATTTCCTCTGTTCTCTTGTCTCTTGTACAAAAGGAGGAGTCTGGATCAGTAATGGTGTAACACCAAATGAGAAGATGGGCAAACAAATGGTTTGCAATGCATGCCTGCATTGTAAGGCCGGGCGGTGGTGGTACACGCCTTTAATCCCAGCACTTGGGAGGCAGAGGCAGGCGGATTTCTGAGTTTGAGGCCAGCCTGGTCTACAGAGTGAGTTCCAGGACAGCCAGGGCTACACAGAGAAACCCTGTCTCAAAACAAAAAAACAAAAAAACAAAAAAACAAAAAACAAACAAACAAAAAAGAGTTCTGTAAGAGCTGAAGGACTCCTGACTGAGCTGCTTCTGAAAATTTGTTATATGAACACAGACAGCATCCTTCTCTTATGGCTTCCATTAACAAATAAGCTTTTTGTATCCCTTTTGTATCTAACCTTAACAAAAATCAATTAAAAAAATCTTCATTGTTTTTCTTTAAAGATAGATAATTTTCTAAATTATTCAGTCAAATGAAACTAATCTTAAATTTTGCTTAAATTTTTTTTTGTTGAAAAAATATATTTGTTCTAAAATCCTCGGTCTCTTGGCCTCGAATGGCGTTCTTTCAGTGCTTCAGGCTAGAAAATAGAATAAGATACTAGATCTATACCAAGAATGTCTGCAAATGCTATTTTTATTTTTATTTATTTATTTTAAAGATTTATTTATTTACTCATTTTATGTATATGAGGACACTGTAGCCGTACAGATAGTTGTGAGCCTTGATTTATTTACTATTATAAATAAGTACACTGTAGCTGTCTTCAGATACAACAGAAGACGACGTCAGATCTCATTACCATGTGGTTGCTGGGATTTGAACTCAGAAATTTCAGAAGAGTAGACAGTGCGCTTACCCACTGAGCCATCTTGCCAGCCCACAAATGCTATTTTTAGTTTGAATCTGTAAGTGATAAATCTTTTTATGTGGCTTTGTTAATTACCTTTTAATGACTATATCATAATTTACCTTTTCTTGCTTACGTTGTTTTTCCTTATTTCCTCACTTGACACTGACATATTCTATAAGTGGGATTCTACCATGCAAGTTTGCTTATTTATTTTCTAAAAAAATTGTAGGTGGCTTTGCTTCCATGTTCTTGTTATTACATACAAATTTACTGAAATATACCACACATGCCAGAAGAAACCCTATGCCAGCAGCACCAATCCGTTCCATAACTTCCCGCCCTGGCCCAGTTCTCTCAGCCACCTTTGTCTCTGACAAGATCACTGCAGTTTAATCCGAAGTCAACATGTGAGTGCTCTTTCCAAACTGAAGACAGCTAAGGATGAGTGTGTTGGTCAGCGAAGGCTGCTGCTGAGTATCATTTTCTGGAAATAAGTTTGTCTCAGTCCTGACAGTCCAGTGAAGACAGGACAGGGAAAGGGAGAAAGGAGAGAGGATTAGGTATAAGTACCTGTGTAATAGGCAGAGCCGAGCTAGGAACTACTATTAAGACATTATCTGAACCTGTACAAATAAATACAACCAGCCTGGCATGGTGGCACACACCTTTAATCTCAGTACTAGGGAGGCAGAGACAGGCAATCTCTGTTAAGTTTGAGGCCAGCCTGGTCTACAGAGGGAGTTCCAGGACAGCCAGGGCTACACAGAGAAACCCTGTTCCAAAACAAAGCGGGGAAGGGAGGGGAGGGAGGGGAGGGGAGAGGAAGAAACTTATATATATATATAAAACCTAGATGTGGAGTAAGAATTGAGGTGAGGGTGGGGGAAGAGGAAGGAAGAGAGAGGGTGGGGTGGAGTGGAGGAGGGAAATATAAAATTTAAATTTAAATAATAATCTATGTGCTGTATACTTTATATGAATTCCATCAATACTAAAAACCCACAGCATAAGAAATAAGAATGGACAACTAGATGAACAGAACATGGGGTATGACTAGGCTAGCCAAGGCTAACTTCTGTCACAGACAATGAGGCCCGGAGGTTAAGTGTCACAGCCGATGCTCAATCAAAGTGAACTCTGCTGCTCTTTGTGGCAGGCTGAAACCTGATGCTGGGTACAAGGAGCCTCACTGGACAGCTCCCATCTCCAAAAATCCTGCCAGTCTCCTGCCCAGGCACTGTCTGTGCCTCAACTAGAGTAATCTCCAAATAGTTATGTTACATACAATTTACTAACAAGCTTCACATTCTAATTTATAAAAAAAATATCTGGACAATATAAAGATTCAGAGTCAATCAGTAGTGAGAAACTGCATGAATTATTGAGATACCAGGAAAACATTTGACAGCACTGATAAAATTATAGCTTTCTTATGAATCTGCTTGAAAATGGTTTTAAAAGAAAAGAGGAATAGAAATGGCAGGTTTAAGTCAGTAACTTTAGGGGAAGTGATGGGAGCCCTCTGTGTCTGTGATGACTACCGTGGTTAGACCTCGGCTCTACTCAGCTACCACTGTGCACTGTCCAGAACAACAACTCAAGAAACAACATGGAAAACTGCCCTCAGTTTTTAACCAGTGTAAAGAATAATGTCTGTTAAGACATTATAATATAAAACCTAACATAAATTCATGCTTTTAAAACTAATTGAAAGGATTCTCCATCCAATTAATATCTGTAGGAGAAACAAAGACAGACAGAGGGAGAGGGAGAAATGATCAAGGGCACAGGACAACTTGTAGGAATAGGTTCTCCACTCCTTTAAGTGGATCTCAGAGATGGGAGAGTTGAATTCAGTTATCAGACTCAGCAGCCAAGATAGCTCATCAGCCCTCAAAATTTTAACTTTTTTTTGTTCTTCAAGACAGGGTAAAATTTTAACATTTAAAAACTAAAACTCGAAATCTTTTTTGAAGGTTTCTTCTCTGTGGGAGAGCCCTGTGTTGACTTCTGATTATATGAATTCTAAGACATTCCTTTATAATATTTATCAAGTAAAAATATGTTTCATTTGTTTTGAGATAGGGTGGCACATAGCTAAGCTAGACTGGCCGTGAACGACTGGCCATGAACTAGATATGAGGCAGAGGGTGATCCTAAACTCTTGATGTTCCTGCCTCCATTTCCTGAGTAACAGGATTAAAGGTTGTGCCACCATACCCAGTTAATAACTGGGGAAACCAAACCTGGTGCTCAAGCATGCTAGACAAGCAGTCTACCAAGTACACTATATAGCCTGTATATAGCTTTATCTTATATAACTCTGTAGCCCTAAAGTTGTTTGTAAACAGAAGAAAATGGAAGAAAAAAAAAGTTGGACCAGTCTCCTTTTGTCAATCTCTGAAAATCAAACAACTATATTAATAAAGGATCTAAGAGCCAACCCCACTGAAAGCATTCTCTGTGAAACATCACTTGAATTGTGCTTTCCTTCACTAATGACTGACAGGTACATATAGTTTCTGATTTTAGAACAGGCCCTCAGCTTCTCAAATAGCCAGTGTAATGGGCCTGACACTCACTGAAGGGGGAAGAGGGTATACACAAAGCCAGTTTGAAATGTACTTTGTGATGAAAGATTGTGTGGTATGCTTATTGATGGAGGGAGGGAGGGGGAGAGAGAGAGAAAGAGAAAGACAGAGGGAGGGAGGGAGAGAGGGAGAGAGGAAGGGAGGGAGAAAAGGAGAGAAGGAAAGAGAGAGAGGGAGAGAAGGAAAGAGAGAGAGAGAGAGAGGGAGAGGGAGAGGGAGAGAGAGAGGGAGGAAAGGGAAGGGGAGGGAGGGAGGGAGAGGAGAGGAGAGAGAAGGAGAGTGGGAGAGAGGAGAGGGAAAGAGAGGGGGGGCGAAGAGGGTGTCTGTGTGGAGCCAGCTCTTTACATGTGTTAGAGACTCCCCTGATCATGGGGCCTGAACAGTAAGCAACTACATCTGCTAAGCCATCTCATAAGAACTGTCTGCATTTGCTGTTTTGTTTCTAAAGAGCCAAACACCCAACGATCAACCTTAGTTTGGCCTCTAAGTAGCTAGTGAACTTGGATACATCATTGGGTAGTCATTTAACCTGACAGACACTTCATTTTCTCATTTTAAAATGTGATCATTGGCTCCACTTGGGGTCAACTAATCCCAGAGTTCAGGAGGCAGGAACAGGCAGAATTCAAGGTCAGTCTGGCTTCCATATCAATTTCCAGCCCAGCCAGGAACATAGAAAGACCCTGTTTCAATAAAAAAACAAACGAATAAACAAACAAACTAACTAACCAAACAAAAATGCAAAGACCAACCAACCAAAGCCGTAAGATCACAATAGTGAGTCCCTGGGTTCTTCTGATGACTAAGTGACTGATAGGAGAAGGCCTTAGGACACAGCCTGCCTCCTAGAGCGTAGGATTCTCTCCATTCCATTCCACTGTGGATGTAATAGGCCAGCACGCTATTGCTATCATGTGCTTTCCTTCATGGCTCTGTACTCAAACTACAGTGTTGACAGTTCTGACAAACTTTATCACACATAAATAAATACACATTTAGGTAACTTTAGTATACATTATCAATTTATACTCGTTTGCTAAATTGGGGCTCCAATCAATATTAGTCCTTTATAATTCAGTAATGCTATTTTAGATAAAGTAAGTTTCTATTCAAGGAAATAAAGAACTAAAGTCAAGTATGTGGGCAGCTGTAATACTAATAATGTACCATAAACAAGCGAGTAGAGCACACACTGCTGCAGACAGACATGTAAGGACTCACACGCTTTCTCTCAGGTCCCGCCACAGCCTCCAGAGTAGCTCTCCCACTTGCAGTTTGAGGCTTAAAGCATCTCTGGGACTATTACAGATCAAACTGATGATGAAAGCTTGCAGGACACAATTCTTCTACTTTACCACCTAAGCCATGGCCTAGGATGCACAGTGTGAGTCTTCAAACTAAAATGGATTCAGGTAAAGTCCAAATATACTTCCCACACGCTGACACGGAACCATGCAGTTTAAGGTAAGTACAGTTAAGGACAGTTAAGTACGTGTCCAAGAGCTGAGCTTTGCTAAAAAGTTTTCTCTTCCCTTTGTCTTTCTCTGTAGCCTTTATTTGACTCTTATAACCGGGAAACCACATAGGGACATGTACACACACCAGGTGTGTCACCACACAGGGACATGTACACACACCAGGTGTGTCACCATCACCACCAGTCCTTGGCAACCTGAAGAAGATAAGAGACGTCATCAACATGGATGCCTGTTAAAACAGTGGCTCAAGTAAAGGAACATCATGAGATGATGAAAAAATTAGAATAATGGCATGTACTTATAAAAGCCCTAGGCACACATGCACATGCAGGTATGCCCGCGCACACTTGCGCACACACTGCAGTACTGAAGCACTAGTCACGCATATAAATCCAATGACATGTCAAGGCTAACTCCTGTTGTTTGATTGGCAAAGCCAACATAAGGTTTAATGATGTTAAAAGTGTAATCTATACTGAAAATACTACCTTGCTACAGATTTAAAAAAAAAAAAATGGCGCGTGGTCTTTTGCCTTTTAAATTCAAACTAAAGAATTCTCTATCCCACAATTCAGACCTGGAGTTCTCATGTATATTAGTCTCTTCAGAAAGTTGAAGAAAATACAATTTTGTTTTCCAATGAAAAATTTAAGGTATATTGGACCAATATTATGCAATTAAGATCCAAAATGCCTTTTATACAATGACCTATTCAGCCCTGAGATGACTAAGCATGAAGGGCTAAGAGACAGTGTAAGTATGCTCTACCTAAACACCATACCATGTCAGTTCTGGCTAAGAGACAGTGTAAGTATGCTCTACCTAAACACCATACCATGTCAGTTCTTAAATAAACAAAGCTTCCTGAAGACATGTCCTCACACGTGGGGAAATCATTCATTTATAATTTAAACATTGCAAAACAATTTTGGAGTTTCTGTAGCACAATATAAGTAATCTACTTTTTTTTTCAAAGACATGTTACTAGAAATAAGTGTCTGTTTCAATAAGTAAAGTGTCAACCAAAACAGTTAATTTTGAAAGCAGCTGATCTACAGAGGCAGAGCCTTCTACCCCTGTGTACAGGGCCACACAGGGCCACACAGCGCAACACAGCTTGGGACTGCAGCTCCAAGCTCTGGAAGTGCACTATCCCACCCCTTGTTGAGGAGCTCTGCAATTTCAAAATCAGTTTTCTGGCAACCATGCTGTCAGCCTTCAAGAAGTGGTTCAGTCATGTAAAAAGTAAACTAAGAAATCCCATAGCTGTTCTTCAGTTTCCATTATGACAAGGTGCATATAGTTCACTGCAGTGCAGTAATTCTGTACATACAGAAGAGGTGGATTGCCTCGGTGCTTTGAAAAGCCACTCGAGAGCACTCAGCAGGCAAGACTGACCTATGACTGGGTGGCATGAGTGCAGAGAGCCCTACTGATGTATATGTGTATGTTAACTTATTACCTCAAGCACTGGACCCTTTGTTGAAATGCAGCCACTGTATCTTACTGTCTTTAATAGCAAGAACTTAAGCTTAAAAGCTATCAAAGCTACTAAAGATATTAAGAAGACTTGTGTCAACTCTGTCCTCCAAGTGATGCATCCTCAGAACCACTGGATGCTGACTGCACACAGACATCAGAATCAGAAGATAGGAGTTAAATAGTGTCCTGACCAATAAGAAATGCATTATACAACTCTGGCTGTGGTGGCATACACCTTTAATCCCTGCATTTGGGAGTCAGAGGCAGGTAGATTTCTGAGTTCTTGACCAGCCTGGTCTACAGAGTGAGTTCCAGGACAGCCAGAGCTACACAGAGAAACCCTGTCTTGAAACCCGCTCCCCCCCCACCAAAAAAAAAAAAAAAAAAGCAATGCATATCCAGATGGTCCTTCCAAGCTCTGGCCTTAGCTTGTCAATGAGCAGTATCCATGTGCAGGAGACACTGGCTGCTCACTAATGGGGCAAATCAGTACTTACACTCTCCTGGGCTTTTATTTCTCACAGTCTTGAAACGGCACGCAGTTCTCCCACTACATGTTTCAAGGCAAAATCTCATTTTGTTGTCACTATATTTCATACATAAATAATTACGTATACATTATATTACATAGACATAGAATCACCACTGAGTTACATATCCAGCTGTTCTGTGAGTACATGTGTGTTTATACATGTATACTGCCATGTATATGCCTGAGTACATGTGTGTTTATACATGTATATTTCCATGTGTATGCCTGAGTACATGTGTGTTTATACATGTATATTGCCACGTGTATGCCTGAGTACATGTGTGTTTATACATGTATATTGCCACGTGTATGCCTGAGTACATGTGTGTTTATACATGTATATTGCCATGTGAGTACACGTGTGTCTATACATGTATATTGCCATGTGAGTACATGTGTGTTTATATATGTATATTGCCATGTGAGTACATGTGTGTTTATACATGTATATTGCCATGTGTATGCCTTTTGTGTACCTGGGATTTTTTTAACAGGTTCAAGTACTACGGATGGCCTTGAACGCACTGCACAGCTGAAGATGGCTCCCTTGAACTCCAGGCCCCCTTCCTCTGCTTTGCCCGCAGACTACTGGTATCTGTAGGCATGTGCCACACCCCCAGCTGGTTTGCAATTTACCCAGTGAAGCACAGATGCTACCTATAATCGAAAATATCTAAGGGGGAAAGAATGCCAATTCGGGGCTGTGAGCCTCGTCCCACTCTGGTCCGTCTGAGACAGAAGCTGCAGAGCTTTCATCACTAAATGCAGTCATTAGTTTTCAAGTAAGCCATCATGCTTCACAGTTGGAAATGAAGGTTACAGGTTAAAAGTCAGGCCTAGTTAATAAAACACATGTAAATAATGCCTGATTTTCAAATTAAGTTTGAAGTCTTCAAGTATGAAAATAATTTTCATATATTACACTGCCACAAACATGAGAGCCAGCAGGGCTGTGTAGGCAGAAATGGAGCTCATGGTTAAGATCACCGTCCTCAGAGCGGCAAACTGCCACTCAGGTGATACGTCCTGAGAGTCACTTAACCAGATGAGCTACCTCATCTGCTAATCCAGACATAACCAGAGAGCAACTGTGGATGCTGGGCACTCAGAGGAGCACTCCAAAGCTGCTGACATGACAGATCAATGGAGTTTATGCAAACTAAACCTGTAAGAACATGTGAATCGGAAATAGGTGTACAACATCTAATGTTTTATTTAATTAAAACGAACACTAAAGGTTGTAAGAGGGAAAAAATAGCCCTTGTAAAGACGAGAGGCAAATATGCGTGAAGACAGAGCAAAAGCAAAACAGGGATCTTCTAGGAGGTTCAGCAGCTAAGGGGTTTGCTGTTAATCCTGCTGAGTGGAGTTTGAGTCCTGGGACCCACACAGTGGAAGGAAAGAACTGACTCGTACAGGCTATCTTCTGACCTCCACAAATGTCCAGTGCAGCACTCACAATAAAGAAGGAAATGCAGTAACAACTGTAAGTAAAATAGACAAGTACCTGAGAGAAATGGCTAGTATCTCAACACTTAAAGAAGAGTGGCATGGGCAAGAGCAAATGGGCATCAGGTGCCCTTGAGGCCGGCGGCCACTGAGATCCAGTGCCCACATGAGTTCACACACAGCAGGAAAATGAGCAAGCAAGTCTCCAGACTGGGAACTAAATGAAAAACGGCAAATCCAGGGACGGACAGTAGGAAAGACTTAACTCGTCCAATCTCCAGACATCCAAACTTGATATCACACAACACAGCCAAGATGCCAAGAAGGTAAACTACCAAGCTTAAGGCATTTGTACTTCATCCTAAGAAGGTAAATCACCAAGTTTAAGGCATCTGCACTTCATCCCGAGACCACAGGTGCCTGACGGGGAAGAGTCAGAAGTCACATCCCTCAACTCTACCCTGATCAGCCATCTCCGAAGGAACTTGTACAATATACTGCCTTCTCATAATGTTCAAAAGACTTATACATGCTGTACAGATTATTCTCATTTCTACTTTGTACTTACAGATGTTCACACTCAATAGGCTTTATTTAGTCTTAATGATAAAGCACTCAGTGTTCTAAGAGCTCTTTGAATACAAGCAGTCCCAATGCTGATGAAGCTGAAGTTCTTAAAGGGTAAGTTACGAATGAAGAAAGGTGAATCACATGATAATAAATATCAACATACAATATGGACAACTGTTGAAAGTCACTGGCAAAAAAGGTCAAGCACAATATTTCATAGCACCTGTCCATGTAGACTGATTGAATGGTAAATCCCATAATAGTTTTCTTTTCTCCTACACTACGCCAGTTTAATAACAGGTAAATAATACTACCACTCAAAAATATTTGACATATAAAGATAAGTAAAAAAACAAAACAAAACAAAAAAAAAAAACATTTTTTCCAGGCTCTGAGGTTAAAACTTAATGAATTAACCCAACTTGTCCAGCAGGTACACTTCAGACACACGCTTTCCAAACAGAAACAATGACCACCAATAAAGATGTTTGGTGTTTCACCTTCAAATGCCATTTCAACAAGTTCATAAAAGAATTCTCTTAACAAAAACATGCAGGAAAATAGGTAAGTTTTATTCTGTTCTTACTCACATTCCTCTTATTTACTCATTGTTTCTAATCTATTAAACAATTTAAAATATGTAATATTACTAATAGTCAACATAGTGTAGCATGAAAGATCCAACGAGTAACTCACCTGTGCCTGTACACAGTGCAGAAGATCCAATAAACTGAAGCCAGATGGAAGAAAAATCTGCAATGGGAACAAAGACGAACATTAGTGAAGATGCAGAGAGCCCTGCTGGACTCCTCAGGGCAGGTACATAGCTAATACTTGCTCATGGCTCCCAATGCAGGAACATTCACTAGTGACAGTTCTGCACTGAACTGCACAGCAAGGCAAGAGGCAGAATGGCCAAGGCATTGCTTCTGCTTGTGTAGCGCAGTACAAAAGGTACATCAGACATTTCCTTATGAACAATGGGGCACATACAAGATTCTGAGTTCCCATAACTACAATGGAGATGCTTAAAATTACTGAACTAAAACACAAGTCTATAAATAAGTGTTTAGAAGAACAAGGTGACAGAGTTGTTTGTTCTCTGAAGAAAAGTCTGCTGGAGCAAAGAACGCACTGCGAGGGCAGCCACCACAGTTTGCTAGAGAGAAGTGCACAAGCCCATAAGGCGGCTCCTCAAGTTTCCTCAGGGTCCTTCTCTGAGAACAAAGGCCGCCCGCAAGGGCAAGCTGGCAGGCTGCTGCCTGGACACACAAGACCTAAAATGCATGCTTATGCTATTTTATCTAGATTAATTGTATATGTTATGGATGCAAGAAAAAAAGCCTGAGTGGCAACAGTACTGAAATTGTCGTCTTTTGGAAAAGCACCAATGCTGCAAGACTTAGCATCAAGGAAATGTTTTTGCAACTGAGCTTCAAGGGTTGTATTTCCTTCATGTGACATCAATCTCCAATAACATTGGATTCATTACCAAACTTAAAACAGTGCTAATGCATTTAAAGCTTTTAATTTTTTTTAGAAAAGAAAACAGAAGATGAAGAAGTTAATACCAAATTAATATTCAAACTGTACTTTTTCTGGAACACTGGAAACATTTGATTTTATAATGTCTAAATAGTAGAGAAACTAACAAGGATGAAGTTTGGTTTACACCAGGACATAGTCTTGAAATCATCATATATAATAAAATGCAACATGGGTATCAGAAACAATTGGATGAAAATAACAGAAAATGTATACGCAAGCAAGTTATCGTAGTAAAATGAGTGGGTTCTGCTCAAGTGGCAATCAGTGGCAGCGAGCAACAAACAGCCATAAAGGAGTTCTCCATCCTTTCAATGAGACACAGATTTTAAACTACATTAGGTATTACCCTAGTGTGAGTGTGCCACTCCAAACCCCACAATCCACTGCTCAAAGGCATCAAGTGTTCAACAACTATGAGCTAAAGCCTGCAATATTGACAGGGCACTACCTGCCACAATCCACTGCTCAAAGGCATCAAGTGTTCAACAACTATGAGCTAAAGCCTGCAATATTGACAGGGCACTACCTGCTTGCTCTATCCTATTCAGTAAGCTTTGTTAAGATGCTAAAACAACATGAGGCCAAGTATCAATTCACTCCAGTTAAAGATAGATACATAGGAGACAAATAGGTTTCCAGATATCCTTAGTGCAAATTCCAAACAGAAAATTAATAAAATATAAAGAGTTACAAATTCAAGTTTTAAGTTTAACACTACTTAAAAAGTAACAGTACATGGCATAAAAGGTCTGTAATTAGTAATCATCTTACTGTTCCGTCAGTCTGGTGGGGTTTGGGTTGGGGGAGGAAGGCGACTGAGCAGGGCCTGGAAGAGTTAGGAGACAGGAGCCTGGCACATAGGGCAGCGGGGCTGCATTGTGGGCTCACTGCATTTCCAGGTACCACTTAGGAATGGTAGGCCCACAAAAGCATGGTGGGACAGATGGAGGAGCCCAGGTTAGACTCCTTACACAGACTAGGTCTCACCCCACAAAGACTACTGCTACCCATAAGGTTATGATTACCCTGAGACTAGTACCACAGCTTACCATGTCCATCACAGATTTCATTATGAAATGAAAATAACAATGTTCTTTATGTAATCTTGCATGTACACTACACAAACATTCCCATGCACACATGCTATACACACACACAGTAGGGGAGGCTCATCCACTCCAAGTCCACCTAGCTTTCCCTAGCAGGTCCTCATGTGCCTAGCCTTGAACCCTCCTGAGTGCTGGAGACAGTTTTCAAAGCTACTTTAAAATGACACTGACCCATTTCAGACTTACTGGAAAGTCACCATCGTCAGAGCAGTGGGGTGTCCAGAAGCTGACAGAACAAAGCCAATCCAGGGACTGACTTCTGTGGAGGCTCACACTAAACAGAAGCAGTCAAAGGAACTCAACTGGGAAGGCTCATCTTTGCAGAAATGGCTGTCAAGCCTGGCTGCACAAGTGCAGAGACAAGTAGCCTAGTGCATGGTGTACAGAAACCCACCGGAAACGAAGCGGGACTCGGACCTGGGACGTCCATCTGGAAAAGGGCAGTGTCTAGAAAAAGAGTTCCTACCACTCGCTAATAAGAAAAATAACTTACATTTTAAAAACAATTTTGAAAATAGTGTGGGGCTGGAGATCTGATGGCCCAGGAGTTGAGACCTAGCACTCACAAGGCAGCTCACAACGGGTCATAACTACTTACAGGAGATTCGATGCCCTCTTCTGACCTCCACAGGTCCTAGATATACACATGGGGCACACACATAATAAATGCAGATAAAACAGTCACATGCACAAAATAAAAATGAATCGTTAAGGAGGAGCCTTACAAAAATGCATGTACATGCAGGTAACCTGTATATGTGCATGCTATGCATATGTAGGTATCCCTTGTAGATGTAGGTAATATATAGGCACCAATCCCTTAGAGGTGGCTACAGGCTGTGAGACATGTGACAGAGGTGCCAGCATCTGAACTTCAGGCCTCTGCAAAGCAGCAGGTGTTCTTAACTACAGAACGACTTCTCTAACCACTAACGTAGCTTCTTAGAAGTAGTAAAATACACATTTGCTCACTATTAGGGTCTGAGTCTCAGAAAACCCAGCTATTCTAAATCTTCCCATACTGCATGTGTGCATGGGAATGTGTGTAGTGTACATGCACGTATGTGCAAGGCAGCCACAAAAGGACCTCAGGAGTCTTCCTCCATCAGTCTCCGCCTCACTCCGCTGAGGGGAGGCAGTATCGTCAAGAGCTCAGCTGTTTCTCAGCTAGGCTGGCAGCCAGCCCCCTCACCCACTGCCACCAGCACTGGGGTGGCACGATTCAATCTCTGGTCTGAGCAGCAAGTGCTCTCAGATGCTGAGCTCTCTCTAGCTCCCATGCAACTGTTTAAAATACTGAAGTTCTTAAATTATCTTCCCGCTGACCCCAGGCCATGAAGAGTGAATGATTTCTACAAGTATGTTCTTTGTCCCTGTTCTAGTATAAAGGCAGCAAGAGAAAGGTACTTCTCTCTTGCTAGCTGATGATCTACTGCACCTTGCCAGTAGATCATCAGTTAGCAAGTCAACCCCTGCATCGAGTCTATTCCATGCACAGTCTGCTAGAAACATGAACAAGTAAGTTGAGGACATAGGTAAGGAACATTCAGCCACATTCAGGATCTTCTCAAATTTTGTTAATAAGTGATTATAAACAGAGTCAGAGAAAATAAAGTTGGGGAAAGAAGGAAGTGACAGCTTTAACACCCACCAGCAGGGCACTTAATTTGCCTGAAGGAGTTAAAGAAAAAAATGTCTGTACGTAGTGTCAAACTGAAATACCAACAGAACAAGCAGCTATCATCCACTGGAAGCTTACTGGGTGAGCACAGGGTAGAAGGCACGTGTGTTCCCAGTTCAATCTGTATACACCTAAGGCAGGTGCTCTGCCACATGTCCATATTGCCCCTGAGGCATGCCTGGGGAGCAAGGACCAGCTGTTGAGGTCATGGCCGGTAAGGTTAACAAGGCTGACAGGATTCACAGTGTATGGCATCATACCTGCAGGCCAGTTAGGGAAGGGCAGTTTTGACAATGCTATAACTTTTTGCTAACTAACCAAGAAGGCAGAGATCTGACCCCCTGAAAACTGCCTTATTATCTCTGATGTCACACTAATAAGAACAACAAAAGTATATGGTCTCCATCCTGCCCTGGCATATCAGGCTGAGAGCAAGTCCTGAGCCATGTGATTTTCTCAGTCCAAGTTGTCACCAAACAAAAGAAGCCATTTCCTATACAACAGAGTATGATGCTCTGGTGAAGCCATGCTGGTCAGCCTGAACCAGCTGTCTGCATTTCTGATATACACTGGAGAAGCCAAGTGCCTGTTGGAAAGAGATGACTAACTGGCTGGACAAAGGAAGCCAGGCCATTGCCACACTGCATGCTCCCAGAGAGACTAGGCCTCCTTTAGGCTAGCACCACTCCAGCCATCCTCCCAGCAGGCAGCCTGACAAGCCCTGAGGACATATAGGGACAGAGAAAGCTGCAGAGGAGTCAGAGGAGTCTTCAAATTCCTTGAACCACAAACATGGATGCCAACAGCCTATGATATATAGTCAATACTGTCATGATGTATGTCAGCACATTATTATTATTTTGCTTAAAAACACAGAACCTGACACATACTTAAACATAAAATCAGATTTTAACAACTTGCTTCAAATCACAAGGTTCTACCTAAAAGATAGAATATATATGTGTATATATATACATACACATAAACATATATACATATATATACATACACACATATACATATGAACTGTTTAAGTAACATAAATATATCCTAAAATATAGCAGCAGTAGTATAAATTTCAGTGAATGAGAAAATTCAATATTGCATCCTAAGACTTAATGATGTAGGAATGCAGCTCCATGTCACCACTTGCTTAGCACAGGGGGTGTGAGGAGGGGTTGCCTAGATTGGCCTCTAATTTGTTTATGACCCCCCCCTGCCCCAGCTTCCTAAGGTCCCTGGACCCACAATAACATACCACTATATGTCTCAAAAGCTTGATAGTCTTGCCTAGCAACAGCAAAAATTCATCACATACCCAGTGAATGTTTAGATTTAGAAGAGGAATAAAAATAACTAAATTTGGAGTCTAATCTGAAAACCTTAATTAGAAATGGTTATGATCTACTGAGAAAAAGGTATAAAGGAAAGTCATAGGCCTGAACTAAGAAACACCAACAGTGGAGAAGAAACAAAAACAAAGTAGCTAACAAGTGCAAGGCCAGCAAAGTCAGAGAAAGGAAGGCAAGAGGAGAGGCACAGCATGCCATTCCATGGGACGAGAGAACTAGGCTCCCACTTGATCAGGTGATCAGAAATGTTGACCCCTTTAAAAGCACACAAAGAGAGAAGGGTATAAATTAGGCTGGAAAGAGCTGAGGTGCTGACAAGTGAACAGGAAATAAGGATTCAGGATTAGCACATGAAAATGACATAATGATCATTCCTGTAAACTAAAGTCTTGCTGTCTTCCTGGGAGTTCTTTGAGGGCAAGAGTAAGGCATCAGTCATCCTGGAGTGGAGCAGGCATAAGGAGGCCTTAGCCATCTTTGAGTAGAGCAGGCACCCTGGTGCTTAGGCTAGAAAGCTCTCTGAAATCTAAGCATAAGGTTCAGGTTTGCTTTCCTACCATGACTACCATGCCATGTAGTCACTCCCACCACCAGTTCCTCAAATTAAGATTATACTGAAGTCCCTCAAACACAGTGAAGTTTTACTGTCCTTACTTCAGTCGTGCCATAGACAATTTCAAATTATAAACTCCCTTCAGACGTTCACCTCCTCTTAGGTTGGTTTTCTTTTTAAATCTCTAATTATTGTTAATGAAATCAATCACACTGAAAAATAAATGAGCCTTTATCCTTTCTTTTATATTCTTGAGTTTAAGGTAGACAAGCCTGTAAGACACTTCAGGACTGCCCAAGACATATATAAAACATCTTCAGACAATGAGCAAAGCAATTGGACCAAAAGTAATATTTAAACTTAATGATCTGCCCACACAGGACAGGAACAGTCTTTAACACCCCAAAACACCCTCAATGGGCAGCAGATATCTGTCTACAAAAGGTGCCTCTGTCAAATGATTGTCACCACATTAAGATAATCACTTCAATATGATAAACAAAAGCTGCACACACACTCTTCCCCTCCCCTCCTCCCCACACCTTTTAGATTCCAGATGCTCATGCTATCCTATGGGTGACAGACTTTCTCCACTCATCTTGAGTTTTTTATGAGTCCAGGAATAACAAATTCTAAGATCTTTAGTTGAAACACCCTATCTTAACCAACTGCTTCCAACTTTTCCATCCTGGGTGGGTATTATGCTTACAAAAAGCATGAATGAAATCTAAAATTTATAGATGAAATACCTAACAATAGAAAGTATAAGAGATACTGGACAGATCTGGAAATGATTGGTCTAGGAACTGAAGCACATACTTATGAGAACTGCTTTTCCACTTATTTTTTATTTGGCATGAGGTAATGGTACGTGTTATCAGAGCTATGGAGAGCAGCTATGCATGCATAGCTATGGAGAGCAGTTCATGCACACAATGGGCATGTCTTGAGAACGGGGCCACTTGCAAATCCAACCCCTCAAACAGGAATCATTTGTTTGTCTTGGAACAGTCTGGATCTTCTTTCTTCCTTTCCTTCTTTCCTTCCTTTCTTTCCTTCCTTTCTTTCTTTCTTCCTTTCTTTTCTTCTTTCTTTCTTCTTTTGCTTTTTCGAGACAGGGCTGGATCTTCTTTCTAAGCCACTGGGAAATGTATAGGACTGACTAACACAGCAAGCTTCCCATCCACTGTGTCACTAGCTGTCTCTTCCAGGAATCACTATTCTACTCTCCAGGTCTATGAGATCAAGTTCTTAGTTTCCACATATATGTGAGAACATACAGTATTTGTTCTGTATCTGACTACATAACATAATGTCCTTTGGGCTCATCCATGTCACACCAGTCCCATGTGTTATGTCCAAAGAAAAGTAAATCAGTGTGACAAAAGATGTGTGCACACCTACACAGGTGTATATTGCTACACTGCAGCAATATACACAAAGACTGATTTCAAGATATGGAATCAACTCAGGTGCCCACCTGTACAAGCAGATAAAGAAAACGATACTGTACTATCCACACATAAAGAAACAGGAGCTACTGTTTGCTGAGAACAGATACCGATGACTCTGCTATAACTTTTACATGAATTATTTTAAATCCTTTCCACAGATAGGTTAGTGCCAGTAAATGGTGTTCACGTCAAATCAGGAGAACCAAAGACCTTCCTGCTTCCCTGCCTCTCCTCCACTTCTTCCTCCACTCAGAAAACGCAGCTGAGCACCAGAAAAATACCTAACAAAGAACTGCCACTTATCACCCGAACAAGACTGCCCAACTGCTTATGCCAACAGAAGCAGAGAGGATAGAATACCACCACACTGCAACAGAAATGAAGGAACATGTAGAAGGCTCTACAAAACAAAGAATTTATCAGACACAGGATATGGTATTTAAAAAGAAAGTGAAACCATGCTGAAACCTAAAGTAGAAAGAAAGCACTGGAAAGTAACCTAGCACTGTTCACTTCTTCCTCCAAACTGGAGGTTGCTGGGATGCAAACTCCGAATAAATGTCTCAACTATCCAGGCTGGATGTTAGTTCTGTCCCATACTTTATTTTAGATGAGAATGCAAAGTGACCTACAGGTAAATCGACTAAGTCTTAGGGTGCTGGTTCTCAACCTGTGGGTCACGACCACAAGAAAACATGTTATTTCTGATAGTTTTAGGAACCCCCAACCATAAATTTGTTTATTTATAAAGGTGGGGAGATATGATGCCTTCTACAAAGCTAGATTTTATTGAATAAGGCTCTGCCTTTTTTGTTAGGTGTGATCCACACTTTTGTGTTGTTAACTGATCTTCCTGGGCTCTAGGGACCATCTGTAAAGGCACATGAAATGACTGGACCTGGGCACCACTGGTCTATCACGCAAAAATCACCCACTTCACAAATGCAGGGACCTCCTTGGGAGATTCTAGCTCTACAGGGTAAATTCACATTGAGCAAACATCCTCTGTACTCAACACCCTCCAATCCACTAAGAACAGCAAGTACTACAGGCAGGCAGCCACAAACCACAGAAGACAGCAACTATCTTTAAGCTCTACACATTGAAGTATGTATTCACCTGAATAGGTGGCAATTATGGTAATGTCACTGGCAAGGTCAAGTATTACATAAAGAACATGATCCCTGAACAGAACTGTGGGAGACTATAGATGGTAATGACCTTTGCTACTTCTCTCCTGAAGACTGCCTTCCCATGAAATTGGACAGCTCTGGCAAAGGGTAGGGTCTAGTGAACCTCGTATGTCCACCTAAGAGCCCTGTGTCAGTGTCCTGAGCTACCTACGGCTCCTGGTGGCACTCTGTTGAGGTTGTGCAAGGCAGTAAGGCACAGAGGCCACGTGCAAAACTATGGGAACCACTGAGCCAGACCCCGTTGTTTAATGTAGTCTACCCTGTCCAAGTTCCTAACAGAGATTCATGAGACAGAGTGACACAACCGAATAACAACCAGCAAACTGTATATACAGTAATCCAGTAAGGGCTTTAAAAAACAAAACAAATGAACAAACAAACACCCCCCCCCCACACACACACATTTCTCAAGATTAGAGAGGAGCCAGCCAGAATGGCACCAAGCAGAAGAAAGGCCCACAGTGACTGGGGATCACTTATCTGTCCTTTATTTACAGTAGCAGGCTCTGGGGATCTGTGGGTGTTCATCACTTTGTATGGGACTTCCCACACATCTAATAGCTTAGCACCACAGTATCTGTGTACTGCCTTCTGCTATTGTTTCTGCCAATGGCTGTCTGGGGCTATGACTCGCTGCCCTGCCCAGATCACAAAAGAACCACACCACGTAGAAGATCCTAGAGAAGATCCCAGTGCTTAGTGAGCTTGCTGCTCGGTGCCCAATGGCACTTCCACACTGTCATAAAAACTAAAACTCAAGAGCAACAACTACTTCAAGTCTTGGACCCTATACAATGACTAAAACTTTTTCAGTCCTGGAGTTGAAGAGATGGCTCAGCAATTTCAGAGCACATACTGTTTTTGATTCACAGCCCTGACACCAAGGAGCGTACAACCACCTATAAGTTCAACCTCAGAATCCTATATCCCTCTGACCTCTGCAGGCATATACCCCCTCACACACACATACATATTTTAGTACACCTGACTTTAAGAAATTAAATTAATCCGAGGCTAGGTTCACAACCAAAAGATTATAAAAAACTTAAATTTGAAGAATGCTTCATGATGTCTTCCTGTATATTTTAATTTTTCCTCCCTCACAAAAACAGCTAGCCATGGCAAACATAACTAAGAAATCAACCAAATCTGTCCAAGTCAAAACATGGGCCAGTCTCAGTGTCACCCAAGTCTGAGCTCCTCCATGAGAGGGACGGCAGGCAGCATCGAAATCCCACGAACGGTCTGCAGAATTCTCCAGGCCTACTTAGCGGTCCTGGGTGGTAAAATGTTTGGGTTCTCATTTCAGGCTATAAATTCAAGGCATGCAGAACTAATCCCTTTTATTTTTTCCTCACTGAGCATGGCTGAGAGACCCTTCTAAGATCCATTACAGATCAGCTAAAGGACTCCCCTGCTTTACTGCAGCTGGGACTCCAGGGCATGGGATGGGAGACAAGGCGAGCAGGGAGTTGCTGCTTCTGTGGGATTTATTTCTGTCTAGGTGTGCTGCAGTTTAAACAAACACACTATGCCAATGGCTAAAATAAGTCTAACTGCTTCTTTTATTAAAGCACGGACAATGTAACCTTTCACAATACTGTTCTTGAGGTCCTAAAATTAGCCAAACTTCTTCTATTTGTAGCTTTCTCTTCTCAAATGTCACATGATACCAAAGGGAACACAAGTAAGAGTCAATGTTAGACAAAGTATTTTTAAACCCAAGAAAACTGCTTGATCCATGTTGTGAAAGAACAAAGCAGTCATCAGGTAAGCATGGTACTGCAGCGTGTGGAGTTCTCCACCTGGTTCTTTTCTTTGTTTTCCTTTCTTTCCTTAGCTCTCCCCCTAGAACCCTCTCCCACCCCTGCAAAGAGATAGACTCTTGCCATGTCACCCAGGCTGCTTTGCCTTCCTCCAATAATTTCACTTAAAGCACAATACTTGCTACTATGTCAGATTCCTTTTTAAAATAAGAAAAATTTCACAATGTTAACTGCAAAAGTCAAAACAGTAGCCTTCAAGTATGAAGAGTAACACCAGGTTAACACCTGGACCTGCTGAGACAGCTCAGCCATTATAATATGGGAGACATCAAGCCTTATTACTATTACCTGAGTTTGAACCCTGGGACTCACTTAGTTGAAAGAGAGTAACTACTCTCTGTAGCAGTCCTGACTTCCACATGCATGCCATGGCTCCAGTGTGCACATGGACACACACACACATGCATGTGCACACACGCTAAGACTTAGTGAACAATAACACCCCGCCCTCCCCCAAATCCTACCACCTGGAAGAGATGCCTCAAGACCTCGAGCAAGGCCCTCTCTTCTCAAGGGGACAGATGCCGAGCAATGGTCTGGGCTCCCAAGAGTACCACTGATAATCTCTAAGACAGAAATTCATCAGTGACAAAAGAACCCACATGGTGATCCTCAAGCCCTTGATTTGCTTTAAACCTCAGCTCACAGTCCCTCCTGTCCAACAGTCTAGTTCTCAGGCATAGCCCTCCTTTGTTTAATTAAACGATACAACCATTTTTCTAATCACACCCTAAACAACAATACCCCCTCTCTCACTGTTTCATTGTAGTCTACAACTGTGAGGTGGCATGAGCTTTTAATTATGCCCTGCAAATGCTATGGTGACACTGGATGTGACTAAAGCCACTCAACCATAGAGTACACAGAGAGAAACACATGACCTGAAAGTATAAGACTCATAGGACCACAGGAGCAAGGAAGGGAGACAAGGGTTCAGGGTGAGCACTCGAAGGCATGTGGGAAGACACCGCTGCGCACCAATTCAAATATTGGAAAAAGAAATCATTCAGCCACTAAAGTCTAGAACTTAGGCCTTCTGGCTCACTTGCAAAAAAGAGCTACAAAATAAAATTTATAGCCCTAAGAAATACATTTCATCATTTTTAATTAATACATTGGTTGCCATATCCTTGTTTTTGTGTTATTGTTACTGTTGTGTTTGTTGTTCCAAACAGTTACAGCTCTGTGTAGTCTTGGATGTCCTGGAACTTACTTTGTAGACCAGACTCCCTGCAAACTCAGATCCACCTGTCTCTGCTACCTGAGTGCTGGGAAAGGCCTGTGTCACCACTATATTCTACCTTAAATTTCCTAAAATAACACAATTTGGGGCCTTTATGTTTCAAAATTATTTTCAAGATTGCAGGTCAGGAAGACAAGTGGCTACTACGTTATCAAGTGTTGATAGCTGATGCCTTTCTTGGTTGGGGGAAATGGGTGTTTTAAAGCAACAACGCACAGAAGCATTTTGGTTCAACACAGATTTTATAATTTTTGTACTCCACACACATTCAGAGCTTTTGAAAATGCCACCTGTCACTCTCACACATTCTTGTTAAGCATCTTGGCAAGCACTTTCATTCATTTTTAAAAGATGTTTTATTTCTAAAATAACAAATCAGAATAGTAGGCTGTGGTGGTACATGCCTTTGATCCCAGAAACACTTAGGTGACAGAGGTAAGTGATTCTGAGTTCAACGCCAGTCTGGGCTACACTCACACTTCCTGGATGAATGGATGAATGGGTGGATGGATGGATGGATGGATGCTACAATGACTAGTTTATACTTCCTAAAAACACTTTTTTAAAATTTTATTAAAAATCATGTAACTTTACTACAATTTCGCCTTTAACACTGTATGCTTCTTGCTATGTAAGACCATTAAAGGCAGCCTGGTTTCTGGTTGAGCTAGGTTTAAAACCCTGGAGACTCCGCAGATAACTCTGCAAGGGATGGTAGGTATTTTGCCATGTTCCTAGACGCCATACTCCTGACACGAGGATGCAGCTCTCCACTCCATAGGTCTATGGCTATCAGTCCCAGAGGGCAACACCCCAAGCCCCTCCACAGGTAGAGGGTATGACCACAGAACCTGTAGCCTTAAGGTAGATTTCCATTTTAATGAGGCACCTAAAGGCCTGAAGGGCTTAGCCAATTAGGCTCCCCTTCCCAGACACTCCTCCCTGCAAAAGGTATTTAACCTTAGGCCCACCCTGAGAAAGTGGGGTATGGTTTTCTCATAGCCACTCTCTGCTATGAAAATAAATGCCTTAAAACCATGGACCTTTTCATTTCATTGGGATCCCCTGTGGGAAGCAATGGAGCAGACCTTTATCTATAGAGCCGGCCACCTAGTCTCCCACAGAAAGCTCTCAGTGCTCCCAGCTAAGGTCTTCATCAAGCCAAGCCACCAGCCAAGCAAGCAAAGGACTCTCTCCTTCCTGTGGGACCCAGCCGGAGCTCTCCTCCCACCCTTTCCCTTCAACCCCGGGATAGATCCAGCCTGACGGCCCCAACTCCATTCTCAGATCTTCTGAGGCATTGAGCATCTGTGATGCCCAAAAAGTCTGGGAACCTGTCATCCCGGCCTCTGTGCAGGTCCAGGGACTCCCAAGCCAACTCTGGCAGTCCCCACAGGACCTCAGACTGTGCTCCCACTCCCCCACCCCTGGACTTGTGTCCTGTAGCTTCTCACAGTCTGATGCCTGTCCAGTGCTGGAATGGGATGTGTGTGGACTCGGGACACCAACATTTAACCAACACTGCTACACCTAAAAGGTTGATAACCGGTATTATACCTTGAGATCCAAAGCAACAACAAATAAGACAGTAACATTCCTCATGATTGCAAGGGCACAGTTACCAACACAAATGATGGTGTATGAGATAGGTCATGTTGCTACATTAAGCCAATGCTGAGGAACCAAGGGACCCTCAGTTCATCCTAAGTGTACACACTCAGCAGACATTAGCAGAAGGTGGAGGTGGGGTTACATCAGGGAAGTAACGCTGAAAGCCATCTGAAGTGTCCGTAGTGCTGTGTCTGTACCTGAAGCCAGCATCCACATGCAAGACCTTATTAAGCACACACTCAGCTAGCTAACTGGGGCCCAAAATTCCTGACAAATATGGGATTTGCCCTATTTATAAAGAGGAAAACTCTGAGGCAAAGGCTAATTAATTCAAATTATAAAACAATTCCCAAAGAAACAAGACATTTCTAACCCTTCTTTCAGACAACTGTGAGCTCCCAGGACAAACCAAACACACTCCCAACTAATAGTGGATGGCAAGTCCCAAAATACTTCAAAAGCTTTTGAAAATAAAAGGCAGCTTAGTAATTCAAGCTGTTTTCAGGAAGAGCATCTTTACCACTTCTGGACAGAGGCACAGCTTCTCACTTGGTGATGTAATACCTTGAAGCTGTCAGAGCCGTGGGGAGACAATAAGAAATTGCAGTGTAGTCTCAAACCTCCCCCTCCTCCTCCTCATTTATACATACATACATACATATATACACATATATATAAGTATGTATGTATGTATGTATATATATGTGTATATATACACATATATATACATACAAGTATTAAGGTTTGTGCAATACACAAACAAATTTCTGCTTTTAAAGGAGAACAAGCTATAACAAAATAGTATGTTTTTGTTTCTAAAGATACAAAAGTGCAACAGCAGCAGTATGTACTGGCTAGATTTCAGATACACCAGTACTTCCCGGTCCTTAAGAACATGTCAGTCTCCTGCCCTCCCCCCATCATATCTGTTTTAGAATTGAGAGGGTAACTCTTCCAACACACCGCAAACATTTGGAAATACAATGTACATTTCAACAACAACAGAGTTCTCCACAAATACATAGCAAGTCTTACACAAAGACCCCAGGAAAGACACCACAGAATATACATATTCACAGCACATATGACCAATGCACAATTATCCCATTTCTTGACATGAAGGAAAATTCTATAAAGTAACTGCTCTGTAAGTAAGGACACAAATCCAGAGCCACTTGAGACAGATATAACTAAGACATCATTTGAAAAAAAAAAAATCACACTATATGATGAAACTACCCAAAGCTCACAGAATCGATAAGATTGCACTCTCAGACTGTTACACTGGAACACACACACACACACACACACGCACAGAGGGAGGAAAGGCAGAGGGACATCTCTTCACTATTAACTCATCTCAAGGAACACTACTCTAAGGGGTTCTGGAACATCTTTTAAACAGGACACATGACAGCATCTACTGCAAAAAGCAATGTAATTAAAATAAAAGATGACAAATGGGGAAAAATATTTAATGAGTCTGAAACTATTTTTCATCAATAGGTGAGTGACCCCAAAAAAAAAAAAAAAGGTCTGGGCTGGCAAGTTGCCTCAGCACTGATTGCTCTTCCAAAGGTCCTGAGTTCGGATCCCAGCAACCACATGGTGGCTCATAACCACCGTAACGAGATCTGACGCCCTCTTCTGGTGTGTCTGAAGACAGCTACAGTGTATTAAGCAGGCCAGAGAGAGAGGGGGCTGAAGCAAGCAGGGTCGTCCTGAGTTCAATTCTCAACAGCCACATGATGGTTCACAACCATCTGTACAGCTACAGTGTATTCATACACATAAAATAAATAAATCTTTAAAAAAAAAAGTCCAATACCATACAGTTTTTATCACTATTGCTCTGTAATACAGCTTGAGGTCAGGAATGGTGATTCCCCCAGAAGTTTTTTCTTTTATTGTTAAAAACAGTTTTCCTATCCTGGGTTTTTTGTTATGCAATTTTCAAATTATTCTTTCTAACTCTATGAAGAATTGATTTGGGATTTTTATGAGGATTGCATTGAATCTGTAGATTGCTTTTGGCAAGATGGCCATTTTTACTGTATTAATCCTGCCAATCCATGAGCATGGGAGATTTTTCCATCTTCTGAGACCTTCTTTGATTTCTTTCTTCAGAGACTTAATGTTCTTGTCATAAATATCTTTTACTTGCTTGATTAGAGTCACACCAAGGTACATATTATTATTTGTGACTATTGTGAAGGGTGTCATTTCCCTAATTTCTTTCTCAGCCTGTTTATCCTTTGAGTAGAGGAAGGCTACTGATTTGTTTGAGTTAATTTTATATCCAGCCACTTTGCTGAAGTTGTTTATCAGCTTTAGGGGTTCTAAAACTCAGGTGGAATTTTGGAGGTCACTTAAGTATATGATCATATCATCTGCAAATAGTGATATATTGACTTCTTCCTTTCCAATTTGTCTCCCTTTGACCTCCTTTTGTTGTCTAATTGCTCTGGCTAGAACTTCAAGTACTATACTGAATAGACAGGGAGAGAGTGCAACCAACCAGGACCCCCCCCCCCCATTGCTCCCAGGGACTAAGCCACCAGCCAAGGAGTATACATGGTTCCAGCTGCTTATGTAGCAGAAGATGGCCCTGTCAGGCATCAAGGTCCTTGGTCCTATGAAGGATCAATAGATGCCCCAATGTAGAGGAATCAAGGATGGGTGGGTGGGTGGAGGAACACCCTCAGGAGGAAGGGGATGGGATAGGTGGTTTCCAGAAGGGTGGAAACCAGAAAAGGGGATAACACTTGAAATGTAAATAAAGAAAATATCCATTTTTTAAAAAAAGTCCCAGCACTGGGAGGCAGGGACAGTATACAGCCAATGTCGGCTTAATCCAGTTCCAAACCAGCAAGGGCCACAGAGGCAGAAAGCAAAGGGAGAAAAAGGATCGCCTTCTCAGAGGTATAATAAATAACATGCCTCTCAACTTAAAAAAAAGTGTGTATATGTGTGGTTTCCTGTGTTTATGTGTGTGTGTGTGTACGAGAGTGTACATGTGTGTCTGTGTATGTGCATGTGTACACCACCTTCCTCTCTGCAGTAGTAAATACTCTGCACCATGAAGCCATCTCACCAGCCAGCCTTTCAACTTTTGAAAGCAGAACCATTTCCTCCTTGCCTTCTCCTACAGATCTTAGGCAGAGCAGAGCCTTCCTAGATGACAGTGGCATGCCCTACGTCCAGCCACCTTGACAACCTGAGTCTTTCCAATCATTTGCACAGTTGAAATACAAGGTATTTCATAGAAGTATGGTGGGGGTGGGGTGGGGGGGGCTCAAGAGGTTTCAGTGTGTTGTGGAGGACTGCACAGCATCCAGATGCAGGTTTAGGATGCACAGCATCCAGATGCAGGTTTAGGATGCACAGCATCCAGATGCAGGTTTAGGATGAAGATTCCAAGTCTGAACTCACTGAAGCTATCTCCTCACCTCTGGAAGTTCTCACGGAAAAGGTGGAGCTGTCCAAGGCTCGTGTTCTGAGAGATCCTAAGAGAAATAGGTGAAGAAACACCACCACAAATCTACAGATTCAATGCAATCCCCATCAAAATTCCAACTCAATTCTTCACAGACTTAGAAAGAGCAATTTGCAGATTCATCTGGAACAAAAGACCCAGGATAGCCAAAACTATTCTCAACAATAAAGGAACCTCTGGTGGAATCACAATCCCGGACCTTAAGCTGTATACAGAGCAATTGTGATAAAAACTGCATGGTATTGGTACAGTGATAGGCAGGAAGATCAATGGAACCAAATTGAAGACCCAGAAATGAACTCACGCACCTATGGTCACTTAATCTTTGACA
>NW_022196896.1:42293759-42320975 GCF_008632895.1 Mastomys coucha
TTTTTGTTGTTTTTGTTTGTTTCTTTGTTTGTTTTTTGGAGGGGAAACTTGGAAAGGAGAAATTTACACGTAAATAAAGAAAATATCTAATAAAAAATTAAAGAGAGGAAAAAAAAAGAAGAAAAGAAACACCGCCACAGATCTACACCAAGCCACCCCTGACTGTCTCCCAGTAACAGGGAGGGCCTGCGCACCAACCATGAGCAGTGAGCATACAACACGCCCAGCCTTCCACGGTTGGCGGACCCTCTGCCTGCGCATCATCTTGGCATCCAGCACCTCTCAGGGAAAGAAAAGGTGGCCAGAGCAAAGCCGGATTCCAACCTTTGAGCAGCAGTCCTAAGAAAAGCTCTCACAGACCAAAGCAAACATGTCTTAGCTCACTGAGAGCAAAGACACTGAGTGTGAGCATGTTCTTCAATGTCCACACTAAATTACTAACACTATTAATAGTTACATTCAATATCAAAATAACATGAGAACTGTTGGGAAAGTGAGTTAATCTAATGATTCTACGAGTCTAATTAGCTTGGATCCATATGTGTGATATTTTAAATAAAGTTGCTGAAATTGTAAACAAGGGCAAAATCATCATAGGATTTACTCCCTGCTTTTATGTCTGTGTGAACCTGGGAAAGGACAGAGGAGGAGAAAGCCATGAGCACACACAAACCTAAACCACATGACAAATGATCTAAACCTACACCACAGAGGCCACGGAAAAGTGTGATATCTCCATGAGAAGTGATGTTGCAACTCTCCCGGGTTAAGCCCACAATCTTGCCACAAGCCTCAAGCAAAGCCCACAGCTGGGAGCTTCAAAAGCCTCCAGCGAGGAGGGAGCCAAGTCTGCAGGAGAAGCCAGCAGGTCTGCGTCTGACTACACTGGGCCACACCCTGGCTGCCGAAACAGGTCGCTGCTGGGGTGGAATATTATGCTACAAAACTAGTGAGGTTCAGAATTGTAAACTGTTAAAAGGTCCTCAGAAAGCACCTCCAATAGTGTACACCCTTCCCATGGAGCATCACCCACAGGCATGACAGCACCTTCACACATGGCTTCAAGGACACGCCTACTCTCAGTAAACTCTCCATGTAAACTAGTGTCCTAAGGTTAAAGGAGAGTCTTATTAGACTTTCGGAGACTGAACTTGGTTTACAAGACTCAGGGTTGTTTAATGAGCTGTTTTAAATACACACATCTTTACCAAGCCCTGGGTGTGCCTCTGCGAACCACTCAGCACAACTCCAAGAGCCCAGACACTTTCCAACACAGTACCAGACAGCATCTGTAAACATCTAGGAAAGTGAAGCCGAGGTCTGGTTTCCAGATCATGAGAACATACTCTCCAGACCCAGTAATCCCAATACTAGCTATTTACCAAACGATTTGGAATCGTCTTATCAAGAGCTAACTGCAGGAGGCTCGAGAGGTTTTGTGGTTAAGAATACTGGCTGTTCTAGAGAACACAGGTACAGTTCCCACCACCCACAGGGTGGCTCACAGTCACCCACAGACTCCAACCCCAAGGGCTCTAACACAGTCTTCTGGCCTCCGAAAGCACCAGGGAAGCATATGACACACAGATTCACATGCAGGCAGAACACTCTTATGCATAAACTAGTAAGAAATTGTCAGAGATATCTGCATCCTTGTGGTGACTGCAGCACTGCTACAAAGCTGCGGTGTACACTCAACCTAAAAGACAGTGGCTTAGAACCATGACAGATGCATGGAGGCATTCAGCCTGAAAAAGCAGACTATCATTTCTATCAACCTGGGGGGAACTAAGGGAAATAGACCAACCATAGGAATATAAATGCTATATGATATCACCTATACACAGAACCAGAAACAAGGGGACCCAGGACACTGAGGGAACAGTGGTTCCAGAAGTCAAGGATGCAGAGGAAGGGAGATGACAGGCTCAGAGGACAAATCCCTTAGGAGGAAAACGCCTGTGGGCTGGTTTGGAGAACTGTACAATATGAGGGGCATAGCTACTAAACATGTGTTATATATTTCAAAATTATCAAGAGTAGCCAGGCAGTGGTGGCGCACACCTTTAATCCCAGCACTTGGGAGGCAGAAGCAGGCGGATTTCTGAGTTCGAGGCCAGCCTGGTCTACAGAGTGAGTTCCAGGACAGCCAAGGCTACACAGAGAAACCCTGTCTCAAAAAAACAAAAAACAAAAAAACAAAAAACAAACAAACCAAAAAAATTGTCAGGAGTAAATTTTGTCTTCTTACCATAAAGCAGGCAAGATTGAGAGGGGACAGATATCTTCGTTATTTTGATTTAACAATTCTACATTGTTTCAATGAATTACAATGTCACTTTGTCCCCCATAGACACAATTATAAATATATAATTATGCCAATATAAGAAGAAAAAGAGAGAGAGCTGGGGATGCAGTCAGTGGAGAGCCCCTGTATGGCATATATGAAACCTGGATTCAACTCTCAGCAACACACACACACACACACACACACACACACACACACTATATGAGCTGCATATAGCACACGGAAGATATGTATCTTACATAAAAGATACAAGGTTCACAAGTAAGATAAACACAGATTTGACAGGAGACAGGAGATATATCACATATAGTTTATGTGTGAAACTCCTCAGACAAAAGACATTCATTTTCTTTCACATAGAGGTCATAGCTTTAGTAAAGTCACTCACTCTTCCCTAATCAGGAACAAAACTGCAGTTTTTCTCATGAACTTGTTTTGGTTTTGGTTTCTGAGGCAGGTTTTCTATGTAGCCCTGTCAGGTCTGGAGACTGCAGTCCTGTTCCAGCCTTCCCTAACCTTCCAGTTTCTATGAGCTTTGAAATATATGATTCTTTAATCAAGAATTAAACCTTGCTCAGCTAGAATATACCTTGTAAGTTTGATTCCTAGAAACACTTAAGTTACATAATAGAGATTTGGGGTTGATTTTCACTTCTACAACTGCTGGGAAGCTACCTCTTCACCAGTCCCCTTTCAGATCAGCATCACTGGCACAAATCTGGGGACTCTGATAGCATGCCAACGCATGCTTCTGACGTGGCTCTTACTGAGCGAGACCTGCTACACTTGTCTATAGGACTTAGTTGACATTTTTTTTTTTTTTTGAGACAGGGTTTCTCTGTGTAGTCCTGGCTGTCCTGGAACTCACTCTGTAGATCAGGCTGGCCTCAAACTCAGAAATCCACCTGCCTCTGCCTCCCAAGTGCTAGGATTAAAGGCGTGCGCCACCACCGCCCAGCAACAATTTTTTTTTAAAAGATTTATTTTATTTATATGAGTACACTGTAGCTGTCTTCAGACATACCAGAAGAGGGCATCTGATCCCATTACAGATGGTTGTGAGCCACCATGTGGTTGCTGGGAATTGAACTCAGGACCTCTGGAAGAGCAGCCAGTGCTCTTAACCACTAAGCCATCTCTCCAGCCCCTTAGTTGACATTATTAATAGAAATTTGTTCCTATTACAAAGATTTACTTATGCTTCAAGCTAAACAGCAGTCGCTAGGCATGGTGGCACTCATGAGGCACTGGCTGGTGAATCCTTTCGAGTTTCAGGCCAGTCTGGACTCTGGTACTCAGAGAAACCCCGTCAAAAGATGAACATCAGTCACTGTGTGATGCACACAGCACAGAATGCCTTGTGGATGATAGCAGGCTTTGCCTGACTATGACGCGAGGCTTAATTTCAGCTCTCAGGAAGCAGAGGCAGGCAGATCTCAAAGCTGCCCTGGTCCACAGAGTCAGTTCCCAGACAGCCAGGGCTCCCTACACAGAGAAACCCTGTCTCAAAAAACTGAAAACAAACAAAAAATAGATAGCAGGGTTTGCCAACTACTACATGGTTATAAGTAGCTGTAAGAACAATGTGGGTATTTGCTAGTAACACCAACATGTGCTCTTAATACAGTTCTTCCAGGATCCTCACTCCTGAACATACTTAAAACTCACACGTGTTTTGGGACCTGACAAACCACAGCTCCAAATGGTGACATCTGCTACCTGTCCCATGTGTGATCCTGCCTAAGACAGCTCATCTCCCATGGCCTGAGTTACTTCATGTTACCTGAGTTGTTAAAAAGGCAAATAAGAAAACATCCACAGAAGGGTCCAGGTCATAGAGTGACTGACAGTAAAGATACCAGTTACAAACATCCACAGAAGGGTCCAGGTCATAGAGTGACTGACGAGTAAAGATACCAGTTACAAACATCCACAGAAGGATCCAGGTCATAGAGTGACTGACAGTAAAGATACCAGTTACAATAACTGCTACAGTTACTGCTACTCAGTACCAAGCAAACAAACAAACAAACAAAAAACCCATCTTAGGAGATATTCCACAGAATTAATTTTTACAATGTCTACAGGGACCGAGATATGACTAAGGGGCAGAGCATGTGCTTAGCATGCAGGGAGTCCCTGGGTTCAACCCCCAGGAGCAAAAAGAAAAAAACTAATAAAGATGATAGATACTAGGGTTGTACTTCTGAGGTTGGCAGAGTCCAAGTGGCCTCTTGTTATGCATGAAGTAGACTGGCAGGAGGCTCTGCAGGTGCCACCTTGACGCAGATAGCCCATTATTATGTGGGCTAGACTGCCAACTCCTGACTCAGAGGGCACTCACACAGAAACTACTGAGGTTACTCCAAACACCCTGGGAGCATGCAGCAAGCTTCAATAGTTAGTCAGTGACCAGAGTCCACGGAGCTCAGAGGTGTGTACTGGAAACCTGGCGCACTCCAACAGACACAAGCCCCTGTACTCTCTCTCAAGGACATGCACACAAAGGAAATGGTAAGAAAACGTGCTATCCTTTATTATCCCAGTTAGCTGAAAACAGGAGTGGCTGCCAGCTTCAACAATTTCCTTCAGTCAGAGTGGGGCTGGGGGTCCAGCTCAGTGGCAGAGGACAGGCTGGGTGTGTCACAGGCACACAAGCTTGGGAAAGAAAAAAAACTAAAAATAGGGGAGACTATCAAGAGTGACTCACAGAAGAGAGATGGCTATAAATACAAACTACATTTAGATGGCACGTGCAGCAACTGTAAGAACTCACATCAGTGCTGCATGAAATAACTTTCTCAGTTAAAAAGCAACATTATCAGGGGTAGGAAAATAACAAAAATAGCCAACTTCAAACAACAGGAAAGACTCGTGAGGCGTGCACCATGAGCTTGTGAGTACGTGTTCTCACTGTTCACCTTGCACTGGTGGTGGTGTCACTGTTCCTACAAAGAACAGTGCCACATTGCCAAAGCCATAGCTGTAATACCGTCCCACTCAAATACTGGGGCCCAACTACTTTTGAAAAATTTTAAAAAGTAAATAAAGCCCCTAAAAGAGTTCAATACTTAAAAATAATAAGCACGTGTAAATCCAATCATTCAGCACTATACAGTGAACTGGCTCACTATTTCCAAGACTATCCTGATCTCCAGAGGAGAATGCTGAGTTCCGAGCCCTAAGCCTAGCCTCATCCAAGTCACCCAGACTGGCTCCATCCCAACCTCTGTTGTCCCTGGCATATATATGTCAAGGGCACATATTCTCAGGATACAACACTCCAAGCTGGTCACCATTCCACCTCAAACCTCTCTGCTGTCTGTAGCTCTTCAAACACACTACTGCTGCCAAGTGGACATAGCCAGCTTGATCTTGTCAATTCGTGCAACATTCATTCATTCACCCACTCTTTCTGTGAATTTATCAAGCACTGGGTGCCACTGGTATAGAAATACTGTGTTAATGGTTTCCTCCCACACAGGATGTTCTTTAGAAATCAACAACTTCTTAAAGTTAAAATTAACCCACTTTCTTACTCATTCCCAAACCACCCTGCTATCCCTGGAACCTGCCTCAGTGACAATGTCACCTCATTTCCTGTGGCCTCCTGATCTGGCAAAGTCTCTCTTAGGTAGCCCTGTTCCCTTTTCAACTTTAAAGATTATAAAATAAGTAAACATTCATTACAGCAAATGGAAAAAGGGAAAATGTGTACTGTTCCCCACCACGAAGGAGCCTCTGCCAATATTTTAAATAATGTATTGTTCACTGGCTTTGTCAGATGTTTTGTGGTTTCTTTAGATTTAGCTGGGCATAAATCTACGGAACACTTGCCATTCGCTGCTTTCCCTAGCTCTGCTCTTGCTACTGGTGTCAATGGCACCGCTCACCTAAATAGTGCTTCCATTTCACAGAACCAAATGCCTCTATCATATGTGGGAAAAGTCTGCACAAAGCATTACTGGGCCAAGAGAGATGAACTGTAAAGATTTTGATTACAAAACCAGAGATTTTTTGGGAAAAAAAAATCAATTTACACTGGAGTGTTTTCTAAAAGTGTTGTTTTGATGACACCCTTAATGCAGTCACCCCTTTATTTTATCAATAATTTAATAATTTAACAGAAAATAGTATGTTAGCTGCTAATTTAAGACCCTATTCTTTATATAGTCTAAAATGGTCTCTACTCACCAACAGATGACACAGGTGTCCCACTAATGTGGTCTGGCCAAAGCTGCCTCATGGGCTCATAAACCAAGGCCATAACTATCACCGTGAGCAGCTAACTATTCTGGCTAAGACAAGCCTACCATTCTAGCAACAGTGAGAGTTCAGATGGAGCCGCCAGGAAGCCAGCCACGGCTACTCCCCACCTCCCAGCAACTGGCAAGACAAGGCAAACACCCAGCTGGGGTTTTAACAGACTTCCACCGAAACTCTGAGTTCTGAAGAACACTTCAGTTCTTCCTGCTGCCAACCTATGGTTCCACATATTCTTTTCAAGGTAGCTAGCTAGTACTTACAACACGAACCGAGTCTGTGCGTACACCTAGATGCAGAGAACATGTCCTCATTCCTATTTACAGTTTCTCCCATACATGGAAAATGACACAGCCATATCCCTGCTGTTAGTTTAAAACAAGATCACAAAATAAATCAATACAAAGCAAGCCAAGGACAAACCCTGGGGTTTTGATTCTCAGACTTATACATAAACTTAAATTGTAGGGTACTTCATTCATTAAATATGCAACTCTACAAGAGGAAAATTGACAAGTTTTAAACTTTTAAAATGTATCACATATTCTTATTTGAGGCAGGGTCTCATGTACCTTTAGCTGGTGTGGAATTCACAGACATCTGCCTGCCCCTCTCTCCCATGATTTGGGATTCAAGGCATATACAATCATGCCTAGCTAACTTGCACTTTGTTTTTTTTTTGTTTTGTTTTAATATAAACTTATTCTTTAACTTAACTTAAATCACAGCATATTTAATAGATTTTAATTTCTTATATTACTTATGTATAAAGAATCATGAAGATGGCTGGTCACAGCCTCAAACACTCAGATTCAACATGTAGAAAAAAGCCAGCAAAGCTCATCACCTGGAAGGGAGGTGCAGATTCAATCCTGAACATGCTGGCTGGAGCTCTTAGCTCCTCTCCAACCCTCACAAGGCTCCAAATGCAGGGGTGGATGAAAAGGTCAGGCAGTATTTAACCTTCCCAGGCTGAACTCTGGGGACTGTCAACAGTCTCACAACAACAGAGATACCCTTAAAAGAACAGACCCCAGTGCATTATCAGCTCAGCACATCCTCAGGGTTCTGAGAAATAACTTCCTCCACGGGTCTCACTAAGGCTCCGGATGGGACAGTACGTAACTCAGCAGTACTAACCCTCTCCAATGGCTTTGTCCAAGTCCTTGCTGAATTTCAAAGGTTTCCATTCCTGTTACAAGGTGGCACACAGTCTTTAAATGTGCTCCAGGAGACTTAATGCATTCTGCTTGCATCTGCAGCACTTGTACATAAACAGTACTCAAATGAACCACCCTGCTTTGTGTTTAGTTACACTGGATCGTGTATTATTAAGGAATCTATCTGAAATAAGTTAAGTACACCTCGTAATAAAAAAATAAAAAAGTGCCACTCTCCTAAGCGCTCACCGACACTGGCACAGTCACAACAAGCCTAGGCATTTTACAGAAATCATAGTGATCAGAATCCAGTACCATGTTGTTCAGTGATACCCGAAAGCTCGCACAGTCCAAACCAGCTTCATCCGCTGTGTCTCACAGATACCTATTTTAAGCAGCTCTTCCATCTATCCTAATTTAAAACAAAACAAAACAAAGCAAAAAAAGCCAGCATTGACTGATAGTTTACTAAGCTAAAAGGCAACCAGTTCAACAGCAGCGAAGAGCTCTCAACATGATTTTCCTCGTAACCAAGCCAATACCACAGGGAAAACAAGCCTGACTGTGGCACAAAACTTACCTGGTTTCCCCAAACACCAATATGTTAAGAGAGTTTTTAAAAAACAAGATGAATATAGAAACAATCAGACTGGATGGATAGATGGAAAGATAGAAGGATAAACAGGCAGATGAGAAATGACAGCTGATGACAGACAGATGAAAGTTCTCTGCAGCCGCATGACCTACCTACCACCAGTACCTCCAGCAATCCCCAGTCCTAGGGAAGGAACATGCTAATGAACTAGCCTTGTGTATCCCAGCGACTCAACCCACATTTCCTGATTTCTATGACAAAGATTGTCATTAACCCTCCAAGATCACCAGGAATGCAGTACCAGTGTGGCCACACTTAAACAAACCTTTCATCTAGTCGGAGCAAAACAAAAACACTGTAAAACTGGTATGGCGAGTTGTACAGCGTAGCACTAGTACGCCTTCCTGGTTTCAGATGAGACCGCCTGACCAATTAGCATACCTAAGACACAGAAAAGTGGAACATCTGCAGCTTGTGTTGGGACAGTAAGAACTCAGTGTCAGCCATTTAACAAAGATGATAAAGACCCAAATGTTGTAACAGCTAGATTCCTGTCAAAAATAAAACAAAACAACCAGAAAACAAACAAGATCATGTTTCATTTTTCCAGCTATAAAGTTCTTTACTGAGGAGTTCTTTTCTAAGACAGTTTTACATCTTTGGCTATCATCTGTGACACTCTTGAATATAATTTTTCTAGTCTCTCCAAGACTAGAAAGTGTACTGTTTAAACATAACTCATTAGAGTCTTAAGAAATGTCTCAGGCTGGGGAGATGGCTCCACGGTTAAGAGCACCGACTGCTCTTCCAAAGGTCATGAGTTCAAATCCCAGAAACCACATGGTGGCTCACAACCATCCATAATGAAATCTGACTCCCTCTTCTGGAGTGTCTGAAGACAGCTACAGTGTGCTTACATATAATAAATAAATAATAAATCTTTAAAAAAAAAAGTGACATTTAAAAAAAAAAAAGAAATGTCTCACACCGGGTGGTGGTGGCGCAGGCCTTTAATCCCAGCACTTGGGAGGCAAAGGTAGTCGGATTTCTGAGTTTGAGGCCAGCCTGGTCTACAGAGTTCCAGGACAGCCAGGGCTACACAGAGAAACCCTGTCTCGAAAAACCAAAAAAAAAAGAAAAAGAAAGAGAAAAAGAAAAAAAAAAAGAAATCAAGGCTGACTTACAAAAAAAAAGCGGGGACTGGGAGACTAGGGAATGGGACTACATAGAGCAGGTAATGCACACCACATAAGGACAAGGGCCTGAGCTTGAACCTCCATGTAAAAACAAGGCTGCAGACCCCTGGAGCTGAGCCCGCTGGCCAGTTAACTAGCTGAATTAGTGAGCTCCAAGTTCAGTAAGAGAGTGCATCTCAAGAGATAAGGGAGAGAGGTGATGGAAGATGACACTCTGGCCACATCCACACATGTACACACACATGAACATATCTCCTACAATTCCCTCCAGAACAAAACAATGAAAACATGCTGGGAGAAAAAGAATCACCAGTATATAGTATATACCTATTAATCTCTATGCATGAGGAAGAGTACACCTTGTACAATAAATTTGTATTTTGAAATATAGCTTATAATTTGCATTTCCCCTGTATCAAACTAAATTTCTTGCTAACTAATTAAAATGTAAAGAACAGGGAAAATAACCCTGGCATTAATAGTAAGTCAGAAAACCATGTAGCTCCCCGGGCCCTCTTGCACTGCTAATGAGACATGTGTCACCACGGTTAAACTGGTGACACAGTTGTCCCTAAATATAGAAAGGGGTAGGTTCAGGACCCCTGTGCATGCAAAATGCTGTAGCTGCTCAGGTTCTTCTACAAAGCCAACTACTGTTTGCACACCCAACACCTTCTGCACACGCAAAGGCATCTCTAGATTACTCACAACGCTTACCACAGAATAAATGCTGTGTTTGCATGGTAAACTTGCACATACTCAGCAGAAGGGCACTTTTTGTTTCACATACTTTCAAAGTATCTAGCAGAGCCTGTAGCTACAGAAAGCTAGCTGGGATATATCTCAATTGTCAACTAGATAAGCTTTTGAATCACCTGGGAGACATGCCTCTGGGGTTTATCATGATTAGGTTAATTGAGGTGGAAAAACCAGCCACCCACTTTAGGTAGTTCCATTCCTTAGGTTTGGATCTTAGTCTATACAAAAAGAAGCTGGGGCTAAGCACCAGCATGCATCCCCAACCCTGCCCCATGTCTTCTCTACCATTCTCGACTCTACCAGGGAACTCAAGATACACCTGCCGTTATTACAGCAACAGAAAAGTGACTAGTACTTGGACTACACTTACTATATAGTTCAATATACAGTATTTCTAAGAATAAATAACTTAGGAAGATTCACATCCTCTAACAACATATACAGTAATCTTCAACTAATAGGCAAAACTAGGGGCCCCAAATAGTCATACAAATATTAATAATTCAGTCCAGATCAATGAAGGCAATATAAGCCAAAGATGGGTGGATCTCACAGATTTAATGGTCTGAAAAGAAGCTGGACACAAAAACAGTGTCCCCTCCCCATGATTCTACTCTTATGAAGTTAAAAGCCTGATTTAAAAAAAAACACCTCATCCTTGGGGGAGAGAAACATATCTATAGAGAAGAATGTCGAGGTGGTGGTTATCTCTGGGAGGGAGGAGGAATAGTTTGAGCACTGGCGATGCCCCGTGTGTACACTTACTCCAGCACACTCATCTGCATCGCAGCCACTGTCACTCACTGGCTTGCAGACTTCAGGAGGATAATGGAGTGGCTACACCTGAGTAGCTTCCTCTGCATGTTGTAGATGGTGCTTTTGAAACAGAGCTGACAGTAAGACTAAACCACACAAGTGTGTATGTGTTCTTACCTAGGTTCTTATTGCACCACACAAGGAGAGTGGAAACAGGACATTTGAATGCCAGCAGTAAGAAGCAACAGCTGACCACTATGAGCAAAAATCAGGAACAGAAACACAAGCTTTGGACAAGTCTGATGTCAACACAGCAACAAAAGCCATAAGTATGTTTCCTCATGTCAGAAGGAAAAAAACTCACCCTGTGTAATCTTAAAAGGCTTGAACGCAACACACTTAGGAAAAGCCTTATCTCTGAGGTGCTTGTAAGACTGACTCTAGCTCAGAAGAGGGAGGCCATCTCCAGTTACTCAGAAAGACAGCTGTTCGGGACCTACAAAAGGCTAGCAGCTGCTGTGACAAACACCTGTGGATGCCAATACTCCAGAGACTGAGACAGGAGGATCCAAGCTCCCAGCCAGCCTGGGCTACCTGGTAAGAAAATAATACAGTCGTTTTTCTCTATCTTAAATACTCTTGACTTTATTTGAAAGGTTCTCTGACATAAGGACCCTCAGCACAGAAAAGAAGTTCTAAGACAAACAGCGTTAACAGGGGTGCCCACACTGTAAAGCTTTTAGCTACAGAAATCAAGACCACAATTTCAACTATGTGTTCTCTATAAATGCTGTTTATGAATCTCTAGATAATAGTTCAAACTAAAACTACTACGATCTCCTAACAGAACAAAAACATACAAAAAACAAAAAACTCTAACTTGGCTGACCGTTAATGAACCTTTAGAAGGTTAGAAGCCCCTGAGGCAACAGAGCAAGCACACAAAGGACTGACCGGACTTTTTAGTCTCTATCCTAACACCCACTTTTATGTCTTAACTCATCCAAATTCAAAATTCTGGGTCCTGATAGAATACAAATCTTACAAAGACGAAGTCAGAGTCATTTGAAAATCTGGCTAGCACAACTCTAGCTCATAAATTATGCAAGGCAGTTTCCTTTTTACACTTGTCTACAGTTTACAGAACTCATAGTTGAGAGCAGCCGAGGTGATGGAGCTGTCCCAACTCACACCATTGTGGCACTTTGTGCCAATCATTCAGAGAGACACTTAAAGGCCCTAGCTGCACACTCAGAAGAGCCACAGTAGACTCAGCCTTGGCCGCATGCCCCTTAAGCCCCAACCGAGCATTACTGTGCTGTCTGGCTTTTGCTTTCTGTTCAGTCTTTCAGAGGAACTCTCTCCTGCTGGCTCTGAGCTCCCAGGCCTGTGCATGACTTAAGCTTTACTTTTAAATGCAATACTCTCATTATTCAGTAAAGTGGCAACCAAATATTGTGAACAAAATAAAAGCCTTGTGATGGCCAAGGCGTTGATATTCTCACAAACAGGGTCAAAACAGCAAGCCATGACTCTCGGGACACAAAACAGACTGCAAGTCCCTCAAAGGCAACTCTCCTTTAGTTTGTTGTTGTTGTTTTAAATTTTTAAAAAAATTAAAAATTTCTTTTTAATTACAAGGGGGGCTGGAGGGTATATGCAGATGAATGCAGGTGTCCATGAAGTCCAAACGAGGGCATTCAAACGAGGGCATCAAATTTCCTGAATTGGAGTTAGGACAAGCTCCTGCCAGGCCCCTGCCATGGTGCTAGGATCCAAACGTGATCCCCTGGGAGAGCAGTGAGGACTCGAACCACTCAAGAATCACTCTAGCCCCACTTTTTAAGAAAAAGGAATGTCTCCTGACCTCTTTTAAGACTTCAAAGAGCTCAAGCCAGGCAGTGGTGGTGCACGCCTTTAATCCCAGCACTTGGGAGGCAGAGGCAGGCAGAATTCTGAGTTCGAGGCCACCCTGGTCTACAGAGTTCCAGGACAGCCAGGGCTACACAGAGAAAACCTATCTTTAAAAAACCACAAAAAAAAAAAAAAAAAAGCTTTCAAAGAACTCATGTTAGTGAGGCCCTGTAATCCACTGCTTGCCCCAAGCAGAAGCAGCCTGTCTGGGGAAAGCAGAAAACAAGAACAGCAGTTACAGGGCTGGGGAGAAGCCAACACAAGTGCTTGGAGCAAAAGCAGGGCCGGGTGCTCATGATTCAAAATGTTTCAATGTTTAGGAAGCTTTAAGGGTCCAAGTTTTCAGTAAGACAACTACACTGTGTTTTCAGGGCATCTGTGCCAAGTTCTGTCCACTGTGAATTTAAATGGCTACAGGTTTCAAACTATGCTTAATAATTAAAAGAAAACCAACATTTGACTTGTCAGGACATTACATTACAAGATGCATGTATTCCTAAGTCTATGTAGAATACTGGCCTTAAGGGAACTTCTTCCCAAGCAACTCCTAACTCCATGAAGGTGGGTCCTCCTCTGTGGACGTTGACAAAGTCTGCCAAAACCCCCATGACTATTTGAGACACAAATTCTGTAGCTGGTGAGGTGAACACTGTGTAAGTGAATGAGTACACAAGGCATGTCATTATTTAAGCATATTTACCACATAATATAATGTGTACATCAAATTAAAGTTTCCCCTTAGAAATAGCTCAAAGTGGCTACACCCCTACTGTCTTCATTGATGCATCAGAGCCTATTTAATCTTGAAAGCTCAAACTCCTGGAGTCCACAGTTCAGCAGACCACATGTTTTTCTCAACCGTGGAGGGGGTTGTTTCGTACACCTGAGGCTTCACACAGTGGAGGTGAAAAACGCATTATTTTTACAACAAAGAACAGTGCCTGTGCCTTAATCATTAGCCTAAGTTGTCAGAGTACTTGTGTGGGCTAAAGGTCTCACTTCACAAAGAACTCAGCTCAATAGCTGGTCTAAGACCCTCTGTTGGCCCAGAGCAGAGAACCAACCCTGTTTCCACTCTCAACTCCACCTCACACTACCCTCAACTCACCCGAATCTAGCAGCATCATTTCACAAAGCGATGGCTGGACAATGCTTTTTACATGTGCTTACAGGCCATGTATAAAGGACTTTATCCTTGCAGACTTGAATGAATACTCACACATCTACTCATGTGCATTGTGGGATGCTGGGACATGGAGACAACATAATGGCGGCTTCAGTCCCAGCCTCAGCTGCATGCCCTCTCCACTCTGAAGCCCCAGAACGGCAGCATTGAGCAGTGCTGGGTGTGGGCCTTCCACTCCTGAGCCTCTTCCTTTGTAACAGCCACTGCTGCCCTGCTCAGCATCACTGTACTGCCCTGCTGCTGCCCTGCTCGGCATCACTGTACTGCCCTGCTGCTGCCCTGCTCGGCATCACTGTACTGCCCTGCTGCTGCCCTGCTCGGCATCACTGTACTGACCTGCTGTATTTCAGCCTCCTCCAGAAACTGCTGGGCAACTATAGATGACAGCTTACAAAAACAGCTTACATACTCTAGACTTCCGAGCACATAATGCACACAAGTGTGCGGAGGCATGGAAGCTGGACAGGAAAGGCCTGGCATTTATCTGTAGTCTAGTAACGAAGCCAGGGCATGCTAGTGATCACCATCCAGAGCTTCCCACTTCCACCTTCTCACCACAGAGCCCCATCAGCTTGCTCCAGCAGAGATGCTCCAGCAAAAGGGAGGCTGTGGCAGATTACCTGAAAGTCCAGAGGGCCAGCAGCACCTGGGCCTTTGCAGACACTGTCCATCCATGCTAGGGCATTCATTCTCTCTGCTGAGCTCCTGCCAGAAGGTCGAGTTCCTTATCCTGCACACAGGACAGCCTCTACTTCAGGATGAGGATAGTCAGGTCTTTTCTGAAAACCAATCAGGGTCAACTCTTAGAAGCTACCACAACCACACTGGCTGACTCATGGCCAGAAGAACTGTAAAGTCACTGGCAATGTGTGCCTCTCAGCCCAGTTCTGGTCATTGAAACCTTGAGAGGAAGGGATCAGAGTCAAGAAAAAAAAACGTGAAATCCACTTGCCCAGAGCAATCTTTCTAAGTAGGCAGCGAAGTGGTCAGGATGCCAACTGCAAGGAACAGACTGGGAGACAGAAGACAGGCCTTCACTTACCAGTGATGCTAGCTAGCTTCAGCAAGTTAGCTACCTGCCTGGCCTTTGTGTGCTAAAGAAAGCCACAAAGAGTCACATCCAGGTCTCAATGCCGCTGCTGAGTCTCCTCAGCCACGGACAGTAGAACCACAGCGGCACTGTCTACTTGTGGTAAGCACTGCAGTTTCTCTGAAAGAAATAAGAGGCAGCAGTGGTGCAGGGCAGACAGACCTCTGAGTCTGAGGCCAGTCTGGCTTCCAAACGGAGTAAGTCCCAGAGATGACCACGGTGACACAGAGAAAACTTTCGAAAAACCAAAAGGGAGAAGGAGAGAGGGAGGGGTAGCTTAAGCTCAAGGAGGGGCAAAAGATCAATGAATTTAATGATGCTTGGTGCCTCACACAAATGTGGGGTTAGTTTGCCTACTTCTGAAGCTGCAGTTAGGATACATAGCCTCTGTAAGCGAGGTAGATCTCAACCTGAGCTACACTCCAATCACAGACAATTCTTAACTGTCTTATTTCTTGATATACACTCTTATAACACAATTTTAATTATTCATGAGTAGTCAGTAAAACTCTTGCAGTGGTGTGTGACCTCCCCAACAATGGCCTTGACTGCTTTGAGAATTACTTATAACCTTTGTGGTACAAATAAAACAGACACAACCCCCAAATATTTCTATTAACTATGTGCACACTTGCCAGCCTCACACTTACATTTTTTAATTAGTAACCTTCTGTTCAATGGCATGCAAGGGATAATCTGTCTGACTTTGCCCAGGAGACGTGGCTATGAGGTAAGCGGTAGCCCTACATATGTGCCCAGCTCCTGGAACACCTCAATTAAGAGTGTGTTGTCGGTGGCTCTTCCAGGTCAAGCCTGCAAGTTCCTTTCTATAACTCAGAGGGCATGAGTGCTTCCATGTGATATGTTCTGAGTGACTCTGCTGGGTTCTGTGAGGGGAGCTCGTCAAGCTCAGAACTCTAGAAATGGATACAGTGAGCTATGATGACGTGTGTGTGAACTTCACTTGGAAGAGTGGGCTTTGCTGGATCCTTCTCAGAAGAAAAGGTGTGATGCTACAAAGGTGTGATGCTAGAGACCTACAGGAATCTCACAGCTATAGGCTACATTTTGAAAGAACAAACTATTAAAGACCATTTTCAAAGTTCTAGAAGTCATGGAAGGTAATTTTCCTGTGTAAACTGATGAGAAAATGCCTACAGAGAAAGTTTAATATGTGCTATTACTTGTAAAGAAAACCAATACGGTAACATAAGCACTGCTTTTAGTTAGGGATGATTATTAAACCTCATAAAACCACATATGTCTATGGCAAGTATCCAATCTTTGTTTGCAAAACAGTCCTTTTAAGTTCAAGGACACAGAAACAATGGCTTAACAGACACGTCACTATTTAAATCATGCCCAGTAGAGCCATGCTATAGAAGTGCTAGTCTGTTCAGTCTCATAAAACTTAGCTACTGCAAAAGGGAAACACTTTGATTAGGTGTTAAGTGTATGTCCAAAATTTGTAATAAGCAAATAACCATAGTAAATCTGCGCTTAATGATATACTTGTAATAACATTTATAAATTTAGAGAGATGGACAGTTTATAAGATTCAAAAATGGTTTTCTGGAGAAACCTTACTTAATCCCTGTACACATGTCTATGAGGAAAAAAGTCAACTGTGTGAATGTAATATGGAACTTTCTCACTTCTTGTTCTTCTTTTGATACAGATGGCTATGGATACAAGCCATGTGAGCACAGGGTTATTGAAAGAAGCAACATACCTTTCTCTTTTCCAAAACAATTAGAAGATATGCAGTATATCCCACTTTGAGTAGACATTGTAAATGTCCTATAAGTTTATAAATAATTAGTTTTCCAACATTACTGGGGACATTTACCAACTCAAACTGCTGAAAGTCTTTATTAGAATTAGGGAAGTAGAATTTTTTTCTGTTTGCATTTGTTCATGTTCCAAATGTAGTATTCCTCAAATGATAGCAAAATTTATGAATGCAATCATTGTGCAAAAGCTCCAAGTTCTTCCTGTTTTCCTCAAATATGTGAGTAACCTCTTATAAAAAAAAGAATGCTATAAATGTGAGCCAGGGAAAGTCCATGTATCTTCAAAGATGTAAAACAACCCATAATGAAGGGAACACCTTTGAATGTAAACAAAGTAATATCATGTTAAGATCAGATTGCTCTACAATTAAACCAAATTGTAAATGAATTCATACAGATTAAAAAAAAAAACCATGTGCTGTCTGTACTCAATAGCACAAGACTTTTAACACCGCACGTGTTAACCTCCCTACCTTTCTGTCAGGAGCTTCTGAGTGTGAAGGACTTAATAAGAAACTCTTAGGGTTCTTTTCCTTTAAGAAAAACTAAAAACTGCCGCCAGACGCTGAAGCCTTTTTATAAATTTATCACTATTACAAAAACCATCAACTTCACTTTGTGTGAGCCTACACGATGCACCACCAGCCATTTCTAAATTACCTGTGCTTTGACATTAACTGAGTTTCTTATGTCTTTAAAATTCACAGTACTGGACTGGGGGCGTTGTTGTTGTTCTGTTGGTGGTGTTGCTAACTCTACCACCCTTAGTCAGCTTTAGGATCCTGAAGACTAATTGAACAAAAACTAGCAAAACACAATGGAAAACCAAGACAGCCCTTTAGGCCCAGACACATCAGACTTAATAACTGGCTTTCAGGGATAAATTTTTTAGCTTTTATAAAATTTTAAATAATCTAACGAATTGTTTTCCTCAGTTTAAAGTATAAAAAGATTTTTAGTTCTTCCTAACATTTGTCCAATAAATAAGACAAATAATGTCAAGACACTCTCAGTTTAATATACTGAAGAAAATACAAACTAACCCAGCCTCTTTGCACAGTTTTGCTTGGTCGTCCTGTGACAACCCACACTCTCATGGGTAACCACCTGCCGTTAGAAGGCACTAGATATTGCTAGGGTAGCAGGAGACATTTTATGCTAATGCTATATTCTTATTGTATTCTATTTGGGATTACAAAACAACAGCTCTTCCTACGCCCCAAGCCCACAGAGTCCCCAGCCTCTGCAGCTTCATACACACACACACACACACACACACACACACACACACACACACACTCTACATAGGTAGCTGTAACTTAGCTCTCAGAACTGATGTCTCCTTGGGGATAATGTGATTCAAAAGATGATGCTTAGCACAGACAAAATATAAAAGACATCACCAGATAAATTACATGAGCTAGCACCTCAGTCACTAACCATTTACTTGTATACTGTCTCACTGCAAGCACCCAGCAAAAGTAAACAATCGGCACCCCCAGATAGTCACATAAGCTTGACTACTCCAAGAATGACTGACTGTACATTAGCAAGCACCTGTAGCTATGAATCTGGGAATAACTTACAAGATGTAAAACCATAAGAATGGAAGCTTACTCAAATATTTCTATAAAACATATGGTTTTATTAATGAAATTGGTGAAAAATACCTACTTGTGCCTTTCTCTAAAGTTTCATTCTGTGATATGTAACATCCTTCCCCAAATATTATTAAAAACTCACTAATAGATGGCCCGTTATAAAACCATCAGTTTCAAAGGTGACACAAAAGCCTCAGGCCTGAGCACAGCACGTGAGCTGGAGTGAGCGGAAAGGAAGCGTCTGCCTTCAGTTGTCCAGTTCAATCTGACTAAAACTGTCCTTCAACATCAGGGTTAAGAAGAGTGAAAAGAAGACAGTCAACAAATTCTTCAAGATAATTCTTCCCAAAACCTCAGGTGATTGTGTGGAACCTGGAACACGGTCAGTCTGTTCTCATAAGGATAGTTGCTAGGCTACTCAGACTGGCATCATGGCCTCTTTAATGCATATATTCTATTCACATAGCACAAAAGTGTGCTTATATACAGTTCTATAAAAGGTAGAGAACAAAACCTCAGAACCTCAGTCAATGCTGTCGAGGTTCAAGCACACACAGGACCTCATGCTGCAGTGGGCCAGTGCCTCCGCCCAGTGGGCTGAGGTGCCTGAAACCCACTGGAGATGGACGAATGTTTCAGGGAAGATGGCAGGCCTGAAGATGATCTGTGTCTGGAAAAGGCAGAAGACCAGCCTAGGAAGTGGGAAGACAGCCCTGGGCTATAAACACGAGCTGGGCCCTCAGGCCCCTCAGCAGCCTTCTCCTCCCCAGCATCAGCCCTCCACTTCTCCCTCAGCATTCGCCTGGCTCTGCTCCTTGGGGGTGGGGAGGACGGCAAGAGCTGCACAGCGCGCGCGCACTCTCAGCAGTCGCCACCCACAAGCCCAACCGTGACACCAACAACAGAGCACTGGTGGAGGAGCTGGAGAGCAGAGGAGGAGGCAGGCAGGCAGGCAGGTAGGCAGACAGCCTCTCTTTAAATCTAGGCAAGGATCAAAGCAAGGCAGAGAGAGGAAGAGAAGTAGAAAAGGACATCAGGACAGTCGTGTTCTGACAGGGAGTCAGGGTTACAAATGTCAAGGTCTGCTTGCCAACAAACAGAAGACAAAACACACTTCGAAAGTGCATCATAAAAGATAATAAACACTAAAGTATCTCAAGAAGGCAGCTCATTCATTTAATGTAAAGCCTGTCTCAAGTGGAGCTCATGTTAACATACTCTATTTGTTGGTATTCTGTCTGGACTCCACCCCCACGGTTACCAGGCAACGGCCAGGTAGGCCTAGCCCTATAAGAGGGGCCCCCTCCTCTCTTTCTAACTCCTGCTTCTCTCCCTTGCCTCTTGCTCTTTTGTTCCCCCTCTCTCCCCATTCCCTTCCCACCTCTCTTCAAGTGGTTATGGCCGGCTCCTACTTCTCTACTCTCTCCTTTGCCTTTTTCTGCCTTTGCTACCCTCTTAATTCCCCTCCCCATTCCCTGAATAAACTCTATTCTATACTATACTGGTGTGTGTCTGGTCCCTCAGGGGGAGGGGATGTCTTGGCATGGGCCCGCTGAGGCACCCCTCCCCCCACACCCTGCCAGAACATACTCTTATAGCTCTTTCTCTTTTTATGATCACAACACCATTCAATGTCAGTGCCAAACTGCTGGTGAGGACTGAATTACAGCAGCCAGGTAATCTACAAGTCACTGCACAGCCAGGTACTCTACAAGTCACTGCACAGCCAGGTAATCTACAAGTCACTGCACAGCCAGGTAATCTACAAGTCACTGCACAGCCAGGTAATCTACAAGTCACTGCACAGCCAAGCACTCCAGCCGCACCTGGAAACATTTAAGCCTGTCACACCATGGGTGTTAGTAGTTAGAAGAGAGGCCTAAAGATTAACCACATCTGAAGGTTAAATTATTTCATATAGCTCCAAAGGATCACCAACAAAGTAAGATGGTTGCTCCCCAGGAGTTAAACGGAAGCAGTGACTCGCAGGGACATGGGGCTAATCACCTCCAAGGCCATCATGGGCAGTTCTATCAAAGAACTTGTAAATATGTCCCATGTGGCTCCTAACGTTCTTCTTCGGCCAGGGTATTCTTCAAAGTCAGAAATGTCAGTTTTCAGCCAGATAAAATTTCAAAGCATTTGTAAGGAAGTAAGTAGACTTACTGTAACTTTAGCCACGCAGCCGGTGACCATGTGCACTATGGTAGTAAACAAATCTAAGAGACAAAGAAGCAAGCAACTCAAGCAGGAGCTAAAAACAAAACAATCCACAGTAGTCAGCCTTCTAGGAAGAAGGACAGACACAAACTTCAGGTATCTTGTGAAATTATCATATTCATACAAAGAAACATTCTCAATTTGGGTTTGTTTTAGCTATAAGACCTTAAATGCAGCACAAGGCTTTCTCACTAACATGTGCCTAACACCCTCTGCCAGTGCTCTCCAAAGCACATCCACCACCCCCTTCTACACACACACCACCTTGAAGTAAGCAAATAAAAAAGATGCAAAGTATTTTGCCAGAGGTCAAAAGACAGTGCTGGGCAGAGAAAAGGGCAAGTACAAGTTCACACAGCAGCACTGCAGACTTGACCAAGCCTACAGCCAGGACCCCAGATCTAACCATCTCCCAACCACACTCCAAGTCTGCCCCCACCCCCTCCCTGGGCTGCAAACCCAAGCGGTCCAAGCTGCTTCCCCTGCAATGGTCTTCCTTCCGGGACCTCTAGGGACTAGTATGTCCTGGTGTGTGTCCTAGCAGTGAGCAGAAGTGGGTTACCTGAGCTATTTTCTAATGTGCAGAAACCAACAAACACTTTTTCCGTGTATTTGGTTTGGTTTTAGAGACTCACTATGTAGCTCTGCCCGTCCTGGAACTCGCTATGTAGACCAGACTAGCCTCAAACTCACAGAAATTCACCTGCCTCGGGGCTGGTACAGACAAAATGTAAGCACTACACAACATTTCAGCAGGAGTACATTTCCCTGTGGATTCAAAGCTGCACAGAAGCCTGCTCTTCTAGCCTTCTCCCTGGCTCCACCATTCTGACCTGTGTCGCAGCTCTTAATAACTGTTTACAGCCACCAAGTGTGAGTATCAAAGCAGCTGCTGAATGATAATTACATCTTCTTGCAGCATCCCTGTCGATAGGTCCAGGCCAGGGTCTGCAAGGAACACAATATTGGTTTGGCTGCCAATGTCTGAATTTCAGATTGTCCCAGAAATGACTTATCAATCTGAACCTGGGCTGGCTGCCTCTTCTCTAAAAATACCAACAAGGCAATTGTTTCCTTTCACAAAATTAGGACACTGTGTTATCACAAAGGGCCCATGAGAAAGAGTAGAAAGCTTCACCAGCCAGGCCTATCCTGAGGGTGCCCAGAAGTAGAGCTGGGGCTGAGGAAAACCAAACATGAGACCTGGTGCTGACTACCACTCACTGTGATTTCTTGACTATCCATTCCCAATTATTCCCAAGTTTTTCAACAGGGTAGGGTTCCACGAAGCTCTCCTAGCCGACAGGCTAATCGTGATTTCCTTCTTCAAAGCCACCACTTTAATAATTGTAGATACCATCAGCATAAGATGCAATGGCAGACTCATAGCCAACTAGCTAGAAAGGCTTTCCTGACTGTGAATAAGGTGCTGCTCGTCTCTTTGAATCCTTGGTTCTACAGGTGAAGGAACAAGCCAGGGCAACAGGATTTGCTTCTGGTGTTTACAAATCCACTCACACCCAATAGCTCTTACCTTAAATTTTATAATACTATCATGAGTTATTGAGATACTGTACCGAAAAGAATGATTTTAAAGGAGGAAAATATATAAAAGTTAGGCCTGCTAGAGCATAATCAATGAATGTCCACTTCAAGCCAAAGCCTCAGTATGCCATTAAAAACAAAATAGCCCATGGATGCTGACCACCCAGGAGCAGGGCTGCATAGAAAAGGCTGTGGCGTGGGTAAGTTTGCTGCCCTTTGAGATGGCAGGGTAATCATGCTTAGAAAGAAAATGGTTAGCAGCCTCATTAAAGGAACCAACCCATCTGTAATAAGTTTAATTATTCTCAATCAATATTTCCGGTCTGTGCTAGCTGCTTAGACAACAAGAAAAGGATGAGTGAAAGGCTCCACCCAATAAGAGCCTCAACATAGAGACGCTGAGCAACAGCTGGCAGAACAGTTCCAAGCTGCCTACCACTTGCACATCTGAGAACGAGGTGAACAGCAAGACCTCCAAAGGCACTGTGTGGTTTGCAGAGGCTGCAGGAGAGGGCCCTTCACTCCTTTCCACAGTGGAGAGGTAGGCAGTGGGGCTCCTTAAGAGCTGAACCTGGGGAGGCCAGCAAACCCACAGGTGTGCCTGGCCTGTGTCTGGCAAAGTGAGGAACCTTCTGCTTTAATTGTAGTCAGAATACTAAATCCCAAGGGAGGGTCTGGGCATACAGGCGGCTAAAGGCATGCAATGGACCATAGTCCTCTTCTGGGAGGGCCTGAGAAGTGGTCTGCATGAGGAGGTCTGGTGAGCACAGAGAGAGACGTGCACAAAGAAGCAAGATGATTGCTCCCAGATAGGTATGCAGCAGTGCCAGCACACAGAAACTAGGAGACCTGGGCAAGAACTGGTTTGGGTGGGGGAAGTACTTGGTTTCACTCAGTTGTGTGACACTGAAAGTGTAAGCATGATACCAGAAGTGTCAAGCAAGCAGAGTCAAACAAGGTCATGCTGAAATCCATAGATTTAGAAGCTACTCAAAGGTGGTGACATCAGATGAGTAAGATAAATTAAGATCACTTGAAAAACAGCCCATTAGCAGGTTCCAGAGGAAAAGCCATTTAAAAATGACTGAAGGGGTGAAGGATAAGCCAGAAGAAAAGCTAGCCCCAGCCATGGGGGCCTGGCCAGAATCTCAGCACCAGGGTCAAGCTCAGCTCAGGCTCACAGAGCTCAGCAGGGACCTGGTGCCTATGAGCATTATGCTGGGGCAAAACATTAAGCATATGCCAACTTGTGTGTTTAGCTCAGTGGGAGAGTACTTGGCCTACTGCACACAGAGTCCTAGGTTGGATCACAGTAAAAACAATAAAGCAGCAAAAAGGGTAAACACATCACGTCAAGGAACTCAAACAGGGGCTGTAGTGCAATGAAAACGTTCTTGCCTAGATGAGGGAGCCCCAGGAGCGAGCCAGCTGTAAACAATCAAGAGGACACAAGTACAGCCACTGGCACTGTAGAAGCAGTGCAGGGCCCTGGTAACAACAGAGAACTCGGAGCTGATAGTTGAAAATGATGTGTAACAGAAAACATTGTAGGAAAGTGTATGTTATTGAAACTGCCTCAGTAATAAATTTAAAACATATAATAACCATAATAAAAACAAACTGACCTGCAAGCCTCTCACAGATAAAGTCGATAGCTGCAAATTGAAGAAAAAGGAATGGTTAGCAAGGGTTCAGAAAGGGACTGACAGGAGAGCCAGGGAGTCCCAATACTCTGTGGGATCCACTGGAAATAACTGTACTTTCAGTTCAGTGTGTTCCATGCCAGCACTCCATCAGATGCTCAATTCTGATGCCTAGGAATCCCTTCACATGACTTACAAATGAAGAACAGCGTGGACACTGCCTCTTTGGCGCTCTATTCCGGATGGGCCATCGTGAGCATGTTCTATATCGGCACCACATACAGCGGGACAAATTTCTACAAGTTCACACTCCAATGCATGTACAAGGGAGCTCTTTATCCCAAACTAACTTTTATAAAGTTAACTGTCCCCTCAGTCTCACCTCCTGTCACACCGACTGCATCCTTCTTAATATTCAGCCCTAAGGAATATGCATGTTAGCACACTGCTGTATGTCCAGGTACTTTTATTTAGCATAGCATATAGCATCTATCTCAGATGCATATAAAGCCTTACTTTGGGTAATGGCAAGATCAACTGTTTCCATACCTCCACAGAATGCCTAGCATATTAATGACTTAAGCAGATTACCTATGAGGAATCTGCTCTACAGTGGCTATGATGGCTAACCTTGGTTGTCAACGTGACTGGATTTAGGTGGGCAAGGGTATTTCCTAAGGGTCTGCTTAACAGGAGGAGGAAAAGTAGCAGTGTACAGTGGGTAGCTCCATATGAGAAGGTCCCAAGGGAAAGCTCTTGCTGTGTCTGCCTCCTTCACGCCTCCCTGGGGTGAGCCTGTACTTGCTGGCTGTTCCTATGTTCTTCTCTGCCACCATCTTTGGCATTCCAACAGAAACCGAAGAGCAGCAGCTCTCCAGAGCTCCTCCTCGACTTCAGACACCAGCATGGGACTACTGAGTCTGGCAGCCTGGTAGACTGGGCAGCCAGTATGTTCTCAGAAAGGGTTTTCTTTTATAAAACCAAAGTCAATCATTTGTTCAACATTCCTTAAAATGTAGCAAGCCTAACCAGCATATGTTTTTCAATTTTCTGAAAACTAAGAGCAAAGCAAACTGTGATGGCCCATCACTCGAATCACAAAGAATCTCTCCAGCTCTGCTAATTAAGGCAGAATATTCAGTTATTTAACATTTTTTCCTGCTAGTAAGCACAGAAGAAAAGTTAGGCAAAAGGTAAACATACTTGTAAGCATACTTCTATTTTTCCTCCCTGAGTGGATATAATTTACACGTGAGCATCAGCCAGGTCAAATTCAAAACTCATGAATCTTCAGCTGGGTATATTTCGTCAGAGGATTGATTCATTTGGAGTTCTTTGAAGTCTTGGCAAGTGAGAGAGTGACTTGATTTTGGTCTACTTATTCTCAAGTTTGTATCTTGCATATTATAATTTCTTATTTGATCAAATTTGCCCTTTATCAAAAGAGAGTGATTTGTAGGCTAGAGAGATGGCTCACTGAGTAAAACATCTGCCTGCAGGGTAAGCAACTCCAAGGGCCAGAGTTCAACCCTGAAACCTCCCTTAAATAAATTCAAATGCTGCCAGCACCACAACACAGGAAGGAAGGAAGGAAGGAAGGAAGGAAGAAAGGAAGGGAGGAAGGGAGGGAGGGAGGGAGGGAGGGACAAACAGAAGGATTCTTGCCATCCAGCTTTGCCTCATCAGCCAGTGAGAGGGAAAGCCTCTGGCCTCATACAGTCTGCTTGCATACACAGACATCTCTGGAACATAGGAGGAATGCATTCTTCTCTAATTACAGGTCATTTTAAGTTTTCAGAGTGTCACAAGGAATCTCTCCATGCATGGGATACAATTAGCCTTATAATTTCTTTCTTTCTTTTTTTTTTTTTTTGATGAGAAAAGTTACATGATTTCAATTTGCCTGAATTTGTTAACATTTAAAAACATATTTTAAGGAAATAGAATTGAATCACATTCTTATTTCCCTTTTGTACCCCCACTCCTCCCAAAGACCCCCTTTAATACCTACAATATCTTTTTTGTCATATTCCTTAAAATTTATAAAATATTATAATAAAAATAAGTATTATAAAAGTTGTTTGAAATAAAACAACAATCAATTTAAGTCTTATGTAGATTCTCGTCTACAGCAATAGTGAAAATACATTTTTCTCAATATAAATTTTAAATAACTCTAAACAGATTAACTGTATACTTCAAAATAATACATCACTACTAGTATTTTCTTAAATGAACATGAATATATAAAGTCTTTTTGTTTGTTTTGTATTTAGTAGAGTTTAAAATCTTGGCTCTTACTGTAGTACAAGCCGAAAATAAGAACAATTTTTAGACACTGAGTTTCATTGTAATAACGCTGTATTTCAATGACCCTCACATCACCAAAGGATTTTAGCTCCATTGTAGCTAAGCTGAGAGTTGATAGTTCTGCTGCACCAAGAAATGAATTGTAGGCTCGATTTTTGGATACAGACTTCCTGCTATGGTCAAAGCTATTTGACTTGAGTAAGAGACTTCATTCTCAGCCCACAGAGAACAGGTTACATTCATTTAAGAAATGGTGTAGGTATTAAGATGGTCTATCCATAAAGTCATCCACCAACTGTTTCAATGAACAATGGTTCTGCTTGGAGGGTGGCACAGGCATTAGGTGGGGGTAAGAATCTGGTTCTTTGGCTGTGATAATTTGGAAAAACATTCATCTCAGAGAAAAAGTAACTTGTAAAGTCCTCTTCTTCAAATTTGATACAAGAGTTACAATTGTCAAGCAAAGCATTCAGTCTCACTTTGTTGTTCTCCAACAAGCCACCTCCCTAGTTAATCGTCTATATTTCTTTTGGGTATATAAATACTTTTGAAATATGTAAGCTGTTCTGAAAACCATAGTATAGTATAAAAACATGAAATAAAAACTAATAATAGAGAGGCTGAGATAGGAAAAGCAAGATCTCAAGACCATTATGTTGTACACAGCAAGACACTGTCACAAACAAACAAGCTGACAGTGTATATAGATTGTACAATGTTGGACCTATTTTTCCAATTACCAAATTAGAGAGACCATTGGATGACAATCAACAAATTTCCAATTTCTCATATTTTTGGATTTCAATCAGTTAGGATATGTTGGTAATATTAATCTTCAAATTAATATATTAAGAAAAAGTAATTGTCACTTCCTGTT
>NW_022196896.1:42322147-42349405 GCF_008632895.1 Mastomys coucha
GTCCAGGACTTGCTATGGTGGGAGAATTGGGTTCTGATGATGCCAAGTGACCTTGGTTTGTGTTATTTATTTTCTTACCCTTGCCCCCACCATCTGGTTAACTCTAGTGCTACCTGCCCTTGCTAAATCTGACTGGAGCCTGTCCCTGTGATCCTGGTTGTGTCAGAACTCCTCAGAGTCAAGCTGTCTCTGTGATCCTGTGATTCTGGGGTCCTGGGATCCTGGGCTTGTTAGATCACCTGGGAGTGGGGCTTTCTCTGTGTGTTGTGGGACTTGCTGTAGAGCTTGCGCCTAAGGTCTGCTCAGAACACTAACCCAGACAGACCAGAAGGAACCCAAGTCACTGGGCTGGCCCGAGTTCCTGTGTGCCTGGTCCCACTGGTCCCAGTTACTCCCAGTGTTGGGACAGATGTTGGTTCCTCCTCATCTCTGATCCTGGGTGTGTCAGAGTGCCTGGGAATGGAGCTTCCTCTGGGTATTGTGGGACTGGCTGCAGAGCTTGCGCCCAAGGTCTGCTCTGGACACCAGCCCAGACATACCAGAAGGCTCTAATTTATTTTTTAACAGAATACTTAAAAAGTAATGATTTAAAATAATCACCACTAGTTTGCTATTATTTAACAGCCTTTTAAATTATTTAATAAATACTTTTAAATATCTACTACTTTGCCATGAGATTAATACAATTGCTTTCCTTTTCTTTAAAAAAAAGATTTTTATTTATTTATTTATCATATATATATATATATATATATATATATATATATATATATATATTACAAGTACATTGTAGCTGTCTTCAGACCCACTAGATGAGGGCATCAGATCCCTTTACAAATGGTTGTGGGCCACCAATGTGGTTGTTGGGATTTGAACTCAGGACCTCTGGGAAAGCATTCAGTGCTCTTAACTGCTGAGCCATCTCTCCATCCTGATTGCTTTCCTGAAGAAAGTTGAACCTAGTTAAAAAGAAAATCACCGATGCTCCCCCAAGGTTATGTGGGTCATGAGACTGGAACCAGGATTTCTAGCTCCAAAACCAAGGCTCTCTCACCATGCACACTGACATGAACTACATAAAGCACCTTCCCTATGCCCACAAAGGCATGGGGAAATGACATGTCAATTCTTTTAATTTTCCAAATAGTATCCCACTCATCCAAAACTGTGTGGGCTTCCCCATGTAATTTTCTGTATAATTAAATAAGTATTTACTGCCTATTACTGTGAATGCACTGCAAAGTACACGAGGTGTCCACAGTAAAGATGGCAACAGTTAAGAAAGACATACATCTTAATAATGCACATAGTAACTGAAAACCAAGCTTCCTCCAAAGAGCAATTATTGTTGCTCTATGAAATATACTCTCATATTTCCTGTTCTCTTCTACATTTTTGTAAATGACAATCTACATACAGTCCACAGGCTAGCCAGATGGACCTGGACTGTGTTTCTAGTTGAAGCTGACCATCCTCTGTAGACGAAGCATTCACAGGACGTTAGGCAGAGGCAAGCTTCCTTCTGCACATAATGTCAATCAATATTACAGATCCTCCGAGCCACCCTAGACTGAAAACACCCTCCTGTTTAATGATGTGTTTACCTTTTAAGAGTTTCTACTTCTTCCCATTGGAACACATTAAGTTGTTGGACCCAAATTATTAAGGCAAACTATTCTGACAACTGCAGCAATCTGACTTACAGTTGAGATCAAAGCATTTATCACCAAGTTAAGTAAGCCAACCACCTTGGTACATGAAGAAAAATACCTTTAATATTATGATTAACAGAAAGTTTTAAAAAGCAAGTTGGCGTATAAAATGGAAAGCCTGTTTTGGCAGACCTTAAAAATTAAACAAAAAGCTAAACAGTCTACACGACGGGAAATGCAGGTCAGTGGTTCAGTGGTTGAAGGCTTGCCTAGTATACCAAAGGCTCTCTGTTCAATCTCAACATAACCCAAAAGAAAATCGATATGAAGGCGTAGAGTGAAAGCAAACTGTCCAAAGATGTGCTGTCGCCTATGGGAGAGCCTGGAGGAGAGCCTGCCAGTCTACTCTTTGTGTGGCCACAGCTGAGTATCAGTCCAGCAGCAGCCAGCCCCAACCTCCCCCTCGCCCCAATGTCAAGGTCACTGTGGTATGAGCTCTACAATATAAGGACAGTATGTGACCCTGTGTGCTATAGTCTAATCACTTTTGGGGTACACTGCAGCTCTCCAATGACCTTCAGGGATGCTTATAAACAGACTGGCTGAATGTTTTAAGTATGTGCACACAACTACCTGAACAGTTTCCTTTTTAATCTTTATTTCACACCTGCCTGCCAAATCCTGGCTCTGGATTCCATCACATATGCTGTTACATCAAATGAAAAGCATTCTCTCTCCACCCGCCCCCACACGAAGAAATTACTTTACTTGGGCTAATCTCCCTTCTGCTATAATTCCAAACCCATTCCAAAGCACGAATAGGAAAATACACACTTTTCTTAGGTTGGATTCTTATAATGACCTGAGTTATGCATCCTTCTTTTTAGGGTGATCTCAGGAGCAGGAGTCCCTCCGAAAGCAGCCTTTCCAAGAGAGACAGACACGCATGTGCACACGCACACGGGGGTAAACACAAATACACACCCACACAATTCTCATCCTCTCTCTCTCTCTCTCTCTCTCTCTCTCTCTCTCTCTCTCTCTCTCTCTCAATAAATGACATCATTAAAAAAGAAAAAAGAAAGAAATAAGAATTGGGGCTGTAGCTCAGCAGGCAAAGCAAAAGCCCAGTGCACAGCCCCAGCGCCACATAAACAGCGCTTAGATAGGTGTAGAAAGGAGCAGAACTTCAGGGTTATTCTCACTTACAAAGCAAGCTTGAGGCCAGCCTGAGCTACACAGACCCTGTCTCATCCATACAAAAAACAGAAAGGAAGGAAATTTAACAGTGTGTTCCTATTCAAGTACAAATCTAGGCAATATCAGGGAAATATTTGCATCTCTTGGGTCCTCATGAAGAGCTCAGTTCTCCAGGTAGTGACAACAAGCTTGATCAACCACAGTACCCGATCAAGAGTGTCTGCAGAACAGCAGTCTCTAAAACAACAGAACCTCTGCTGCTGAGATGTCTCCAGCTGAAGTTGACTGCTCCTGACAACCTGCATTTTATCCATGGGGCCATGATATCAGAATGAGGGGACTGACTCCTGTAAAGTTGTTCTGTGACTACCACACATGTACAGTGGCATGTTCACACCCACGCACACATTAAGCACACATAAAATTACACAAATAAATGTACATCTTTAAAAGAAAGTAACAGCAGTTTGCTTAAGAGGAGAAGATGTATATCATAGGTTGCAGATTCTGGAAAAGCGCCATTATCAGAAATTTGAGCAGTTCCAATAAAATGAATTTATTTATGGGACAATCAAGGCAATCAAAGCCTGCTGTAATTAAAGGTGTTTGGCACAGATGTTGGTCTTCAAATGCTAGCTTTGTCAGCTGTCTAATCCATACTGACACTGTGGCAATTAGCACACTGTCTATAATATTGTAAATGCAAATTCAACAAAATCAAGCTATTATATATTGGGAAACGAATGCTGATTAAGCTATCTGATGTACTTATATCTCTGTTACTATGTCAGCTGTATACATGGCGCATGGCCAAATCAGCCACAATCAATATGAAGATTAAGATATGTGTTGCCCCTCACTAGCAAAACTACATAACCACTCCTCTAAAGGGGGGTGACTTTAAACATAACCCAATATGGAGTTTCCCAGGACACTTTTGAAGACACACATTCAGTCCCTATGTATTTACTGAGGCTCTACCACACCAGACACTATTCTGGGTCCTAGAGATCAACCAATGAGGAAGAATAACAGGAGAGAGAAAAAACAAAAGCTTTTCCCGGTTACCTTATTTTTGTTTTTTGTTTTTGTTTTTGTTTTTGTTTTACACCACAGCTGAGGACTGAACCGTGAGGACTGAACCGAGAGCCTTGTGCTTACTGGGCAAGCGCTCTACCACTGAGCTAAGTCACCAACCCCACAAAAACTATCCCCATAGAATCTTTGTTTTCCTAGAGACTGAATCATTTCCTGTCATACTGAAACTCCAAAATGCTGTCCAAAGCCCTCAGCTAAGAAATGTCCCCAAGCCATGCCCAAAGTTCACCAGGAGGCCTCGCACTGACAGCAATGTCTAAGTACATATTCAACAGTCAGAGAAACAGTCTGCCATCCTAAGTCAGAGGAGGGTTCTCTCATGCTCACATGCAGCCTAACTAGGTCAGACCATCTACCTGCCGTAATGTCTCAAAGATCACAGGAGAGGCCTGAAAGCCTTGTGTCCCTTGTACAAAGAGCTTGATTTCCAAGCACTCCTGAAGCAGCAATGCAGTTGTCCACCAATGATGTTACAGCAGCCCAGCACCACAGATCATAGGATCTCCCCCAAAAAATACCACTTGCAAAATAAAAACTGTATAGAGACCACTGTCCAGACTTAAAATAGGAGCAAAGAAAGATACCTAGAAAATATCAAACATTACATGTTTCAATAGGAAAGATATGTTTAATTGTTGTAATACCTTTCTTCTCCAATCAATTCTGGTTGCTTAACATTTTAAAAACCGGCAGAAACACTAAAGAACAGAAGGCAAAGGTTTGCTATCAGTTGCCTGTTTTACCTGTAAGGGGACAGGAAGGCTTTTCCCTCCTTAGACCCTTACTGTGGCATGAGGATCCACAACCCATCACTGCACTGTGAAGCATCTCATTGGAGTCACTGCAAAGCTAGCCGTGCTCAGTTAACCACGAGCACTGGCTGTCTGGCCTACAGTCACCTTCTCCGGGCACTCTCAACATCAATCTGCTTTCCTTAGGGTTATGTGCACTCATTCTCCTAAAACAGTTCTTTCTGCGCTTTATGAGTATGCTGTGATCTGTCTGCTGAAGGTAGGAAGCCTTGCTCAGTGCATTTCCTCTGCTTGAAACATGCTTGTCATGCTATCAACTGAGTTGTTCAATATAACAGCAATGAACAATGCAAAAGACTACAATACTCAGGACTAATAGTCGAGGGGTGAGGACTACTCACTCCCACTGCTGGCAGAAACTAGAGATGGAGCTTGGGGAAACACCAGGATACTGTTAAAAGGACAAATCCCCAAAGTCAACTAGAGAGCCAGCGTAGTTCCTGTCAAAATTACAATGGTCTTTTGTATAGAATGGAGAAAGAATCCTCAAATTCACAGAGATGCCAGAATCCAAAATAATCAAGCAATAGTATAAGGGAGCAATGCTGAAAGAACTTCACTACTCAATCTTAAAATTGCACCAAGACAGCACAATCAACAATTGTATTGGACTACAGAACAAAAGCAAGACTAGATGCCTGTGGCCAAATGACTTTCAACCATGCCTGAACAGTCACATGTAAAAGAACAGAGGTGAACCCCTACCTAGCTCCTACCAAATACAGAAACTCCACAATGCTAAGTCTTTGCAACCTCCAACATGGCTCTGAAAGCAACAAACTTAACTTTAACTTTATCAAAATTAAAAGTGCTTGTTTATCAAAAGACAGTACTGAGAAGATGACAAATCAGTAAGTGAAGGAAATAGGCTTCATTAAGTTGGACTAAGCAACCTTGAATGGATTATTCAACAGTCTACCAAGTGGAATGGATCATGCTAGTCTTTGTGCACAAAGAATAAAAATGTGAAGACCTTATACTTTAAAAAAAAAGTAAGACGATTCAAAATTGTATCTAAAACTACTCTGAGTGATTTTGAAGAACAAAGCCTGATCTTAAGTTTTTAAGAGCTTATAATACTAACCCAATGTTTACATGAAAATTGGAGCTTCAGGGGCTGGAGAGATGGCTCAGCAGTTAATATGTTGGTAATATTAATTTTCATATTAAGAGATCTTAAGAAAAAGTAATTGTTACTTCCTCTTATTTTTGTTGTTAGAGGTGGAATTAGGTTTGTGTGGATTTGTTGAAAGATTACTTTCTTGCTTCTTCTAGGGTGTAGTTTTGCTCCTTATGTTGATATTTTCCATCTATTATCCTTTGTAGAACTAGATTTGTGAAAAGGTATTGTATAAATTTGGTTTTGTCACAGAATATCTTGTTTTCTCCATCTATGATAATTGAGAGTTTTGCTGGCATACTATAGTACTACTATAATATAGTAGCCTGGGCTGGCATTTGTATTCTTGTAGGGTCTGTATGACATCTGCCTAGGATCTAGCTTTCATAGTCTCTGGTGAAAAGAATTGGTGTAATTCTGACAGGCCTGCCTTTATATGTTACTTGACCTTTTTCCCTTACTGCTTTTAAAATTCTTTCTTTGTTTAGTGCATTTGGTGTTTTTATTATTATGTGACGGGAGGAATTTCTTTTCTGGTCCAGTCTATTTGGGGTTCTGTAGGCTTCTTGTATGTTCATGGGCATCTCTTTCTTTAGGTTAGGGAAGTTTTCTTCTATAATTTTGTTAAAGATATTTACTCGCCCATTACATTGGGAGTCTTCACTCTCTTCTATACCTATTATCCTTAGGTTTGGTCTTCTCATTTCATCCTGGATTTCCTGCATGTTTTGGGTTAGGAGCTTTTTGCTTTTTGCATTTTCTTTGAATGTTGTGTCAATGTTTCCTATGGTATCTTCTGCCCCTGAGGTTCTCTCTTCTATCTATCTCTTGTGTTCTGTTGGTAATGCTTGCATCTATGACTCCTGATCTCTTTCCTAGATTTTCTAACTCCAGGGTTGTCTCCCTTTGTGATTCCTTTATTGTTTCTATTTCCATTTTTAGATACTGTATGGTTTTGTTCATTTCCTTCACCTGATTGTGTTTTCCTGTAGTTCTTTAAGGGATTTTTGTGTTTCCTCTTTAAGAGCTGTTTACCTGTGTACTCCTGTATTTCTTTGAGGGAGCAATTTATGTCCTTCTTAAAGTCCTGTATCATCATGAATCTTGCTTTTCCAGTATGATATTTTGACCAGGACTTGCTATGGTGGGAGAACTGGGTTCTAATGATGCCAAGTAACCCTTGTTTCTGATGCTTATATTCTTATGCTTGCGCTACCGCCCCCTCACCCCAAATCTGGTTATTTCTAATGCTACTTGCCCTAGCTAGTATGACTGGAGCCTGTCCTTCCTGTGATCTTAATTGTGTCAGAACTCCTCAGAGTCAAGCTATCTCTGGGATCCTGTGTTCCTGGGCCTGTTAGAGCGCCTGGGAGTACAGCTGCTTCCTCTGGGTGTTGTGGGACTGGCTGCAGAGTTTGCAGCCAAAGTCTGTTGAGGGCACCAGCCCAGACTGGAAGGAACCCTTGGCACTGGTCTGGCAGAGTTCCTGAGTGCCCGGGTCCCTGGTCCCAGTTATTCCCAGTGTTGGGATAGATGTGTCTTCCTCACCTCTGATTCTGGGCGTGTTAGAGTGCCTGGAAGTAGAGCTTTCTGGGTGTTGTAGGACAGACTACAGAATTTGCACCCAAGGTTTGCTTAGGGTGCTGGCCCAGACAGACCAGAAGCAACCCGTGCCACTGGGCTGGTGGAGTTCCTGCGTGCCTGGATCCGGTTGGTCCCAGTTACTCCCTGTGTTGGGACTGAAGCTCCAGTTTTCTTTCTTTTTTTTTTTTAAAGATTTATTTACTTATTATATGTAAATACACTGTAGCTGTCTTCAGACGCACCAGAAGAGGGCATCTGATCTCTTTACAGATGGTTGTGACCCACCCACCATGTCATTGCTGGGATTTGAACTCAGGACCTTCGGAAGAGCAGCCAGTGTTCTCTTAACCACTGAGCCATCTCTCTAGACCCTCTCTAAGATAAATTATAAGATAAATCTAGAAAAAAAATATTTTTGAATATACATATATGTATATATGTATATATATAGCAAGTCTTTATTTTTTTCTTAAGGAGTTAAGAAATCTAGTACACATAATTTAAAGTAAGTTAAGTACCTTGCTGCCCCGAGATCAAATCTAGGACCTCACACTCACTGCTCTTCCACCGAGCTAAATCACTAACCCCAAGTTAGGGTTTCATAACCACAATTTTATTTAGATTATTGTATTTAATAATTTTGATGAAGCTCCAATTTTCTTTTTTAATTGACTTTAAGTTTTATTGCATTGTGATGAAAAAAGATATATAATTTTAGTTTATCTGAATTTGTTAACATTTAAAGACATTTTAAGTAAATAGAATTATATCACATTCTTGTTTCCCTTTTGTACCCCAACTCCTCCCAGAGACTCCCCCTTTCAATACCTGTTATACCTTTCATTATTTTATCATATTCTTTAAAATTTATAAAATATTGTAACAATAAAAATGAATAGTATAAAAGTTGTTTGATATAAAACAAACAGTCTCATGTAGATGCTTGTCTGAAGCAATACTGAAAATACATACGGTTTTTTCAATATAAATTTTAAATAACTCCAGACATATTAGCTTTATATTTTAAAATAATACCTCACTACTAGTTTTTTTTAAATGAACATAAATAGATAAAGTCTTTTTGTTTATTTGTTTTGTCTTTAGTAGAGCTTAAAAATCTTGGCTCTTACTGTGGTACAAGCCCAAAATAAGAACAATTTTTAGACATTGGAGTTCATTGTAATAAGGCTGTATTTTAATGACCCACACATCACTAAAGGATTTTACCTCCCTAGTAGCTAAGATTTGATAGTTCTGCTGCGCCAAGGAGTGAATTGTAGGCACGATTTTTGGATACAGACTTCCTGCTATGGTCAAAGCTATTTGACTGGAGTGATTGTCTTCATTCTCAGTCCACAGAGAACAGGCTACATTCATTTAAGAAATGATGTGTATGCTGGGTGGTGGTGGCACACGCCTTTAATCCCAGCACTTGGGAGGCAGAGGCAGGTGGATTTCTGTTTGGGGCCAGCCTGGTCTACAGAGTGAGTTCCAGGACAGCCAGGGCTACACAGAGAAACCCTGTCTCGAGGGAAAAAAAAAAAGAAAGAAAGAAAGAAAAAAGAAATGGTGTGTATATTAAGATGGTCTATCAGTGAAGTAATTCACCAACTGTTTCAATGAACAATGGTTCTGCTTGGAGGGTGGCACAGACATTAGGTGAGGGTAAGAATCTGGTTCATTGGCTGTGATGGTTTTGAAAAGCATTCATCTCAGAGAAAGAGTAACTTATAAAGTCCTCTTCTTCAAACTTGATACAATAGTTACAAAATCAAGCAAAGCATTCTGTCTCACTCTTTGTTATTCTCTTACAAGCCACTTCCCAAGTTAATTTTCTATGTTTCTTTTGGCTGCATAAATAATTTTGAAATATGTAAGCTGTTCTGAAAACCAAAGAATAGTGTAAAAACATCAAATAAACAATCCTACTAATAGAGAGGCTGAGATAGGAGAAGCATGGTTTCAAAACCATTATGTGGTACCCAGCAAGATACTGTCGGGTACAAACAAGCAGAAATTGTATATGGATTGTACAATATTGGACCTATTTCTCCAATTATCAAATTAAAGAGACCACCAGATGATAGCCAACAAATTTCTAATTCCTCATACTGTTGAAGTGTCTGAAGACAGCTACAGTGTTCTCATATAAATAAAATAAATAAATCTTTTTTTAAAAGGAAAGGATTTTTAAAAAAATTTATCTTAGAAAGATCTTAAAACCAACCCCTCCACTATTACAAAATCTCAAACAGTTTAATTATGAGTAAACACATCTCTAAATGTCCAGTCTCCAAACAGAATGTCAATATTTGTGAAGTACAGCTATCCTTCATCTAAAGGAGCAATGAGTCCATTCAGAGACCGTGTTACAGTCAATTAGGAGTTAACAGGAATCAGAAACACGCCCAGAAGAAGAACTGCAGGAAATAGTAACTTCTAGAAAATTCCTAGTATTTTAAACCAAAACCCAGAACATACTGAGTTTTCCAAGCCATATAGGCTGGCTTAATGCTCCCACCTTCATTCAGCACCTGACTGAGAGCAGCGTTGCTGTCTCAGAGCCTATTAGCACTGATACAATGGGGCTGAGTTTTCAGAACATACTTACTGTATTACGCAAAAGGATCTAATTTAAAGTAAACAGAACAGATTTGTGGGGCAGAGGGTCACTGTGTGAGCAGGAAGTGAGAATGAGGAAGTAGGAAACCAAGGAAAGCTGTCAATCAACACGCAGCTCCCCTCACCAGCTGAACAATCTGACTGATTTTCTCTGGAAAGGCACCTGGCATTTAGTTGAAAAGTTTCTTTCCAAACTTCTGTAGTTCTCTGAACAAGAACAGTAAACAAGTTAAAATTTGCCACAAGCCCATTCCTAGGTATTAACCCAATATGAAATGAAAATTTATGTCAGACATTTAGTAGATATAATACTTCTCTGTAACTCATACAATCCAGAGTGGCAGCAAAGGTAGTCATGGAAGACTGGAACCAGCTGAGCTTCAGTGGAAACCATGAAGGGAAGAGAGGGCTACCCGGTGCAGTACCTCACCCAGAAAGGCTGCACGTTTAAGTCTTCTCAACTGCTGACCAAGTACGTGCTTTCTCAAACGCCCGACCGTGAGTAGGACCACCCCAGCAAACAAGAGCTCATGGCAGCTTTGTGGCGGACCCAGCCGAAGCTCCCTTCACCTGGGGTGTGAGTAAGTGGAGAGACTGGAGTGGGGCTGACTGTACTCCGAAGTACTGTCTACAGTAAGAAAGCTTAACTAACAGTCAACAGCCAGGTGCAAAGGTGTGAAACTCCATTCACACTAGAGAGGACTCAGGTCAGGGTTGCCAGACTCGTTGCAGCATTTTCTCTGTCCAACCACATTAGGGCAGTGACAGGCCTGTTGGTTTAGAATATTGTCTTTATTATTTGGCTCTGAAGTTATTGTATCGGCATCTTGTAAATTGTGATCTTATTATTATATAAACCTGATTGGATATTAAAGCCTTAAGAGTCATGCATTACCTACCCGGTCCTAGGGGCTAGCTAGATGAATGATTGTGGGGGTGTGTAAGGCAATGCATGATAGCAAGATGTTGCTGCTACCTGGGAGAAAATACAAAGGGCCTGCCAGGACTTAGTGTTGAAGCCAGGCAGTACTGGCATTAGAATGTGTTCTGGCAGGAAAAGGAGTTTGCGGGGTAGATTGATTTTTTTTTATAATTCCAGCAACACAGTATAAGGGTGAAAGCAGGGGTGACTTAAAAATACAGTAAATTTTCTAATTATATACACTTGTGTCTAAATAGCTTATAACAAACACTTGTCAAAGTTTGCAATTTTATACTTAACAAAGTTGATGTGCATATATATACATGTATTATATATAATTGTATTATTTACTGCATTATATATTTTTATGTTGTATTACATTTAGTAAAAATATAATTTTATTTTTTAATGCTCAAAAGAAATAAAATACTGGTTATGATCTAGAGTACTCTAGAGACAAAATGTTCTTTATCTTACTATAAAATAATGTTTTTGAGCCAGGCATGGTAGCTCACATCCTTAATTCCAGCATTTTGGGGGACCCAGAGGCCAGCAGATCTGTGTATGTGAAGCCTCCTGGTCTACACCATGAATTACATACAGGTCAAACAAGGCAACATATCTAGAATTTGTTTCAAAAAGCAAACAAATATAAAATGTTTCTCCCACAAAGGATACAATGTACTGTGCTAGTAGGGATAATAATGAAATAGAAAAATGAAAGTGGAGGAGACTCAAAGAATGACATGAAAAGGAGGGAGCCAATGCTGGATGACACATGGCTATCAACCCAGAATCACAGCACAGACCGAATAAGAGCTGGATCTCCAAGACCAGGAAAGATATGGACAGAGGCAGAGCACTGCACTGGCTGTTAATCCGAGAGCACATGAAAAGGAGTGTTCGCCTGCAACATTCCAAGTTTACTGTGAGGGCTAAAGAGAGAAGAGCTGAATCTGAGGGCAAAACGTCACACTCCTAAACAGTCTGCACCCCAAGGGCTAGGGTGGAAACACAGCCGGCAGAGGCAGGAGGGTATACAACAGAGGGGATGATAGAAAAGAAACACTGCAGGAGAAAAAGCTTTGAGACACCAAAGGGAAATAGTTATTCAGCTGATAATAATTGGTTAACAGTAATGTTGACTTCTTAGGAGAAATTAATTCTTTCAAAGAGAAACCATGTTAAGTCAAAAATAGAAACAGCATCAAGGGATCCTTTTTTAATTTTTTTAATGAGACAATGTCACTGTTTTATGTAGCTCTGGTTGTCCCAGAACTTGATTTGTATCAAATTCACAGATATCAACCTGCTTCTGCCTCCCAAGTGCTGGGATTTTGGGCATGCACCACCATGCGGGGCTAGATCTTGGGAGAACTAAATCAAATGATGCATATTGAAGTCCTTAAGTGTAAAAGTGTGACGAGTTTCCTTACACCCTCTCCATTCTAAAAACTACTGAGGAGGAGTATCTTTTAGTGACTCGTCGAAGACACAGGGCCACAAACATGAGGACATCAGTCTCCCAGCCCTCTACTGTTCTAGTTCCCAGTAACACTACAAATGAGCACTACTCAGTGTGCTGAAGGGGTGACCAACTATTCTGAAACAGCTAGGCAAGTCCTCTACAATCGACAGTTGTGGCCCAGTCTGTTCGTGCCCAGTGTGGGAACTCTGGGTGGGTATTACCATTTCCACCTGGTGCAAGTCTAAAAGGGGTTCATGACAAGAAGCCACATGGTACATTTATTCTGCAACACCTTATGCTGCCCTAAGACATTCTAGCTTTGTTTTCCCAATTTAACATACACTTGAGACATTGGTATTTGACAGAGATATATAATAGTTGCTTACCAAACAACTGGAAAAAAAAACATTCATTTCAACCGAATAAATATGTATGAACCGACACAATATTGAAGACAGGCTTAACAAACCAAGGACATAAAAAGCACTCTTCTAAATCTCTAACTCAAAGCCAAATTCTCCTCATGTTGTTATTCTCAGCTTTATCTTCAACAAGAACGTAGGTATTCTTTCAGAAGAGAATACCCCCATTTTCTGTATTTCCAGAAATACAGAAATTATCATAAAAGTTCAGTTTCCCACAGTGCCCTTTGAAATCCCAAGCAAGTATCTTCCAAATGTGTTGAGTTCCACAGGAGGACAGAAGCTACACAGGTGCCAAGTTCCACATGGGGACAGAAGCTATACAGGTACTAAGACATGGACATTTCTTTAAGTTTTCCTTCAAAATGGAAAGAAAAAGCAATAAGGGGGTGAGGAATGCCAACAAAAAAACAATTAAAAAAAAGTTGTTGTTTTTTTAAAAAAAGTATTTAGCAAAGCTATGAGGTAAAAGGACTGGGTAGGCCCTGAGCCATCCTACATCCACACAGGTACCTTCATGTTAGTGATAGAACAATGGAAGACAGAGCAGAGTGAGGGTAAGTGCCAGACTAGTCAGCCCATCCGGCATGCAGACTTAAGCAGCATACCCACCACCTCCATTCACCATCGCCCACACTGCCTTTTCCAAGTTCAATTTACAGAGCTCCAAGATCTTACAAGGGCCTCTTGCCACAGTACTCCTAGGACAGGCAGTGGGAAGGACAATATCTACACAAGGAGAGAAATTTGAGGACTGAGGTAGGGCACAGGTTGGCCAAAGGTGGTTTTTAAAAATAAAGAAGGAAAATACTTCATAAAGCTGTATATACCATGGTACTGAACAAGTTAGGAATCTTTTTTCTTAATTTTTCTTAAGCACTCTATTCAGAATTATATATCTAATGCCTGCATTTGTTTAAAAAAATACAAAAGCCTACAAAGTTATGTAGCCTTTTTTCTTTTAAAGTTAAAACTTGGAGCCAAGCCTGTGGCATGGGCTTGTCTTTCAAGCTGCATGGATATGGATGGCTGAGACAGACAGGACTCCAGTGCAAAGGCTGCCTGGGATACAGAGTGAGCAACTTAGACCTGACTAAACACAGAAGGAAAGAGCAGGAGGGTGGTGGTGGTGGTCTTGGGAGACGAGGCCAGCCTACTCTAAGCAGTGAGTTCCAGGATGGCTGGGGCTGCACACAGAGACCCATCTCAGAAAAAACCAACCAAACAAAAACAGGCAGCTGGGTGCTGTTTGGAGGGTGCTTGCCTCGTAGGCACCAGACCCTGGGCCAATATCCAGTGTTATGTGGAAGCTTGGTGTACTTACAAAATCTAGAGTTCAGATTTTTAGCAAAGACAGGATTCTCAGGAAATCCCAAGTAATCCCAACTGAGACCCAATTTTGCAGAGGCTAGTCAAAAACAGACTCTCTCTCAGGAAGAGGCCTCTTACCCCTAGAAACACTAAGTGTGAAGGTAGGACTCCTGAAGATTGCCAGGACTGGATGTACCCCAAATCTACACTCAGTGACCATCCCTGTGGAGCACTGAAGGAGCCTCTGCAGTGTTCCCAAGGGAGAGTGGGCGCACCCATCCACATCACATCAAACTACATACCTATCCCTTAGAAACTCCAGCCTGGCTTGGATAGAGGTTTTTTCAAATCCACATGTTACTGACAGATCAGGCTCCCTCCCCTATCACACTGACCTTCTCTCATTAGGAGATGCTGAACACTCTTTTGAAATTAAACAAATTCAAAATAACAGCATTTGTAAGACTAGCATGAGACCTTGCATGCCGATCTCTGAAGCTCTGTGGGAATAAAGCATTAATTGCTACTGTTTCCTCTCTCTTGTCCTCAGGAGGTGGACTACATTTCTGCATACAGTGAAAGACTACCAACAGAGTAATAGTTACCCCAATAACATATATAAATATGACTGCTGAGAGTGTAACACGGATTGTGGAGTTGCTGTACATAGGGATGGATAATCATAGTACTCCAGCTTTTAGGGAAAACTAGCTCCTGCCACAAACAGCTCCAATTTAAATGTTTGATTATCAGTTTCCATGTAGTAAATGGTACCATTCAAAATGTTAAAAAATTCTCGGTATAATAATTAGAAATCTAAATGTTAAAGATGTTTTAAGACCTATTTTCTAAAAGTTAAAAAAAAAAAAAAAGCCGGGTGGTGGTGGCGCACGCCTTTAATCCCAGCAGCACTTGAGAGGCAGAGGCAGGCAGATTTCTGAGTTCGAGGCCAGCCTGGTCTACAGAGTGAGTTCCAGGACAGCCAGGTATATACAGAGAAACCTTGTCTCAAAATAAAAATAAAAAAATAAAAAAATAAAAAAAACCCTATTACAGAGAGACCCAGCTGAAATAAAAGAGAGCCGCAGAACAGTGAGCTTGTCTAGGCTAGGCCTTCAGGAAGAGACATGAGGTGTCCTCAGGTGGGTCAAATGAACACACACACTGGTTGTCTTGAGTACAGACGCCAGCTCTTCTGGTCTGTGTGAGTGCAGCGCTCCTCAGCACTCCCCAGATTCTGAATGCATTAAGAAGAAAAACATTACTACGGACTCACAAGTGAAGCTCTCTAGCCTCTGTTCTTGCTCCATTTCCAGGTGAGGACTGGAAGTACGACAAGTTGTTAAGGGTTGCACAGAGCTGAGAACTATGCCGAGCCTGGCAGCCTGCATGGGAGGTAAAGGGAGGTAGCAGCAACAATGGAAGATGTGAGGCTGATGGAGGGACGGACGCTCATGGGATCACTCTTCTCAGCAGCAAGACACGAGTAATGCTTAGACAGGACATCATTCTGCAGAGCCTGCCCTCAACAAGCAGAAGTCTGAGGAGGAAGTACACATCGGGGAGGCTGTGGAACCCTCTAGGCAAGGCCACTGAGGGACCCAAATAAGCTCTTAGACCAACAGGGGAGTTTTACAAAACTTCATCTCTAAGGAAAGTGAAGGTAAACAGGAGACCAAAAGAACTGAATGGATGGGAGAGAAACAGTCATTACCTATCTTTTTACAACAAGGAAGAACTGGGCCTGCTAGATGCTCAGCAGGTAAGGGGTTAAAGACAGTTGCTCCCAAGCCTTGGGTCTGAGTGCCATCCCTAACTCTCTCAGGCTATCCTCTGATCTCAATGTGAGCATGATGCATTGCGACACCACAGACAGACAACAGCACGAACATGCTTGCGATGCTTGCCCACACACACACAGAATAATAGCGTTACTGATTCACTCCTTTTAAAAAATCTGCTACTGAAGCTAAAGCAATCCATTACAATATCCTGAAAGTCATCAATTCCATTTTTCTTACAACACTGACAAAGTCTGGTGTGAGTAAGGTTCTAATAGTTTACTATAATTTTTCACTGAGTTCAAGTATCACATAATAAATTCTGATATGGTAATTAGGACAGCAGTCACTGGTTGAAGCCCTCAAAAGGAAACTGCCAGAGTGCATTTTGCTAAATCAAGTCTCTTCCTGGCAGTGGCCGTCCGCAAACTGCAATCCTGTCACTCCCTGAGGCAGGATCTACTTTCTTTTTCTTTCTTTTTTTCCCCCTATTTTTTTTTTCTGATAGGGTCTCCTAGTCTCATATAACCCAAGCTGGCCTTGAACTTGCTAGTACTAACAACACAGGATAACCTTGGGTCCACCTGCCTCCCCACTTCTGAGTGCTGGGATTCCAGGCACAAGCCACTGAACCCAGTTTATGAGGGGCTGGGGATTGAACTTGCTAGTACTAACAACACAGGATAACCTTGGGTCCACCTGCCTCCCCTTCTGAGTGCTGGGACTCCAGGCACAAGCCACTAAACCCGGTTTATGAGGTGCTGGGGATTGAACTTGCTAGTACTAACAACACAGGATAGCCTTGGGTCCACCTGCCTCCCCACTTCTGAGTGCTGGGACTCCAGGCACAAGCCACTGAACCCAGTTTATGAGGGGTTGGGGATTGAACTTGCTTCTCCGCAAGTAAGCACTCCACCAACTGAGCCATATCCCCAGCCTGCAAATTCGACTTTTTCACGTGTCCTGGAAATCTACCATATAAAACAAAATCAGTATCACTGCTATAATGGCCACTAAACTAAATAAAAGTGACTCGCTAGATGTCTTCCCAAAACTACCATGACAGTCCCCCAGGGATAAGGGCTTTATTTATACCTTTGGGTCCTGGCATATTAACTATTCCTCATTATACACTTACCACTTCCCTTATATCTCTTCAAATGTGGCAGTATTGCTAAAATAATAAACTTAAGAAACAGTTTGAACATGTTGTAACATTCCTATCACTAACAAATGGATAGATTTCCTGGAAACCCACAGCTCATTTGACACACTGAAAGATTATATGCAGATTCAATTTTTGTAACTCGAACAGTTTAAACATAGTTTGGAAAATATTCATTTAAGAAATCCTTAGTATAACTGATTCTTTGATAAAATTGAACGTGTAATTGAGTGTATAAAATTGAACATACACCAACATGAAATGAATAAATCATCCTTGATTAATCTGGTTTTCTAAGTCTGGATTTCTTTAAAGTTTGTTCATCTTTGACAGCTCTCTAAAAACCACCTTCAAGGCCAGGTAAGGTAGTGTGTAACTGAAATCCCAGCAGTCCAGAGGCTGAGGCAGGAGGATGGCAAGTTGTAGTTACATTTAGAGTAGAGGGCAGGCCCTGTTTCAAAATCAAAGCAGACAAATGAACAAAAAGGCTTGTTAGAAACATGGTACCAAAACAACTCCTATGAGACTAAACCAGAACAGTGTGATTTATTGGAGCAGCATACACAAGTAATCCACTGTATCCTGCACCCTGGTTGGCTCTTGAGGACAAGAGCAGAGAACAAAAAACATTTACCATCATGGGGTGATTAGGCTAAGGTAGGGCCAACCACTCCATGGGAAGAGCATGCCCTAGAGCAGGGCTTCAATAGCCCTTTCACAGAGGCTGCCTAACACCGTCAGAAAGCACGGACACTTACACTACGGTTCCTAACAGCAGCAGAATCACAGCTATGAAGTAGCAATGAAATAATCTTCTGGCTGGGGGTCAGCACAGCAGGGGGGGAAGACGGAAGCACTGCTGTACAGGCAACCGTAACAGCTGGAAGCAGAAAAGAGATTGGGAATCTGTTCTGGGACCATGGGCTGTCTGGATCCTAGGCCCAATATTACTGTGTTTGTTTTGCCTAAGGAGTGAAATAAACTATAAAATACAGATAGAAAACACTCAGTGTTCTTGCAGGACTCTACCATGGCCACACAAGAAGGGGGGGGGAGCCTCAGAGCTGGGAGACAGGGGGAGGAGCCTCAGAGCTGGGAGACAGAGGAAGGAGCTCTAGGAGTTCCAGGCCAAGCTAGGTTACAGAGTGAGACCCCCATCTCAAAAACAAAACCAAAAATGTTTAAAAAGCTAAATAATGCATGTAGTCTTTGTCGTAGTAAGTAATAATATGTTATTTATGTTGTTGCAACAAAAATAAAGATAAGCTTAACCGTGTGCTAAGGTGATAAATTTTAAAATTATATAATAAAAAATATAGAGTAAAAAGCACAGGACAATCTAGAATTGTTCACAATATACTTAAGACAGCAACATCAAATGTACAAGGGTAGTACTAGGCTTATAAAAACTTCTAGTGTGCATACAAAGCCTGGTTTTGTTTTATGACCCACTAATCACAAACACTGTGAGAACACTTGAGTCAGAAGGCAGGAGAGCCCTGCTGCAGGCTCCCACCAGGCCAGACCATCATCACAGGGACCTCTGAGAAGTCTAGTCTAACCCTGGAGCTTTCTAAGGAGTTAGTGCTAAACACTAGAGTCTAGTATTTAATAGTAAATAAGTAAAATTTGGTGGTTACCAAAATATAAATATTCACAAATATACTGTATATCCGTGTAAATCTTTAATATTAAAGTACTATGAAAAATACCAGGCTAAATCACATCCACTATAAATCAACCTAACCAAAAAAATAGAAAATCAGTCAATCAGATACTAAATTAATAGGCAAGAAAAGCAAAACAACAAAAATACAACCCAGACATATGAGTACATTCATTTTGAAACCCTACAAAGAAAAAAATTCCAAACAATTTAAAATAGTATTTCTGGAAACCAGAATCTACTCTAAAATTCTCAGACACTCAAAGATCACCTGCCCATAGAAAACATTTGCCGAAGCTCTGTTATTAGAAAAGGGCAAGGAATGGGTTATTAGCACAGGAGCTAGAAGGAAGTATGCAGTGTTCAGAACTGTTGAGCCCAGTTGGAAATTATGCAGAGTAGAACACCCTTCAGGTTCAAAAAATGCCCCCAAACAAAGTGGCACAAATACTAACTTAGGTAACTTTATGATTTAACTGGGGCCACTCGTATAAGCTAGGGCAACAGGGTCCGCCCAGAGAGGCTGTGTCCACCTTCCAGAAAGCAGCCAACACTGGTGGACACAGGTGGGTCACCATCAGACAGCAGATGCACACTGCAACACACAGGCTACACTACCATTCCAGACGCTTCTTTCTTTCCATTCCAGCCTGGCAACATCTGTCTGATTTCCATTGCTCCATCTCTCTCGTTCTAGCTCCCAAGTTTCAGAGAAAAAGGCAAAGCACGTGCTCTGGTCTCTCGCACAGCATGTCTGCCCCATCCATGTGACTGTCACCTTTCTCACTCATTGTTTGCTTCCTTTATACAGCTTAACAGGATTGCATTGGGTGACTTTCCTCATGGACAGATGCTTGAGCTTCTCTTAAGAATAAGCCACTATAAACATTCATACACAAAGTGTTCTGGACACATTCTTACATCCTGAAAGAAATGCTGAGCAGTATGCCAAGTGTATTTTGCTCTCCAGACACTCTCTAAGGAGCTGGCAACTGTGGCAGTGTCTGCTCACCTCTCTTCCCCTGCACTGGGTGTGTCATATTCTGTCTATGTAGAGTCAAACTACAATCAAATCACCAGGTGGTGGTAGCACACACCTTAGATCCCAGGACTCCAGAGGTAGAGACAGGTGGATCTCTGAATTTGAAGCTACTCTGGTCTACAGGATGAGTTCATGACAACCAGCTACACAGAGAAACCCTGTCTAAAAAAAAAATAAAAATATAAAATCTGTATGTGCCTGTTTTAGTCAGGGTTCTCTAGAGTCACAGAACGTATGGTAGTCTCTGGATAGTAAGGGAATTTCTTGATGTCTTACAGTCTGCAATCCAACTCCCAACAATGGTCAGCAGTAACTGTGAATGAAAGTCCAAGGATCTAGCAGTTGCTCAGTCCCACAAGGCAAGCAGACAGAGAAGAGAGCTTGCATCTTCCATCTTCAGATGGAAGATGTCCAATGTCCTTATGTAGGTCTCCAGCAGAAGGTGTGGCCCAGATTAAAAGTGTGTGTCACTACTCCTTGGTCTTGCTTTGTCCCAGATGACCTTGAACTCAGTTATCTCCCTGTCTTAATCTTCTGGGATTCATATCCACTATGCCTCAAGATCTCCAGGTCAGAAATTTGTATCTCCCAGCTTCCAGATTAGGATCACAGGTGAGCCTTCCAATTTTGGATTATAGTTCATTCCAGATATAGTCAAGTTGACAACCAGGAATAGCCACTACAATGCCTAAGTATGCTGACACACACCTTTAATCTCAGCATTTGGAAGAAGAGGCAGTTGGATTTTGGAGTTTAAGGCCACATTTCTTGAAATGAGTTAGTTCTCACAAAAGGAAGATGTTATAAAACTGCAAATAGTGGCCCCTTAATCTCTTTGGCTTCCTGGCTCACCATATGATACCTCAGCACACATTCCCACTTCTGTGATGACATTAGCTGCAGGTCCTTGACAATGGCCAAGAGATCTGGCTAGCTGACCTAGATAACTATCTTCTTTAAAATATATATTATTATGCATATGGGTGTTCTGCCTGCATATACACCACTTGCATCCTTGTAAAAGCCAGATACGGTGTCACCATGTAGTGACAGGAATCAAACCAGGTCTCCTGGAAGAGCAGTCAGTGCTCTTAACCACTGGGCCATCTCATCAGCTCCTCTCTTTTCTTTATAAAGCACTCAGCAAGGAAAATGGAGTAATACAAGTATCCAACTCCATTATTTCAAAACTACCAACTGTCTGTTATTTGAATTTTGAATTAAAGAAAGTTTTTTGCTTGGCTAGAAATTTGCTTATGTCAAATAAGCAAATTAGGAATAGCTCTTTTAGAAACCCAGAAAGGACTGATTTGTAGGTTAGGGAGATGGCCCACTCTGAACAAGTGCAAGGACTCAAGTTCAGATGTGCAACACGTACATGAAAACTGGAACCCCATCTGTAGCCCCAGCATTAGCATGGCAGACACTAACTGAAAGATCCCCAGAGCTCATGGACCAAGCAGCACAGATAGTCCTAGCAATAAGCCCCAGGTCCAGAGCATCCGAAGGAAACAACACTGCCCTCTGGCTTCCATGAAAGTGTGCACACATATGTGCATTTACTACAGATAGTAGAGGTGGGCATACTTGGAAATCAGAAGGATGCAGAATATGCTATTTCAGCAAAGCCTTTGCAAAGTGAACAATTAATATACAACTAAAATAAGATTCAGAAGATGAAAGGTTCCATGTTAGTCCAGCTGTAATGATGCCATGAGACAGAATATCTGAACAGACTGGTGCTCAGATCACAGTGACACTGCTTAGACCTGAGAGGTGATGAAAAACTCAAGATGGCCTTCTATGTTGTTACACAGCAAAGAGCATCCTCACACATGCTCAGGTATCATACTACCTAGAAGTCACGGTACTTCTTTTAGGAACCCTGCCTTTAGGGAGCCTTGAAATATTCGTACAGTTAGCCTTCTATACCAGAAAGCTCTCCATCAGAAAAATAAAGCTGAGGAGTACAGTCAGGGAGAGAAAACACTCACAGGAAGGGAAGCTGCAGGCACACACAACTGTGCACTCAGCTTTGACTTCACCTGAACTCTGCATCACACTCTGAATTTTTCTTTTATATTCAATAGCTTTGTTTTGGTTTTATACTGGCTACAGCTAACTAAAGTGATTTCAGGACTTACTAATGGGTTAAAAATTTCAATTTGAAAAAAAATAAAACCTGCTAAAGAAATGAGAGTGGAGATGATGGACGGAATATCTCTGAATTCTGTGAGGTTATAAAACACGAATGCAACATTATCTTAAAGGTTTATGGTTGGGTGGTTTACTTTACACTAAACTTCCGTATTAAAAAAAAAAAAAGAACAATGAGCTTCAATCTTAGCTAACAGGCAAAGTCTACTCACTTTAGCCCAAGGTGACCGTGTTAGGGGGGCAGATCAGTCCCACACTTATTTAATGCAATTTCCTGTTCAAATCTTTTTCAGGTGTATCTCTCATCTTCCACCAGGAGGCTCAGGGCTCGGGGCTCGGGGCTCGGGGCTCAGGCAGAGAAGAGCTGCTACCCTCAGTTCTCCGTGGTGCGGAAGCTGGGCTGGCCAGCTTCTGACCCTGAAGCAGCCCCCAGCTCCAGCTGACACCAGCAGCATACAACCATTCATCTAAATTTTCAAAACTACATAATTGATTTTTCCACTTATCATGATGGGATGGCTTTCTACAGCAAATGGGCTCATACAATCTTATGCTCTGTACACCATAACAATGACCAGTGGAGGAATCAAAAATGCACTGTAGGTATTTTTTTTTTTAATTTTTTATTTATTTTTTATTTTTTGGTTTTTCGAGACAGAGTTTCTCTGTGTAGCCCTGACTGTCCTGGAACTCACTCTGTAGACCAGGCTGGCCTCGAACTCAGAAATCCGCCTGCCTCTGCCTCCCAAATGCTCAGATTAAAGGCGTGTGCCACCAACCACCCGGTGGTATTTATTTTTTAAGACTTAGAAATCAAAACTCCTTCAATGAATGAAAAACCAAAACAAACAAACAAACAAAACCACTAATGAAAGTCTTCTAATAGTTCTTATTTTATAGATATGTATTCTTAACATCTTGATTCTTAGAAACTCTATAGAGAATATCAGCCCATCTTTCAAAGAAAATCTTATTTCTGATCTATTAGAAATGACCTGTAAATCTGATATATTTCTATTTCTGTGAGATAACAGAGAGGGAACACTGAATCTAACTAAATAAGTACATCAAAATGTAGTATTTATTATGATGCACTGATCAGTATTACTCAAAATATTTACTACAAAATTAAATCTTTGAACACTTCTCATACCTTTAATTAATCTGGCAATTTTGAACCATCCATCTTTCCAAGCAAAATAAGCTGAATTGCTTTAACATATTTACAGACACACACACACATACACATACACACACACACACACACACACATACACACACACACACATACGCTTCTTTCATGATTCTGCCTGATGAAATGGAATTTTTTCAGTCCAACATTCCAGGCACTGAGTTGAGAAGAATGGCTCCCATTTCTACAGCAGTGCAAATAGACATATGTAAATTCGTTCATGGGCAGAGTCATTAGATAAAAAGTTTTCAAAAAAACACATTAAAAATCCAAAATCTGGGGGCTGGGGAGATGGCTCAGCGGGTAAGAGCACTGGCTACTCTTTGGAAGGTCCTGAGTTCAAATCCCAGCAACTACATGGTGGCTCACAACCACTCGTGATGAGATCTGATGCCCTCGTTTGGGACGTCTGGAGACAGCTACTGTGTACTTATATATAATCAATAAATAAATCTTTGGGAAAAAAATCTGACTGTTCTTCCACAAAGTCTAAAACTGAGGCTGTTGCTATCATTGGAGCCCACAACCCCAAAGTAAACAGGCAGGAAAGTGTGGGGCTCTGATGCTGCTTCCGCCTCACAACCAAGCGGGTGAGTGTGCCTCTCGTTTCACGGGCTGGCATTGGCCTAGGCACCAGGGTTTCAACCATCATCTGGCTCTTTGAGAAGCAGCAGGAAGGTTTGCCCTAAGTTGGAACCACAGGCAATCAACTAACATGGACTGATTCCTTCCGCTTAATCTGTTTCAGTGAGACAGCCTAGCAGACACTGTCCACATCACATCTCAGGCCTTGAATACAATGGTCACAACTGGGTCAGAATACAACCCAACTAGTCCGTGTGACAATTAGACATGCAGTTATCTAGTCAGACCTGTCAATGCAGTATGCCATTCTGAGCATTTCAGGTGCTCTGTACAATTATTTCTAAAAGCTAAGACATTGTAGAACGTAGCCTGCAGCTTGAGCTGTTGAGTCACAGTAGCCACTGCCATTGCAGAGTAGGAAACCCACACGTCTGTCCACGAGGCCTAACTATGCAAAACCAGAGCTAAAGGCAAGGGTAGATGTTCAAGGAACATAGTTTATGGCTTTTAAAAGAACACTTATAAATAAAAAAAAAATAATCTCACTGATTTCTTACCGTAAGTCTATGATGTACTATTCAAATATAAAGACCTTATAAGTTTAGAATGTATTCCTAAGATCAACAAAGTATAACAAAACAACGTCTAGAGGCCCAGCTCTTACAGTGGCAATCCTGAAGACAAGACCAAGTTAACAAAACAATGTCTACAGGCCCAGCTCTTATAGTGGCAATCCTGAAGACAAGACCAAGTTAACAAAACAATGTCTACAGGCCCAGCTCTTACAGTGGCAATCCTGAAGACAAGACCAAGTTAACAAAACAACGACTATAGGCCCAGCTCTTACATGACGATCCTGAAGACAAGATTAAGTTAACAAAACAATGTCTACAGGCCCAGCTCTTACAGTGACAATCCTGAAGACAAGATCAAGTTAACAAAATGCTATTTAAGTAAGCTTTGCTAGAAGCAGTCTGATGATGCTGGCTTAATACAGTCAGACCAACTTACTCTGGTCTACAGAACCCCCAGTGGATGAGCTAGGATTCGGGCCAGGCAATGTTTCCAGTCTATATGCCTTTAACCAGTAGGCATGCTATGTTCTTCTCACAGGGCCAAACAGTTAATAGGTGATGTGGGAAGTCTTTTATAAGTTTCTTAATGTTTTAATATGCATTTTAGAAAATACATACTATATGGTAATTCTTCTCTGTGTGCATGTGTGTGTGTAAAAGTATGTGCGGGTATGTGTGTATGCGTGCATGTATGCAACAATGCACATGTGGAGGCCAGGACACAATCTGCATTCATCATTCTCTCCTTCCACCATGTGGGTTCTGAGGATTGAACTCGGTTGTCAGGATGGGCAACAACTGCCTTGAACTCCTGAGCCATTTTGCCAGCACTATTCTTCCATATTTTACCTAAATGTTAATACCATATAAGACTAAATTCTCAAAAATAGTTAGAACAATTACCTAGTTTCTAAAAGATTTGGGTAAACTTGAAAGCTTTCTACCTACCTACTGTCTAGACAGCCACCATCTCCCACCATATTTTGGGAAGTATGGGAGAAATCCAGTGTGTTGGAAATATTAATTAAATGCATTTAGCACCTGACAGGAGAAGAAAGATCCAAGCCTCTCAAGATCACTGAAAAGTAACTATCATGTGGTTGTACACAACCTTTCTAAGAATGGTCTAGACACCAGTGCTTGACAGCGGTGTCATGCTGTCTGCCTGCTAGCTTACGTTGCCAATGACAACAGCATCTGTTGTAATTTCAGTTTCCTGAAGACAGTAGCAGAGAAAAGGAACTCTGGCTAAGCAGATAACCCATGGCAGTAATCTCAGAACTTGGTAGGTGGAGGCAGGATCAGTACTTCAAAGGTAGCCTCTACCATATACTGTTCAAAGTCAAAATGGACACCAACAGAGACCTGACTCAAATAAAACACCTCCATGTACTGGTTATATACAGCATGCCCACCATGAGGGGAGGAGTAGGGGATATACTTGTGCTCATTCTAACCTTTAGTATGTATAGTCACCAAGTTATTTGCTTTTTTCCTATATAAAACTAAATTTCTCATTCTACCAACTGAGATAGTTTTGTTATTATCTTACGGAGCAACTAAAATGGCTACAAAGATGACCAACAGCTGGTTACGCACTGAAATACTGTCTTCCCACATTAATTTTCCCAGTGAAGGATATAAAAGTGTGTCAATGATTACAAAGTTTATAAATAACTCACTCTGGTTCAAGAGAAGGTAGATTATTTTAAGGGTTTTGAATATGCAAACATGGCTACTTAAGGCATAGCCTGTCTTCTATATATAAGACAGAAACAATGTCAAGGAGGTTCTTGATACAAAATAAAAAGAAATTAGGAATCAGTGCTGCTGTGCACCAAGAAATAATTGCCGACCTGCAAGCCACACCCCCACACTTTAGACATTGTCTGCAGGGGATCTTAGTAGTTTCAGGAACTGTGTTTGAGCAAATTCTTAATTATTCATCTCTTTATTTTTTAATTAACTAATAATTCTGTGTATATGAGGGATGCTTGTTTTATGTGTAGGAGTGTTCTGCCTGCATGTATATATATGCATTATTTGCACGGCTAGTGACCTTGGAGGAGAGCAGAAGGCATCAGATCCTCCTAACCACCGTGGAGGTACAGATGGGTGTGAGCCACCATTAGAGTGATGAGAATATAATCCAGGTCTTCTGCAAGAGCCCAGTGCTCTCAGCTGCTGAGCTGTCTCTCCTGCCCTTGATTCACTTCCCATACTTTACGTCCTAAATTATACCAGTCACTAAGAAAGATTCATCTTCACAAGAATCCACTTTCACCACTCAGTGGAGACACATGCCTTTAATCCCAGCACTTGGGAGGCAGAAGCAGGTGGATTTCTGAGTTCGAGGCCAGCCTAGTCTACAGAGTGAGTTCCAGGACAGCCAGGGCTACACAGAGAAACACTGTCTCAAAGAAAAAGGGAAAAAAAGAATCCACTTTCACTATCTATTAGTATTACAATGTTCCAGGCACCATGCTAGGCAAAAAACCACAAGATTTCTGAGCCCAGGGCTTGGAATTCATGTGACCCTTAGTTAAAGGCTGAGGGCCCTCCACAGGCTCCACTGTCCACTGCACACTCTCCAAGAGAAAAGCATCAGCTCAGTGCCTAACAACAGAGTTCTGCTACCGAGTACAGCGCTGGGAAGGGCTCTAAAGCAAGGCTTTGTTTCTTCTCTTTGCATTTGTAATTTCAGAACTATTAGAACTGACTGCAAAAGCCAGGCTGGCCTTGAACGCAGAGATCCACCTGCCTTTGCCTTCTGAGTGCTGGGGTTAAAGATGTGCACCACCACACCAGGCCTCCTCCTTTCTTTCTTTCTTTCTTTCTTTCTTTCTTTCTTTCTTTCTTTCTCTCTTTCTTTTTTTTTTTTTTT
>NW_022196896.1:42349433-42349720 GCF_008632895.1 Mastomys coucha
TTTCTCTATATAGCCTGGCTGTCCTAGAACTCACTCTGTAGACCAGGCTGCAGGTCTCTTTCTTAATACAGAATGAAATGATCCCCAGAATTTGCTTTAAACTCTTACTCTTTTGGCTTTGGTTTGGGATTGCTTCTCTTCCCTCCTTGTCAGCCTCCCAGCTCAAATGGGCAGTGAACTGATGCATAGTTGAGGCTGACCCAAGTGTTGACCTTCCCATCTTCTTACCTTCACCTAGGTAAGATCCTAGGATTACAGGCATGTTCCTGCCTCCATTAGTTTGGGGG
>NW_022196896.1:42349730-42367465 GCF_008632895.1 Mastomys coucha
GAGAGAGAGAGAGAGAGAGAGAGAGACTGAGACTGAATATGAATCCTATAGAAGTACTTTCATCAGTCTACACTAGAAACTAAGACTTTCAGAAGGTACAGAAACAAGAGGCCATCCCACTACATTCTCTCTTTAACTTGATTTTAAATTTTAATTTCCTATTGTTTAAAACTGCTCCAAACAGACAGGAGAAATGTCTAAGGACATCAGAGAAGAAGAGGGATCTCCAAAAGTGTGGTACTAAGACTGTAGATACTAACACTCATTGACCTATAATATCATAATTATCAAATGTAAAACAATTTTATTATGTTATTCAAGCTTACAGAGGTGATAACAAACGCAAAGATGAACTTGACATAATGAAGTTGATATGGAGATGAAAACTAACCAACTGAGAATAGAACAGATGTTATCTACCGTTTCCCAAGTATCTCAGAAGTTCTCATTCAAGTCCAGGTCAAGGGCTGTTAAGTATAAACATGCATGTCTTCCTCTGACACACACCATGATGTTTTGAGGCAGGTTCTCTACATAACCCTGGCTGGCTGGGGCTCACTATATGGACTAGGCTGGCCTAGTCCACAGATACTGTGTCTCTGAGTGCTTGGAATAAGGGTTGATGCCACCAGTCCCAGCACATGGCTTCTTGTAAGTTAAAAATCAAAAACAAACAAACAAAAAAAGCATGCAACCTTGTTTTCTACACAAGATCATATAAGTAGTATATCGTAAAAGAATCCTTTAAAAGTTAATACTCTGCCCATTGCCAGCTTAAGGCATCCTCTAACTCCAACATCTCTTCCTTCTACTACTGAAGAGGTTTGTTTTTTCATTAAAGATACAAAACCCCAACTACATATGAGGAGGAAGACGAGAAGAGAAGAGGAGGGGAAGGAGGAAGAAGAGAAAGAAGAGCTTTGTATGGTCAGGAGACACCACAGGCATGCATACACTGGAAGGTGAGTACCCATGACAATCATAAAGAGAGAAGGCCATCAATAAGCAAGGATTCATTCAGAACTGATGTCACCAGAGCAAGGACCCGCCAAGCAAGGGAAGACAGGTGGCCTTCAGTCTCCAGGGAACTTTTACAACCATGAAATCTCCATGTTCCTAACAATAAACCAACTGGCTAAAACGAAGAATCATAAAAGAACATAGAAGTTTGTATCTAAAACGTTTTGTGCCTACAGAAATGAAGGGAAACAAATAGGACTTAGTCCCCAGATCTCATAAAGACTATTGTTCTGTTGGGAAAGGAGGAGATACTCATGTTGCCATAGGTCCATCTCATGTCCAGGAAACAACCTAAAGCTGTTAAGCATTGTGTTCAGGAATTCTAGACAGTGAACCAGGAATGTAGGGGGCCATTTGCCTTTTCCCACTATAGTTTTGATTAAATCTATCCAAGTCAGAGCACAGACTCTTCTTAGTTAACATACTAATCCCTTTCAATTAACTGTTATCACATGCTTCTGGATTGATAAACCATGCTGGACATGCAGTCTGTGACTCAGGGTCCCCTCACCCTGACTCACTGTGGGATAGGCTGTCTTAGTAATGCTTCACAACTGTCTTTCCTGCTAAAAACTCAAATCTGAGTTGATATGGCACATCATGAATGGCACAGACGGCCCTCTACAGTCCCCAGGATGGTGCCATAAAAGCTCATCTCTCTTACTACTATGCATTCCTATTTCAAGATTTAAAAGCAAATATGAAATATTAATGAAATGAAAACAAAAAAAAGACAGTGAATTGCACATATAGCTAGATAGGTGGATCCTAAAACACCAACACAGCACCTGTAGCACACCCTAGCTCCTGAAAATGCTGTGCTGCAGTGGCAACAGCCAAGCATGGCAGGACCAGGAGGAGGTCCTCTGTCCACAAGTGTGCTACACCTCACCGTAATTCCTCACAGTCACATTGTCACAGTGTGACCAGAGTGAAGCACAGGTGACAGTATGACACAGCCAGTGCTCCTGAGTTATCGATCATATTTAAATATAACTGTTGGGAATACGAACATTTCTAAAGGGTTCATGTTTTACGAGGTACATAGCAAAACCACCTTAGACATGTCTTTCAGTGATATTTATAAATGTTCTTCTAGTACTGTGCTAGCCTCAGCAGTACCTGTAAACTCCACAAACAGCTTCTAAGCATTATTATCTCGTAACTATATCTAAATATCTCATCTGTCCCTGCACATCTGCTGAGTCCCCAGCAAAGAATGTTCTATATAAACTTTCCCATCACTTCTGAGCTAATCAGGACATTCTATTCCCCAGGTAAGCACAGGCTAATATACCTGACCACAGCCATCCTCTATCCTCAGTGAACAGACTTTTATCTGCACCTGAGAGATAGCACAAATCTCAGAGTCAGCTTAGCCCTGCCTCCCCCCAAGAGCTGCTAACGATCCGATTTACTGCAGCTCTCTGAGGAAACCCACTTTACCAGACTAGCTTCCAAACCCAAAAGAGCAGATACCTGATTTCGGTGAACTAGTCCAACCATTCATAGCAAGAGCTGCATTTTTTTTCCTGAGAAAATTATTGAAGAATAAGCCACAGATTGAACTAGTCAAAAGTAGCATCTAGTCTTCTACATTAATAAAAGAGAAAGGGGGGGTTGTTTTAAATTATAATCAAGCCACCCAAGAGATTTAACAGTGAGTTCCCATTAGATAGTTCTCTGACAGATCTAAGTATAACCTCCCTGTGGAGAATAACAGTGTCTGTTTCTAAGGCCAACACTTCGATATGTCAAGCAAGCAGACAATCTTCCAGGTTAAGGAAATGTGAATTCTAGGTACTTTAGTCTTCAGCTATTTTCAATATAATCTAAATGTTCTACCACCTCCAAGTAGTTAGAATAACTTCTTTTTCCTCCTTAAAAGTCAGACACTTTACTGATTTAAATTACCCTGTTCTCAGTCTTCTGCAGAAAACATGACTCCCAGCCTCACCAATGATTGCATGGAGCCACACGGACACAGAAGGACAGATATCCCATAATGAAACTATACATCAAATAATCGGCCTGTTGAGAATCATAGAATTAAATCTACTGGGTGCTAAAAAGATTATCAAAAACATCCTCTAATGTAACAAAATGGGAATATATTTTCCCTAAACAGTTGACAAAGAACATTCAAAATAGCTTCTCATAGACTAAGGGTGCCAGTGACCCTGTGTACTCCTGGACAGTGCATTAACTGGCAAAGAGGGAAGGCTAAATCAAAAGCTGAGCCATAGAGAATCCCAACATACAGGCAGTTCTTGTCTTCAGGACTAACCTCTTAAATAGCCAGCCCTTTAGAAAATCCTCATTTAAAAAATTAAAACAATTTACTTTAAATTAAAATTGCAGAGACCTAACTAAGACTGACAGAACCTCGACATGGGTCAATGCTAACCATCGCAGCAAATAAAGGGGTGATAACAATAGGAGGCATTTACAGAAACAGGCCACGAGGCCACCTATACAAATGTTTTACTAAACAGCACTGCAGGGCGTTGATAAACTCCATAAACAGCTTCTAAGCATTATCTTGTAATTACATCTAAGCATTACAAACTGCTTTCACAGACTTGAAAAGCAAGCAAACTACTGCATTCGAGAGTCTCCAAATTTTGCTGGAACTTGAAATTAGTATCTTCCAAAGATACCCACAAGTTTTTTGATTCTCTAAGCAATGATTTAAACTCTGCATGTTAGTAACATCATCTCATAAGAGTGTCTAAGAGCAAAACCGCACAGATCTTATTTGATCTAGAGGCAAATTTGAAAAGATGGTACCCAAGAGTCCATCAGCTGCTTCTGCACAGCAGTTTTCTTTATGTCTCTGCTTATGCATTTCTCTCCACAGGGCTGGGGACTGAACCTAGGACCTTACTAGTCATATAATAACTATGCCACTGAGCTACATGTTTTGTTATTTAGTTTGAGACAGGGTCTCACTGAATTGGCAATCTGGCTTTGAAGCTGAAATTCTCCTGCCTCAGGCTCATTCCCAAAGAGCTGGGATTACAGGCTTATGTATTACCCCGCATGAGAGATTTCTTAACAAGAGTGAGATCAAGCATTGTACTATCTCCACAATGACTACACCACTACCTTCTAGGCTATTGGATCCATCCCCAGCCTCAGTGCTAGACTTCACATGCTAAAACACTGCTGTGGGCAAGGGCTCTGCCTACAAATCTTGATGCCTGGTGGCACTTAGCCCAAGGGTTCATCACAGATCAGAACCCACATATCTCCCACAAGCCTCTTGAAGAATCTCCTTTTTAAAAGTCTATTCCTAGTTGGGTGGTAGTAGCACACACCTTAATCCCAATATGAGGGAGGTAGAAGCAGGCAGATCTCTGTGAGTTCAAGGCCAGCCTGGTCTACAGCCTGAGTTCCAAGGCAACCAGAGCTACATAGAGAAACTGGTCTGGAAAACAAAAACAAAAGTCTATTTCTAGGCACATCCATATTCTTTTCTAAGCCTCTACAAGTCTACCTTGGAATCTGATAGGCAAAATAGATTACAAATGCATTCTAAAATTTGCTAATTCTAGGAACGGAGACAAGTGTCACCCAGGTTTGCAGTATCTCTCAGAAAAGGGCTAAGCCACTCTGGGCTTTCAGAGCTGCTGCTCTGGGCAGAGTTCTGGTTAGACAATGAACCAAGAATTCCACACAAGGAATACAGTACTGCATACCTGTAATCCAACACTCAGGAGGCTGAAGCAGGATCATGGGTTCCTGGACAGCCTGGGTTTGAGCCACATAGCAATATGTTGTCTCAAAGAAACAAGGTTGAAGGAGTTATACATGATACATGATATATCCCTAATCTAGAAGGGGAAATAAAAGCATTTATCTTCATTTTTTAAAGTTAATTCCAGAATTTAAAAAATAAATTTAAAAGACTAATGTTTCAATTAGAGAGCTTTGTGAACTAGGAAAGTGAAACTGAAGGTTCATCTTAAAACTTAAAAAAGTATGATTTCTAATCATTACAATTCATTAATAATGAAAATGATCTTAACAACTATTATCCCTACTCCACAAAAAAAGAAACTGGAAGCAAGTGGGGTTGTAAATGCCTATAACCCCCCAATCAGGAAACACGCCATGCAGGAGCATGTTCTGGAGCTGAAGGCCAGCCTAGGCTAAGTGCCAGGCCATCCAAAGCAGAGCAAAGGATCAGGGAAAGGACGACTAAGAAACATTAAAACACTTGCCCATAAGCACAAGTCTAGCCAGAAGCTAAGTATTCCTAACCATTACTAAATGATTAGTGAGCACTATACTTATTCATTCTTTTAAATAATTTAAATTGTTTAAAGCAAATTCCCTCCAAGAAAATAAAGGGGAGGGTATCAATGAACATTTATCAAAAAATTCATCTAAATGTCTTACTATACCCCCATGGATACAGTGTTAGGCTTTTGTTAACCAACGAACTGCTTAAATCTCATACCAAATGGAACACTTGTATGTCAATATTCCTCTCTCGGAACACTTCAGTTGTCTGCCTTAGCCTGCAATAAATGTGATAAGAACTCCACTTCCAGCTTCAGCTGCTCACTTTCACTCCCTCTGCTGAGCCTCCATCCCAGGAGGCTCACAACGTGCTTCAAGTGTCTACACAACTTGTGAGGCTTTGCAAGGTGAAGTCTGGCTTATGTAAGACAACTGGACTTTAATCCAGCTTGCCAAGGCTGTGGGGAGAGTTTCTGTTCTGAGATTCCAGCCTATAGTCCCCAATCAGCTCTCGTCACAGACCTGCATCAGGCCTGGCTGTCAAGGAACCCAGAAGCACATCCTTACTTCCAACATCTGCAAGCATGACACCACATTTAGAAAGGCAGCCATAGCAAGGTAAATGCAGCAAGGCTCTTGCATGAGGCTCCGGAATGGGAGGCCTCAATGCAAGCTTGTCAAGTAAGAGGAGCCCCGGGCACTCGGGTGTGTCCCCATCCGCATCTCACACAAGCGCAGCTCTGGAATGACTCTGTGCTGATGCCACCTTGACAGCAGGTACAGACTGAAGCGCAATTTGAAACGAAGGCATCCCAGCCCTCCAGCCCACCATAGCCTAACAAGCTGTACTCTTTGTTCACTAGGACCTGTAAGCCCTCAAATGTTACTCTCTGTTCTAATGCACCTGCATAGGAATTACACCGCTTTCCTTTCCTAGACTGCAAAGACTTCTGGGGGCTGGAGAGAGGGCTCAGCAGTTAAGAGCACTGACTGCTCTTCAGAAGGTCCTGAGTTTAAACCCCAGCATCCACATGGTGGCTCACAATCATCCGTAATGAGATCTGACGCCCTCTGGTGTGTCTGAAGACAGCTACAGTGTACTTTCATATAATAAATAAATAAAATCTTAAAAAAAAAAAAAAAGACTTCCATAAGAGGGCCATTTCTTTTTACTCTGTATACTGTCTAGCATTTAAAAGTCATTCATTGAAGCTTTTTGCTAAATCTACAAAACAAAGCTTGTTATCTAGATACTGTGGTATGCAAATCCACAGCAGGTAAGATGCACAAAATTAGGAAAAGGGAATTGTTCTTTAAAATGCACATACACAAACTCTATTTCACAGGGGTGTCACTCTGGCTGGGGATGTAGTCAGGGGAGTGTTGAAGGTTTAATCCCTAGTATTACCAAGAGGAAGGTTTTATATATATATACACATACATACATATATATATGTGTGTGTGTATATACATGTATATACATACATATGTGTATATGCATATATATGCATGCATATATATAACATACAATGACAAAACAACATTGCAATATACCAATAATATATACTTCTGGAAAGTTCTACAAAATAAATTAAAAATATCTTATTATTAAATATCTTTGTTACTTCTCAGCTTAATAAAATTACCCTGATTTCTTAACTGAAAATCTGGTCACCAGTCTCATTTTTCGTTCCTTTCTTTATGCCTCTGGTCTCCTAAATATGTTTTTCCTCAATTTAATTATTTACTATCAATAATAAAATACTCCTCCCACTTCCTAGACAGCATTTCTAGTCTGGGGTGGGAGTGCCCGTTGAAAACAGTGCAGGGGTGATCCCAGGCCATCAGTCTCCACCTCCAGCAGTGTCAGGTCATGCCAAAAGATCTCAGTAACTAAGTCGTGGGTAGCTAAGATCTCCTCTGGAGTACTTGATATGCTTGGCAGCCTCTCCATTCTAGGTACTGGTGTCTTTCTGCCTCCCAATTCTTATACTGAGGTATAATGTGAATGTAAAATCACATTAAAAACAGAATTACTGTTTCCTCTGTCAGAAATGAGAATAATTCATTTGTTGGGTATGAAATCAGGCAAAATTCCATTAACAATCAAATGTAATTTGTTTGTGGTTATAGATACATAAAATATAGTTGTTAAAAGTGGTGCCTTCTGTCCTTGAGTAAGCACCAAACACATCGACTAAAAGTAAACAGATACCTATGATAACTGCTGTTTCTACACCATGGCAGGCAGGTGGGAGAGCAGAGAGCACAGCAGGCCCTGTCAACACCTCGCATCTCTAAAGTCCCTGTGTCATGGGGAAAATGAAGCTCCCACACCCTCAAGAGTGGAGAGATGATTCCACCACTCCTTCCAGACAGTTCTGAAGGAGCAGGAGAAACTGGAGACACTAGAAAGAGTTTCAAGGTTGGAAAAGTTGGAGGAGAGAACAAATGGAGACTATAAAGAAAAAAGAAAAGCAAATATTCAAAACAAAATTAGTCAAGTGTCCAAGAAATGTAAATTACCATTCTCCAACAAAGAACAAGAAACTTGAAGAATTCCAAACAAAGGCTTCTGCTGGGGTAATCTTTTCTTCACATTGTGTGAAGATGTGTCTCTGCTGACAGGATATTGGTATTGCCATTTTTATGGCCCATCACCAGCCTTATATTTTGTAAATATTCACCCCTCCTCACTTGCCTAAGGGAATTTAGAATTGTCTATGAGGTTCTGATTGGTGATAATAAAGGGCTGACAGCCAATAGCTGAGTAGGAAATGGAGGGAGGAACTTTCAGGCGGGGCAGGGGGAGGGGGAAAGCTAGAAGAGGAGCAGAGGGAGATACAGAGAGCAGACAGATGAACAAACAGGGACTGGGCAGAGCAGAGAAAGGAACTGATAGAACCAGACACACATAGCACGTTATAGGCTATTTAGATGGTTAAGTTAGAGTAGCTGGAGACTGCCCAAGCAGAAGGCCTAAGCTTTAGACTTGACTAGAAGCTCTGTGTCATTATTTCTATGACTGGCAGGTCAGAGAAAGTCCCGCTATAGACTTCCTGTTTGTCCAGATGACTATACAATCAATGCCTCAGGACTCGCCTTCCTCTGGTCTATGCCTAAACAAAATCTACCTCTTCTTAAAGGTAAAAATATACTTCAGATTAATTGATGATGAATGTCCTTCAAGTCAGTTCTGACCTTTCTGTTTGTCTTTCCTTGTGACCCACAGTATGGTTTGTGTAGGCCCAATCTAAACAGACAGCAGGAAGACTCAATGAGAACCTCCCGAGTGGACCACTTTGGTCATCAACAAGCAACAAAAGACACCCTAAAGCTAACAAGACAAGCACAAACCCTTGGGACAACTGAGCTGGACTCTTAGAGACATTCACAGGAGGAAAGCCTGGAAAGTGGACAAACCCTCGGGACAACTGAGCTGGACTCTTAGAGACATTCACAGGAGGTAAGCCTGGAAAGTGGACGCAGGAGGGGACTTGGTTACATTAGGAGCTGAACTAGATTCTGCTTGGAAATCAAAGCTCAGCAAGAAGAGATCAGCTCTGAGGAGATGGGACTCAGGGCAGTGCTCTTAAGACACTGTGGGCCGTGGTGATACACGCCTTTAATCCCAGCACTCGGGAGGCAGAGCCGGCAGATTTCTGAGTTCAAGGCCAGCCTAGTCTACTGAGTGAGTTCCAGGATAGTCAGAGCTACACAGAGAAACCCTGTCTGGGGGGGGAGGGGGGGGGAGACTGTTCTTTACAGATAAAGACTCCTATCTGCTGCTTTGTTTATGAATTATCCTTCCTACCTACACACACACACACACAAGCACACGGGTGCAAAAGAGACAGAGAGACAGAGACAGAGAGAGGGAGGAGGAGGGAGGATTGAATAAATGTATGTATGATGGGTGGACGGGTGGATGAGTGGATGGGTAGACGGATGGACGGACGGACGGACGGACAGATGGATGGAAATGCACACAGGCACTCACTGCAATTTTTCTGAATGTTTGTAATTTTTCCACAATGAAAAGATACAGAGAGATGGAGATAGAAGGATAGAGAAAGAGGAAAGTGAAGAAAACGGTGAGCAGCCCAGCCTGGTCTACATAGAAAGTTCCATGCTAGCCACGGTTACAATGAGACCCTTGTCTCAAAACAAAAACTACAATTAGAGGGTGAGGGATGAAGAGATGGTTCCAGGGTCAAGAGCACAGCACTCTTTTTCCACACTAGTTACACTGTGAGGCACCCAGTCAGATGCCTCACAACCAGCTAAACTCCAGCTGCAGGACATAATGCCTCTGGCCTCCATGAACAACTGATTTACGGCACAGATGCACACACACTTAAAAGTAATAAAAATACACTTATATAAGTAAAATGTGGGGAATCAGGATATTTTTACAAACGTTAATACAGTCTATATTAATGTCTCAAGATTTTAGCCCTTCAACTGACACTTCCCTTCTTGTACTCATGGCCACCCTAGCACCCTATCTCTGAAGTGTCTGGTTTATTAACTGCCTAGCACTACCAATTCTCCCCACGGGTTTCGTCATCTTTTCTCCGCTCCACTATAAGCTAAAATCCATTTTCTCTAAAGTGTGAAGTACTATGCAGAGGAAAAACAATAAATTCTGGCATTGAAGGACTATGTGATCATATCAAAGCAACAAAGCACACTGTGCTTAGTGTTTCTGAGGCGAACACAGTAGATTTGCTTCCGTTCCTGTAGGACAATTTTAATCCATAATTGATTCATTAAGCAACTTAGTAATGACTTTGGAATATTTTTGGACTCCTCCTTTTGTTCTGGTTCATTACTTCAGTTTTAAAATTAGCAATAGGAATTCCTAAAATAATTCTTATGTCAAAGGCATGCTTCCTAAATTTCAGATTAACTCATCTACTTTCTCTAGGCAAATCAAGAGAACAAGAGGGTACACCACAACATGTGCTGCAGAGATAGAAGAGTGGGCTCATGACAGACTCAGAGGAAAGTGTTTGAAGATCTCGTTCTACAGTGAGTGGGAAATTACATTATTAGGAAAGGAATACCATGGGAAGATCAAACTATTAATGGCTTGCAGCAGAGAAGGATTTAAGTGTCAGTCAAATAGAAAATTTAGAAAAACAAAGTCTTCTATTCTGTTCAGCTGTTCTACACACTGTCTGGGGTGAAAATAAACACACACATGTACGGTATATATGTATACATATAGAATGTAATTACATGTAGTCTGTGTGTACATACATATAGTGTGTGTATAGCATGTATGTGTATGTATGCTATGTTTATGCACAGGCACATGTATTCTGTACCAATGAGAAAGCAAGTGCAAGTGTTCCTGAGTTGTTTAGATGTACAGACTATATTTACAGGACACAGAGGACAAACCATCTTAATGTACACTGATTTTTAAAACATTCTTTAGAATCCTCTAAGATGCAGGAGGATGGACATACCACTCTTGCTTTACTCTCTGCCTCAGTTACCTAGTGGTCCCCTCTCTGCACAGCCCCTCTGTACACTGGAGTTCTCCATGCACATGCACACTAGAATAATGTGCACCTGACAGCGGACCACAGTCCAGGTTGGCTCCTGGAGAGATGCAGGTACAGACAGCTGCTGTGTAGTCCTCAGGAGGTTGACTTACTCTCCCAGCCAGCAAGGTCAGCCCTCCTCTCCTTCCCTGTCCACTAGCTCACCCATACAGCCCTCACACAAAGAAAGAGGCCTCTCTCAGTGATGGTGTCAGGACCCTGAAGGGGACAGGGCCAGCTCAGTCCAGATAGACCAGCCCCAGGTACTTCCTGCTAAGCTGAGACCTCAAGCTCTAGTTCTGTTTTCCAATCCACTTCATGTCCAAGCACAATGTTGGGTTGGTGGGTAAGAGGGTAACTGTCAATACAGCCTAAAATTGTCAGCTGTGTGTCTAAAATGATGATTGTGTTGTTTTCTTGTATTATAGCTAATATCTCGGTCTTCCATTATGCTGATTCATAATTATATATGTGAAGTAGAAACTTGAAGACTAAGTTTACACATTGCCTCTTGCTGAAGATTAAAGTCCACGACAGACCAGCGAGCTCTACCTGGGACTTCCTTGCTGGCTCTCCTCCTCTCTACCACCTGTTTATTCTGCCAAGACTCCGAATGAACGGTGAATACGAAATCTAACATTTTCAAGGAATTTCTCTGTCACCCTTGAATGGAAAAGTCTTAAGGAACCAGGACACTAATACAACTTAGGACAGCAGCCAAGGAAAACAAGGCTCAAAAGGAAATTAGAGAAAATGCATTCTTTTCCTTCAGGAGAAGAAGGAGCGGAAGACAGTCACATATTCCTGACTAACCTTACACTCACTGTATAGCTGAGGATGGCCTTGAACCTCTGACCCAAGGGCTCCAGCTCCTGAGAGCTAGGATTACAGGTATGCCGGGACACTTGGTTTCCATGCTGCTTGTGTGTGTACACTAGGCAAGCACTTTATAGCCTGAGCCACAGCCTCAGCCGTCACAGGCAAGGATTCTTTCTCTCTCTTTGCATTCTTTTCTACTTAGTTATGTGTGTGCTTATTTTAGTAAGGACCTCACTTTGAAGCCCTGGCCTATGGGGAGGCCAGGCTGGTCTCAAACTCAGAGGTTCATCTGGCTCTGCTTTCTTAGCGCACAGATTAAAGGTGTGTGCCAACACACTTGGTGAAAAAATTTAGAGGCAAGTATTCTTAAAGTCTTTGTTTTTGTTTTTGTTTTTGTTCTTGTTTTCTCGAGACAGGGTTTCCCTGTGTAGCCCTGGCTGTCCTGGAACTCACCCTGTAGACCAGGCTGGCCTCAAACTCAGAAATCCACCTGCCTCCCAAGTGCTGAGATTAAAGGCTTGGGCCACCACCGCCTGGCTGCAAATATTCTTGAAAGTCTTAAACATTTGGTTACACTTTTGAACCATCTTAAATCACTTCAATATTTTCAATAATAACATGTGAGCCACTTGGATCACCTATCATTGTGAAGTCTGTAAAATATCCCTAAAGCAGAGAAAAACAAAAAAGTCATGAAATATAACAATGCAACTAAATTACATGTCAGCACCCCTACTGCCAGCACAGCATTGGCCAGCATCAATGATTTTAAATGTCATGTTCTTAACAGAGCTAGTTCTCTCTCTCACTAAGTGCTGCAAACAGGTTAGACCTATCTACCAGAAAGTGACACTACCTACCAGCTCATTCACATGAAATCCTTAAGAACAGAGCACCCCCCCAAGTCCCCCATTACATTGACTCTGGTTTGTCCTCTCCCCATCTCTCCATCTCCAATTCTATTGGGGGGTGGGGGAGTGAGGGAAGAAAGACAAGGAAAAAGAGGGAAGAGATGGCAAAGCATCCCTGGCGGAAACTGTTCTCATTTATCACTCTGGTACCCACCTCACTCAGCTTCCTCCTCTGCACACAGCAGGGACAGGCAGAAGGATTGCCACTGGGGCAGGGAGTCCCCCAGCCCAAAACAGCAACTTCAGGACATGGCACTGTAGTAACTCTGAATTTTAGTGAGTTTCTATAGTCCTTACTTAGGGACCTGCCAAGTGCATGTGAAAGAATTTCCCTCTCACATCCCAACAATACCTGCTCAGAAGTGATTACAAGATAGATGAATGTGACAGCTATGAGTAATTCCAATTATTTATATATATATTAGAATTTTACATACAATATTGATCTAGTGTTTAGCATACTGGAGGCCCTGAGCACAACACCACAAAAATATATGAATAAAATAATAGTACAGGATAATATTACACACATATCTTAATACATTAAATGATATCATTAAAATTTTGTTCCTTGAGCTAAAAAAAAAGGCTCAGTGGTTAAGAGCATTGGTTGCTCTTTAAGAATTGCCTGGGGGCTGGAGAGATGCTCAGGGGTTATGAGCACTGACTGCTCTTCCAAATGTTCTAAGTTCAATCTCAGCCACCACATGGTGGTCTACAACCATCCATAATGCGATCTGAAGCCTTCTTCTGGAGTGTCTGAAGACAGCCACAGTGTACTTACATATAAGAAGTAAATAAATCTTTAAAAAAAAAAAAAAGAATTGCCTGGGTTTGATTCCCAGTACCCACATAAGTGGCTCATAACCAGCTGTAGCTCCAGTTCTAAGGGATCCAATGTCCTCTTCTGGATTCTGTGGGTACCAGACATCCACATGGTACCTGGGCAAACATGCAGGCAAACACTTATATACATAGTAAAAATAATTCTTAAAAAAATCTTACTTATGTAACTATCTAAAGTCTCCATTTGCACAGACTCTAAAGATGGCCTAGAAATGACTGCAGAAATGCCGAAGGATCCTTGAAAACACACAATTACATTGGGGAGGGTGCATTTCTCTGAGCCTGAACCCAGGGCCTTGAACATGCTAAGCAAGCAGTCCAGCACTGAGTACACCCTCAAGACACAATTCCTCATGTTACACACAAACAAGCATATTTGTTGTTTGTGTTAGGTTATGGTTTTCAAAACAAGGTGTCTCTACTTAGTCATGGCTATCCTATAACTCAATACATGGACTAGGTTGGCTTCAGGATCAGAGATAACCTTCTCTTTACCTCCCTAAGGATGTGAACTGCAACACCAGGCTTGGCACAATTCAATATTCTAACTTAGATTTTCAAAACAACTCAAAGTTTTTAATCTTAAGCATATTAACAGTATAATTAGAAATTTTAAGATAAATATTAAATGTTCTTACAAAAGTAGGAGCGACACCAAAGGCAGAGGAAGCTTGTTAATGACAACCCACAAACAGATCCTATGAGCAAGATGGAGCTGCTAGAAGGGCCCACCCTTCAGTTGTGGCCTCTAATGGGCAGAGGGCAGTTAGCAGCAGCAACTTCCGGAACTCACTCACTCTCCACGTGAAGCCTTGGGGACATAAACAACCAACGAAAAATTCCATGTATCATTTTCATCTCTGACAACAGGCCCTGGGTCCTGGCAGCTGGAACATTACAAGCAATGCATGCAGATCCTGGCAGAGCACAGGAGCGAGTTTCCTGAAAGCACGCCTGCTCCCTGCAAACAATTGAGCAGACAGAAGAATTCCACAAATAGCACAGCAGAAGTCAGATGACTGAATATATTATCAGCCTTCTTTTGGGTCTGTCTACGGTATCTCAGCAGAGTCAGCCGCTCTACAAGGAGTGCACAACATTCATCAAAAGACATACACAACCTGTGCCCACAGTTCAACAGACAATATTCAATCTATTTTGAAGAAATAAGAAACCACATATGTATGTCAACATATGTCTTTTCCAAGCTTATATCCCTGAAAGTGTTCCCTGGGTACATTTTCTACTGATTCCCCAAAAAAAAAGTTTTTGGTACAGAGAACAGACAACAAAAATATGCTTTCACAGAATAAATGGATTGATGTCGTCTTAAGAAAGGCCTACACAAGAGCCTAACGGCCAGCCAATAGGGACCCCAGCTAAGCAGGCCAGAGGCAAGGGCTGCTTGGGTTCTAATGTGCTTCAGTAGCCCAACTGTGTGACCCTGGAAGTTATCTGATATCTGTGTGTCCATTTCCTTCCTGAGCAGCCAGAGGAGGATGCTACAAGTGCTTCACACACCTAAGTGAGAAGCCCAAGTACACAACAAATGTCCCTAACCCCAGACACATTGAGTAAACGCCATCAGTTTACTTCACTGCTTTCCTGCTTTTGACATTTAAAGGCAAGGAGATCTTGAAATTTCAAGAATGGTTGAGGTATGGGCTGTATATATGACTTACAGGAGTTAGCTTCTCTGTCCACAGCTGGGAACATCTGCAGAACCTCTGCTATTCAGATCTGTTCCTTCTTAGATTTCAGTCTAAGAGCTGAGTGTCCTAAGGACATTTGCTATATCCTAGACTCTTGATGAGCAGCCATCCCAGACTACCCCTTAACCTCCAACCTCCTGGACCATGGGATAACAATGTGTATTTATGTGTTTGTGGCCATAATCAAGAGAATGGGACACATAAGAAAATCTAGAAAGTAGCTGCCACTATCCCTGATACAGACACTATGGTCCTGACGGGAATAAGCTCCATCCAGAAGATCCATAGCCTGAGCAGAACACAAGGCTGCACACAGAGCTAAAGCCAGGTACAGAGGCCAGGGAAGGAAGGCCACACAAAGCAATGGCCATGGAAGAGCGGGTGGGACAGAGATGGTGGGGTTCCACCTGCCAGCCCACTCTGTCACATCCTACCAGCTGCACAGGACTACTCTGACCATGTAGTCATGTACCGTATGATACAGGGCTCAAAGTGCAGCACCTAAGCTTCAAACCAAATAAAGCCGAACGAAGTCCTAAGTGTCGATATTTTAATGAAGAGAAATCTACTTAATTCTAAGCTCATCTATCAAGGGAACATTTAAACAACTCGTGGATAGTATGTGAGAGTGTGAACTGTATGTGTCCATATGTGTGTGCATGTGAAGGCCAGAGTTCAAGGTGTCCTCCACTTTGTTCTCCATCTCACTTAAAAAAAGGCAAAACCAAAAACCTCCCCCTGACCCCAAACATCACAGCTGACTACACTGGCTGGTTAGTGAGCTCTGGGGATCAGCCTGTCTCTGCTCCCAAGCACCAAGATTACAGATGTAACCATCTACATGGGTGCTAGAAAGTTAAAATTAAACTCTGGTCCTGCAGTGCAGACACACTACTGACTAAGCAATCCCCCAAGCCCCACAACTTCTTTATTCTAAACATAATTCCATTCTCACCCAAAATAACAGAATCCCAGATCCAGTCAAAATTTGCTGGATAGTACACACTTGAAATTACATACTCATACAGAAGCTAAGGTTAAGGGGAATATTTTCTTCCCTAGCACCAAGGTGTAAGGGAAAGCAGGGAGGAAGGAGACCGTCTCCCAGTCTGTGCCCCACCCCCTTTAGTCCCTGGCTCTGTAACTCCAAGATTACAATGTACCAAATACATTGTTAAGGCCAGGACAGTCAAGTTTCCATCAGTAATGATGAAATAAATCAATGAAACAATTGCTAAAGAAAAGGAATGCAGAGAAAAGACTTCCAAAGCCCAAAATAAAGATTCTGCTGAACACAGGGCCCAGGACAGAGGTATAAGGGCCACCAGAATTTACAGCAAATCTCAGTTCCCATCTACCAGTCCACTGCCCCTTGTAGCAATTTGCAGCCTCTTCCTGATGACTGATACTATGTACAGAAGTTCCAAAGCAGCCATGAGAAACATTACTGTGTGTATTGTGCTCATTTACGTTTGCTACAAATTTCCCAACCATAGAATCAAATAAACACCGGCCTAAACAAATCCGATCATTCTGCAATAGCCTCTGAACCCAGAAGGTTATGAATGAATATCGCTAATTGGTAAACACAGAGAATCTTTGCTCTAGAAGCCAAGTCTTGTGCTCTACCTGCAGACCAGCAGAACACCTAGTGACCTTTACCTGTAAGATGCCAACTCCTTTGCACTCTCACTTCTACAACAATTAGGAAATTACAGACTGCTAAAACAGTCACTCAAGCCATACTGCCGCCTCTGTCTGGAACATCTGGAACCTGCAATGCTTTCCTGTGCTCTCTGAACTGGGGGCCTGTGACACTGAGCTGTACAGCTTCCCCAGGTGGTACACTTAACAAGGCTTAGAGAGTGGCATACCATGGCACCCCTTCTTGCTTCTCTCCTTTACAAGTCAAGAAGTAGGAAAAAGCCAAAAAAAAAAAAAAAAGGAAAAAGCACATAAGAGCTGAGAGCCTCTCTTCCATTTAGAAGAGGCACAGAAGTTACAGGAGCTTGTGATAAAAAAGGGTGAAAAAAACTAGACATTTTGTTTTCCATTCCATGGCTTTTCTTCATTCAAAAATCAGTATCATGGGGCTGGAGAGATGGTTCAGAGGTTAAGAGCACTGACTGCTCGTCCAGAGGTCCTGAGTTCAATTCCCAGCAACCACATGTTGGCTCACAACCATCTGTAATGGGACCCAATGCCCTTTTCTGATGTGTCTGAAGATAGCTGGTGTGCATAAAAGAAATAAATCTTTAAAAAAACAAATCAATATCCAAGTCTGGAGAGCTAGCTCAGCTGTTAAGAGGAATGGTATTCCCAGCGCCCAGATGCGATGCACAATGGCCTGGAACTCCACCTCCCAGGACTCAACACCCTCTTCTGGGCTCAGTGAGCACTAGGCACCCATGGGATACATAGACACACATGCAGAAAAAACATTCATACACTAAAAATAAATTCTTTTTAAAAATCAGTAAAGAAAAAAACAAAACAAAAACAAAAACAAAACAAAACAAAAGTCAGTAAAGCAGCTGGGTGTGGTATCTCCTATCTTTAACCTCAGCACTTAGGAGACAGAGGCAGGCCTATCTCTGTGAGCTCTAGGCCAACCTGGTCTACAG